>NC_081557.1:216929311-217202707 GCF_022355385.1 Mustela nigripes | reverse complement strand
CTGGGAAGCCATCTGGCCCTGGACTTTTGTTTGTTTGGAGATTTTTGATGACTGTTTCAATCTCCTTATTGGTTATGGGTCTGCTCAGGTTTTCTATTTCTTCCTGGTTCATTTGTGGTAGTTTATATGTCTCTATGAACCCATCCATTTCTTCCAGATTGTCAAATTTGTTGGTGTAGAGTTGCATAGTATGTTCTTTATAATTGTCTGTATTTCTTTGGTGTTAGTTGTGATCTCTCTTCTTTCATTCATTATTTTATTTATTTGGGGCCTTTCTCTATTCTTTTTGGTAAGTCTGGCCAGGGGTTTATCAATCTTATTAATTCTTTCAAGGAACCAGCTCCTAGTTTCATTGACTTGTTCTATTGTGATTTTTTTGTTTGTTTGTTTGTTTGTTTTTCATTGACTTCTGCTTTGATCTTTATGATTTCTCCTTTCCTGCTGGGTTTAGGACTTCTTTCTTGTTCTTTCTCCAGCTCCTTTAGGTGTAGGGTTAGGTTGTGTACTTGAGACCTTTCTTGTTTCTTGAGAAAGCCTTGTACCGCTATATATTTTCCTCTCAGGACTGCCTTTGCTGTGTCCCACAGATTTTGAATCATTGTGTTTTCATTATTATTTGTTTCCATGAATTTTTTCAATTCTTCTTTAATTTCCTGGTTGACCCATTCATTATTTAGAAGGATGCTGTTTATTCTCCATGTATTTGGGTTCTTTTCAAATTTCCGCTTGTGATTGAGTTCTAGCTTCAGAGCATTGTGGTCTGAAAATATGCAGGGAATGATCCCAATCTCTTGATACCAGTTGACACCTGATTTTGCACCCAGAATGTGATCTATTCTGGAGAATGTTCCATGTGCATTAGAAAAGAATGTGTATTCTGTTGCTTTGGGATGAAATGTTTTGAATATATCTGTGATGTCCATCTGGTCCAGTGTGTCGTTTAAGGCCTTTATTTCCTTATTGATCTTTTGCTTGGATGATCTGTCCATTTCAGTGAGGGGAGTGTTAAAGTCCCCTATTATTATTGTATTATTGGTGATGTGTTTCTTTGATTTTGTTAATAATTGGTTTATGTAGTTGGCTGCTCCCATGTTAGGGGCATAGATATTTAAAATTGTTAGATCTTCTTGTTGGACAGATCCTTTGAGTATGATATAGTGTCCTTCCTCATCTCTTATTATAGTCTTTGGTTTAAAATCTATTTGTTCTGAGATAAGAATTTTCACCCCTGCTTTCTCCTGCTGTCCATTAGCATGGTAAATTGTTTTCTACCCCCTCACATTAAATCTGGAGGTGTCTTCGGGTCTAAAATGAGTTTCTTGTAGGCAACATACAGATGGGTTTTGCTTTTTTTTATCTATTCTGATACCCTGTATCTTTTGATTGGGGCATTTAGCCCATTAACATTCAGGGTTACTATTGAGAGATATGAATTTAGTGCCATTGTATTGCCTGTAAGGTGACTGTTACTGTATATGGTCTCTGTTCCTTTCTGATTTACTACTACTTTTAGGCTCTCTCTTTGCTTAGAGGACCCCTTTCAATATTTCCTGTAGAGCTGGTTTGGCATTTGCAAATTCTTTCAGGTTTTCTTTGTCCTGGGAGCTTTTTATCTCTCCTTCTATTTTCAATGGTAGCCTAGCTGGATATAGTATCCTTGGCTGCATGTTTTTTTATTTAGTGCTCTGAATATATCATGCTAGCTCTTTGTGGCCTGCCAGGTCTCTGTGGATAAGTCTGCTGCCAACCTAATATTTTTACCATTGTATGTTACAGACTTCTTTTCCCTGGCTGCTTTCAGGATATTTTCTGTGTCACTAAGACTTGTAAATTTTACTATTAGGTGATGGGGTGTGGACCTATTCTTGTTTATTTTGAGGGGGGGGTTCTCTGCACCTCCTGGATTTTGATGCTTTTTCCCTTTGCCATATTAGAGAAATTCTCTCCAATAATTATCTCCAATATACCTTCTTCTCCCCTCTCTCTTTCTTCTTCTTCTGGAATCCCAACTATTCTAACATTGTTTCATTTTATGGTGTCACTCTCGAATTCTCTCCTCATGTCCAGTAGCTGTTTGTCCCTCTTTTGCTCAGCTTCTTTATTCTCTGTAATTTGGTCTTCAATATCACTAATTCTTTCTTCTGCCTCATTTATCTTAGCAGTGAGAGCCTCCACTTTTTATTGCACTTCATTAATAGCCTTTTTCATTTCAACTTGGTTAGAGTTTTGTTCTTTTATTTCTCCAGAGAGGGCTTTTATATATCCCAAGAGAGTTTTTCTAATATCTTCCATGCATTTTTTGAGCCCGGCCAGAACCTTGAAAATCGTCATTATGAACTCTGGATCTGACATATTACCAATGTCTGTATTGATTAGGTTCCTAGACTTTGGTACTGCCTCTTGTTCTTTTTTTTGTGATGAAATTTTCTGCCTTGTCATTTTGTCCAGATAAGAGTATATGAAGGAGCAAGTAAAATACTAAAAGGGTGGCAAAGACCCCAGGAAAATATGGTTTAACCAAATCAGAAGAGACCCCAAATAATGGGGGGAGAAATGGGATAAAAAGAGGTTCAGGAAGAAAAAAAGAAAGGAAACAATTAACAAAAGAAAACAAATAAAGAAAAAATATACAAAAGAAAAAAATATATATATATATATGATAAACTAGTTAGAAAACGTTAAAAAAGAAAAGGGTAAAAGTTAAAAAAATTAGCAGAAAAAGGAAAAAAAATTAAAAAAAAAACTAACTAAATTAAGTGCAAGACTAATGAATCATGGGGAGAAAGCCATGAGTTCAGTGCTTTGCTTTTTCCTTCTCTGGAATTCCGCTACTCTCCTTGGTATTGAAACTGAACTCCTTGGTAGGTGAACTTAGTCCTGGCTGGAATTCTTGTTGATCTTCTGGGGGAGGGGCCTGTTGTAGTGATTCTCAAGTGTCTTTGTCCAAGTTGGAATTGCACCGCCCTTACCAGGGGCCGGGTTGAGCAATCAGCTCAGGTTCGCTTTCAGGAGCTTTTGTTCCCTGAATGCTTTCCATAGAGTTCCGGAGGACGGGAATGAAAATGGAGGCCTCCTGGTCTCCGGCCCAGGGGAGCTGAGAGCTCAGGGCCCCCTCTCCTCAGTGCTAGTTGAGCACCTCAGAGAATAGCACCCAAAAACTCCCGTTTCCCTGGCCTCCGGCCACGCTCCAAACTCACCCAGCCTGCGACCAGTTCAAGGTAACCCCGAGCTGAGAGCTCACTCCTCGGCTCTGTATTGGTAGCCGGCTTCCCTGTTCTAATACCTGCAAACTCTGCGACACTGAGACACCCCCGATCCTTCTGTGACCCTGTGGGACCTGGGGCCACGCTGACCATGTGTGGGCTTCACCCCCAGTTCAGCCTCTTGAGCAATGTTCCTCAGCAGAACAGACTTTTAAAAGTCCTGATTTTGTGCTCCGTTGCTCTGCCACTTGCCGGATGCCGGCCCCTCCCCCCAGGGTCTAGGTCTATCTTCCCGTCGCTTTACATTCACTTCTCCGCCAGTCCTACCTTTCAGAAAGTGGTTGATTTTCTGTTTCTAGAATTGCTGTTCTTCTTCTCTTCAATCTCCCATTGTATTTGTAGGTATTTGCAATGTTTAGATAAGCTATCTAGCTGATCTCCTGCTACCTGATGTCGTCCCAGCCTGCTACTTCTCCGCCATCTTGACTTTTCCCAGTCTTCTCATGTTTTGACTGTTTCACAAAAAGTGAAAAATTGTTCTCATTCACCTCGTATACATGCATTCATTTACTAATTTAACAAATACATATTGAGCACTGTCATAGTCATGAGTGTTATGGAGATGAATAAATATGACCAGCATTCTTGCTGCTGATTGTTTGATGGATATTTCACACAGACTCATAATTACAGCACAAAAGGTTAAGGAATAATGTTGAGGAAATGACTAACGCACTACAGACGAATCACAGAGAGCTTTCAGAGGAGGTAAGAATGAGTTAAGTCTTGGGCGCCTGGGTGGCTCAGTGGGTTAAGCTGCTGCCTTCGGCTCAGGTCATGATCTCAGGGTCCTGGGATCGAGTCCCACATTGGGCTCTCTGCTCAGCAGGGAGCCTGCTTCCTCCTCTCTCTCTGCCTGCCTCTCTGCCTACTTGTGATCTCTGTCTGTCAAATAAATAAATAAAATCTTAAAAAAAAAAAAAATTTAAAAAAAAAGAATGAGTTAAGTCTTAAAAAAGAGAAGTCTGGCTGCTGAAGAATAAGGAAAAGAACAAGGATATCTATAATATTACAGACAGAATAAAAAAGCATATATTAAAGTGAGGAGGAATGGTGTGAATAGCATTTATTCTATAAATGGGATGAGGTGTTTTATATGGTAGATTTCAAGGCAGGTTTGGACAAAATCATGGTCCTTGTCTGCTAAACCAAAGAGGTAGTCGTTTGCATTATCATCCTTGTTTTCCAGTCTCCCACACTGCCCACTGAGCACTTTTATGTGCCAACCACTGTACTAAGAAATATACTGACTTATGTAACACTGGCAACAACTCTAAAAACAAATACTAAAATTAACTCACACAAGAACAGGCATTTAAAGCTTAATAAGATTGGGGTGCCTGGGTGGCTCAGTTAGTTAAGGATCAGACTCTTGATAGTGATCTCGGAGTCATGATCTCAGGGTTGTGAGATCCAGACCCATGTCAGTCTCCTTGATGATCACGGAGCCTGCTTAAGTTTCTCCCCCTCTCCCTCTGCCCTCCATCCATTCATATGGGCCATGTACTTGCTCACTTGCTCTCTCTCACTCTCTCCCTAAAAGAAAAAAAAAAAAAAAACCTTAAAAATGACTTTAAATTTAATAAGATTTAAATAATTTTGGCTTAATTCAAGTAGTCTAATTTCAGAGCCTATGTTCACAACGTATATGTATATGTGTTTTCAATATGATTGCTGGAATAAAAGAAGGAAGTTATAAAAACAGGAAAATACAAAAGCAACTCCATCATGATTATTAAAACATAGAAGTATTTAAGAGAATATAATAAAATTTTACCTGATTGAGCCCTTGGAATTGACTTAGAGATACGAATTAAGTTATAAAGACATAGATGAAAGGAGACAGAGCTGAAAGCCCACCATGAGGGTGCTAAAATTTATAGGAGTAAAATAACAAAGAGCTTCATGAATAACTAAAATGTTAAATCAATTATAAGAACATTGTCAAGTTCTGAATCAATTTCTATGAGAGTGCTCATATCCATATGAACTGGAATTACTATTCTAAATTGGCAGGGAGTAACAGCAGTAACAGCAAATAACCATTTTCGTTATGTGATACTCGTTTTTCTTTTTTTTTTTTTTTTAAGATTTTTATTTATTTATTTGACAGATCGCAAGTAGGGAGAGAGGCAGGCAGAGAGAGAGAGAAGGAAGCAGGCTCCCCGCTCCACACTGAGCAGAGAGCCCAATGCGGGGCTCGATCCCAGGGCCCTGGGATCATGACCTGAACCGAAGGCAGAGGCTTAACCCACTGAGACACTCAGGTGCCCCATGATACTCATTTTTCTTGACAGGAGGGATGTTGGGTGTTCATATTTTCAAAAATATCTGCTTTTCAGCATACTCCTTAATTACCACTTGATATCTGTATTAATTTTGCTGCTTAAAAATCTCATATATTTATAGTCTGTGGGTCAGCTGTGGCTCTGATTTAGGATCAACTAGTCTTGGATATGTACTGTTGGTTGGGTTCAACTCTGTTGCTTGGGTTTTCTAATGATAATTTCTTAATCAGAAATTGTTCATGTCACATTCTTATAGCAGGTCATAGGAGCTCATAAGGGCAAGGCAAACTATACCCACACGTTCAAGCCCGTATCATGTTTACTTACATTACATTAAACCAAGAGAGTCACCAAGCCAAGTGCAACACCATGGCACTGGAAAATATAGTCCACCCATAGTGGAAACCATGCAGAGTTACATGGAAGAGGGTACAAATGTAATTAATCTCCACAATACCATAAAAAGATCATCAATTGAAGTACCCATGCTTTTTAAGCTAAATAAATTACACAATTTATCTTGAAAGCTGACAATTCTTATAAGTTCTTTGCCATGAGATGACAAATGAACTTTTTAAAGTTTCAAAATATAATTTTATAGTCATTTCTTATGCTATGACAAAGTAGATTATTAAAACATAGAAGTATTTAAGAGAATATAATCTATAAATTGATTTAACTATTGGTAATTTAACCCTGATGCATATTTTTAAAAAACATTTTTTTAATTTATTTGTTAAAAGAGAGAGAGCATTAGAAATATTAGAAAGTTTCTTCAAAGGCGGTTGAGCATAAGTGGGGAGTGGGCAGAGGGAAAAGCAGGCTTCTCTGCTGAGCAAGGAACTCAACCCCAGGACCCTGGGATCATGACCAGAGCTGAAAGCAGATACTTAACTGACTGAGCATCCCAGTCATATACTGAGAACAAATGCAAAAGATGCAGCGATACCAACTACTAGACTCTCTGTGAGGTGAAATCTCCATTTGCTATATTCTGAATACTTACGTTTCCTTAAAATCCATGCACTGAAATCCTAAACTCCAAAGATGGTGGTATTAGGAGGTGGAGCCTTTGGAAAGTAGGTGCTTATGTCAGGAAGGCAGAGCCCTCATGAATGAGATTGGTGCTGATATGAAAGAGTCTCCAGAGAGACCCTTTGCTTTTGGACAATGTGAGAACAGAGTGACAATGTGTCAACACGGAAACAAGAGAGCCTTCACAAGAATGTGGTCATGCTGGCAACTTGGTCTTGGACTTCCAGCCTCCCAACTGTTGTTTTTAAGTTGCCTGATCTGTTAATTCTTATAGCAACTGACAAAGACTAAGACTCCATCTTCACCTCAGGATTCGTCAGCATACTACAAGCAGTCTTTTGATTTCTGATATATGAACTTGATATGAGAGCTAAAGTCAATTGAAAATAGATAATTATAAAAATCAAAGATTATGATAATTTTCCTATGAATCATTTTTTAAATACCATTTTGAGGACCTTTCTATACAGTAATAGTTTAAAGGGCCCACTCTGTAGGCCAATTATTTAATATTCTGGGGTTTTGTTTTCTTTTATGAGATGGAAACAATAATACCTAGCTCTTAGGACTATGGTATGGATTAATTGAGATAATTTCTATAATAGATATATCACAGTGCTTAAAGATAGAAACAGGTTAACTTATAATTATTTCTGTTATTGTTATTATTTCTCTGAATCTCAGTTTCCTCACCTGTACGATATAGTACAGTAAGACTTGTGAGATTCCAAGAGCTGTGTACAAGTCAATGACTTGGGACTTTCTGATTTTTTTTTTAACCAAGGAATTTGAAAGAGAAACAAGTATCATTTCACTGAAACAATTATTAAAAATCAGAAGATAAAATTAAAATAAAAAATAAAACTTAGGACATTCAGACAGAAAATTGTTGAACTGAAGGAAGTATTAGAAGAGGCAACAAAGTGAGAAGGAGTTGTATAAAGAAAAAGAAGTTGATGGGGCGCCTGGGTGGCTTAGTGGGTTAAAGCCTCTGCCTTCAGCTCAGGTCATGATCCCAGGGTCCTGGGATCAAGCCCCACATCGGGCTCTCTGCTCAGCGGGGAGCCTGCTTCCCCCCCCTCTCTCTGCCTGCCTCACTGCCTACTTGTGATCTCTCTCTGTCAAATACATAAATAAAACCTTTAAAAAAAAAAAAGAAAAAGAAGTTGAATATGTAGTTGAGGATGGAAATAAACTTCATTCATTTGGAAAGACTGGCAGGACTTTAGCAGCTTTTTTTAATAGTTGGGATAAAAGATAGAAATTATGGGCTTTAAAGAAAACTATAAATATATTACCAAAATTCCCACTGTTCAAAATTATCTCCCAAAGGATACTAGAAATAAGATTACAACTCTTTTCTCATGAATCTACAGCCTTTGAAAACCTTTCTAATGTTACAGTTGAAACTTGTTTTGGATTCATTTAAAAAATATATCAAATCTGTTATCATTTCTTCCACCAATAAACTCTATCAAATAGAATATGTACCTTCTAATGACTGTCCTAAATTACTAGCAAATTGAATTTTCAGGTACAGAGTTTGCTTCAGTACTGTCACTTTTGAATTGTGAACAAGATACAACCTTTCCAAGTTAAAATTCCATTTACCAATAGCAAAACATAATTTTCTGTTATCTAATAAAAACACTTTCTCTGTGCATTTATTTTTGACTTTGCTTTCTTTTTTCCCCCCTTGTAAAGAGTTTCCAGAATATTGGAACATTAAAAAAAAAAAAAAACTCATAAAAGTCATTTAATAAATCAATCAAATTCATAGCATCTAGTTTTGCTTTGAAAATGACTGAGAACAAACAACTAGGGGGAAATACTTGGCGTGTGAGAAAACCCAAACCGCTCAAAAAATAATTCAGGCCGTACTTATAAACTTATGAAAACATTGGTATTAGTGTGTGTATGTGACTATAGGCATAGAATAATTTTTTAATACTAGTGAAATATTTTAGGCTTATCAAAAATATAGATCATGATTTGTCTGTAATATATCTTTGTGTATAGAAAGACCTCTTATGTGTATAAAGTTATTGGTTAATTGTTATAAAGACACATCTTTATTATCATAAGCTATTAAACAAAAATAAGTTGAAAGGACATATAGAATAGATCAGGGTAAAAAAAAAATTGTTTGCTCTAACATAAGTATTTCCTGGAAAAATGTTTTTTTCTGATTTTAGGAATTGTTTCAAGTATTACCCTCTCTACAGCATATTTTCTGAGGTATATATTTAGATTTAACCCTGTGTTCATCATTTGGGCTGTTAACAAATATTTCATTTCTCCAGATCTAAACACATTGTGCTTTCCTACTTCCTCTGAAGGGAAGGGTAGTTGTATGACTTATTTGTAAGGAAAAACAAAACAAAACAAAACAAAACATAAAAGAAGTGAAATATGTCACTTCCAGCTGGAAGCTTTAAGATTCAGTGTGTGGTTTGTCATGTATGCCCTGGTATGGTGATTATTAAAGTATGTGTCAAGATCAAACCTTTGTTAGTTTGACCTCTGGGTGTCTGTAATAACTGGAGCATTGTGTCCCTTTGTATTCAACATACAGAACGAGAGAGAAATAAAATGCAGTTAAGTCCCATGGATTATGGGGATTGTGTGTTACTATCACATCACTGAATCTATCCTGAGTAATATAATTGTTCTTAATGTTGTGATCTAATTTACATGTGTGTATATATATATATAATCTTTTCCCAGCTGACAGCTCATCACACTATATTATCTAGTGATATGTCTCTTTGTTCATTAAACTGCAAATATTTTTTGAATCTGGCTCCTGTATTTTCTTTTAGGCATTATGGGCACATAGTAAGAACTAAAACCTATTTTCTGAATAAATAATAAGAAAAAATAGTGTCTCAATAAATGCTCACTTCATTAACTTTTATGTTCTGAAAAATTATAGAATTTGCATATTTTCTGAGCATTTAACAACTGAATAAACAAATACATCATTTTTAACTGAAATGTAAGCAATTAGGGAAAAAAGAATGTAAATTGATTAATTACTACAGAATGTTGATATTTATAGCCTGAAAATGAAATCACAAAATCAACGATTATGGTAATTTGCCTATGAATCGCTTTTTGAATACCATTTTGAGGATCTTTCTATACAGTAATAGTTTAAAGGGCACACTCTGTAGGCCAGTCCCATCTATATATTCGATAGAATACAGTTTTAGATTTTATATTGTCAGAATTGGGGCACACAAAATATGTGGAACTAGAAATAGGAGCAAGGGTATCAATAGCAATAAATTTAGCTTACGTAACCAGATGAAGGTCAAGTTCCTGTGGCATAAAAGTAAACTCAGTCAATTTCACTATCAGTGAACTATTTCCTCCGTATCTTTGAAAAAGAACAATTTAATAGGTCTTAAAGGCAGATCATATGTATTCCCATATAATGTATAATTTCCTTTCCTATTAGTTAAGTATTCTCTTACTATTAAAAAAAGAACGACCCTCCACCCATTTCAACCCCAAACATCCTAAGGAAATGCTCTACAAATTTATAAGGCACTTCTCAACTGGACTCTTCAATTTATACATAACACACTGGAAAGTATCCAGAAAAGACATCTGAGGAAACAAACAAACAAACAAAAAACTGTGAAATCTGTGCTGCATGATTTCATAAAATTGAATTGAAATTTTAAAGTATAATTATCCATGCCTCAGTCTTTGTTTATCTTGAGTCCATTGTAGAACTAGATATTGGAAAGAAAAACTCCTTTAAAAATGTAAAGCTGAATGAATGTGTGAAGCTGGTAATAGTGGTTTTAACTTCTATCACTCTTTACTTTTTCCACTTCTGGTTATTGAGACTTTGGGCTATAGTCATACAACCACACCTAGCTTTTTGCCCAGCATAGTGAATCAAATCATGTCAGTGCAGAACAGTGGAAAAAAAAATGGAAGTTATTATTTGGGATCATATGAAAAAGCCATGAGTTACAGACCTGAATTTTTTAGATTAGCTTTCACTTATAAAAATCTGGCCTTTGTTTTTTATATTTTTATTTTACTTAATGATACCTGCCAAACAGGGGCACACTGTAAATAATTGTCAAGTGCTAACATGTGATATATTCAATACTTTTATTGTCAGCAAGAAACAGCACACTGGAGATAGATAATTGAGGAATTTAATAAAGAAACTATATTCAAGGCTGTGGATAGTTTAAAGAATAGAATATGGATTGGTACAGTACTCCTGGGGCTGGTGACAGCAGGGAAATTTTCCTACCTTTGGGTCTGGAGAAGTAAGTGGAAGGGTAGAATTCAGCTAGAGAAAGGTATGTAGAGGATCAGGGGTTGGTGAGAATTATTATGGAGGAATACCTCCAACTGTGGTGACCCAGGGAAGATAGCCAGGGTAATAGATTCTCTGACATCCTTCTGATGCCTGCCTATATTTCACATTGACCACACCCAAACCAAAGCCAGACAGCAGGAAGGGATTTCCTGGTTGCAGTCCTTGGAGTATAGAATGGATTCAGAAGGCAAGGAGTATGTATCAAACGCTTCCTCCTCCTTCCCTTTCATAAACTGTAGTACTTTGAACAATGTAGCCGACAAGCCACTCAGTAATTCTCCAACATAAAATGTCCCTATCCAATTAAGTCATCACCAATCATTTATTGACAACTTGTTTTGAACAAAACTAAAAACATTAAAAGGATATTATAATGCTAGAGTTTCTTTGTTTAAGAATTTCATCATCTCATAGGGAACAAAGATAGGTTAAAAATCCAAGATTGTGGGGCACCTGGGTGGCTCAGAGGGTTAAAGCCTCTGTCTTCAGCTCAGGTCATGATCCCAGAGTCCTGGGATCGAGCCCTGCATCGGGCTCTCTGCTCAGCAGGAGCCTGCTTCCCCCCCTCTCTCTGCCTGTCTCTCTGCCTACTTGTGATCGCTGTCTGTCAAATAAATAAATAAAATAATTAAAAAAAAATCCAAGATTGCGCATATTGGTAATTACTAAATAGTAGTATGGATATGGATGAACAGCAAAAAGGTAAATGAATCTTCCCATAAATAATGCCTGTAAAAACACTGGATTATATTTGCCCATTAAAATACAAAACAAGACCATGAAAAGATGCTCAATATCACTCATCATCAGGCAAATGCAAATTAAAACCACAATGAGATATCACCTCACACCAGTCAGATTGGCTGGTATCAAAAGACAAGAGATAAATCAAATATTGGCAAGGATGTGGGAAAAGGGGAAACCTCATATACTATCAGTGGGAACGCAAGCCAGTGCAGCCACTATGGAAAACATCATAGAGGTTCCTCAAAAAACTAAAAATAGAAGTACAATATGATCCATTAATTCCTGAGTAAAATTAAAGCATTAATTTGAAAAACTCTATGCAACCCTATGTTCGCTATAGCATTATTTGCAATAGCCAAGATATGGAAGTGTCTGAAGGTCCTTTGGTAGGTGAATGGATAAAGAAGATGTGGTGTACACACACACACAAAGGCGTATTACTCAGCCATAAAAAAGAATGGAATCTTGCCATTTGTGGCAACATGAGTGGACCTAAAAAGTGTTATTTAAGTGAAGTAAGTCAGACGGAGAAAGACAAATACCATATTATGTCATGTGTGGACTCTAAAAATTCAAAACAACAAACAATGAACAAACAAACAAAACCAAAAAAAAGAAACAGACTCATAAATAGAACAACTGGTGGTTACTATAGGGGGGCCTGGACAAAGTAGGTGGAGGTTATTAAGAAGTATGATGTTCTAGTTATAAAATAAGTAAGTTACGGGATTAAAGAGTACAGCATAGGGAATGTTGTCAATAACATTGTAATAATGATGTCTGGTGACAGGGCGACTCTGCTTATCACAGTGAGCATCTCCTAATGAATGTAGCTGTTGAATCACTATGTACACCTGAAGCCAACATCATATATATATAATATATATATATATATAACATAATATTATGTTAACTATACTCCCATTAAAACTTTTAAAAAGTTAAAAAATAAAGAAAGAAAGAAGAGGAATGGCTCAGTTGGTTAAGCATCTGCCTTCAGATCAGGTCATGATCCCAGGGTCCTGGGATTCAGCTCCAAGTTGGGCTCCCTGTTCAGTGGGGAGTCTGCTTCTCCCTCTTCCTCTGCCCTTCCCCCTGCTTGTGCTCTTTCTCTCTCTCAAATAAATTTAAAAAAAATCTTAAAAAAAGAAAAAGAGAAAGAAATTTAATTAATTTGGATTGTTTGAAAAATAAAATAAACTAATAAAATAAGAAAACTACTAGCATGGTGAAGGTGGTGTCAAATTCCAGTCATATACAAGTCAACTATATGATAGGAAATAGGAATTCAAAAAGGCTATAATAAAACAAAACAGGCCTTATTAACCATATATCAAATGCCTTAATAACATGCCATATGTTAACCTGAGAATCTGGTTTTCAGCAGATTTTCCTACTTACTCAGTAGGTGTCCTAAATCCCCCTTCTCCCTTTCAGTCTCACACTGGCATTGGTCCAGGCAGTGTTCTTTCTTTCTGTAGTTATATGGTGAGGTTCTCCATATTGGTGATTAGAAAGCCAATACCCAGAGTAACAATTTAAAACTCAAGGATCTGTTCCTATTAAATATCTCTGCCCACCTGACCCCTTAAATTCAAACTTACTTAGATGACCAGTAAAATGAAAAATGCTTTTATTTCTCTTTTCTTAATGGGATAGGCTGTTATTTGTCAGATTTTCCATTCATTTGTTGGTTGCATGTGTGCCTATATCCGTACTAGGGTCTCAAATAACTTAGAGTCCTCTAGCAAATATGACCATTACAGGTTAGAACTCTTACACATCAATGAAACCTAACTACCTTTCCCCCCAGAATGCTTTCTGAGAATGAGACTGGTTCTCTTCCGTTAGGCTACTTTGGAAGCCAATAGGATGTGTGGGAAGTTGAGAGTGTTTGGGAGCTAGACATGTCTGTTCTTGAACTCTTTCCATAATTTTACTACATTGGTAGCAACTATTATTTTGAAGATCCAATTTTACTGCTTGCAGTTTTTTTGAAGAGTACCACAGTCCCTTTAATGGGAAAGTGCATGCACATATACATATATATATAAGAATAAATGGGGTTGCTTGATTTTGGCTCAGGTCATGATCTCAGGGTTGTGAGATTGAGCCCTATGTTGGGCTCTGCACTGTGTGGAGCCTGCATGGGATTCTCTCTCTCCCTCTCCTTCTGTCTTTGTACCCCCTCTTTCTCTCTCTCTCTCTCTCAAAAATAATAATAATAATAATAATAAATGGAATATATATCAAACTTTCCAAACTTCAATTTGGAACTTCACCTAAAGTAGGGTACAATACCTATGTTTGATTTATCATGAGGTTGGATAAACTCATAGATATGGGTAAGAGAGATTCACAGGTATGAAGAGTATAATCCAAGCCCTGTCTTTGTTAACTAGGTATCATAACTTGGCACAGTTTACTCTTTGGTAAAATAAAATAATAATAATAGTGACCATCAAATAAATATGTTGTCCACTTTCAATGAGTTGTTGCAGTTGAAATATTTGCTAAGTAATCGTGAACATTCAATAGGATTCCCTCTTTTCATAAAAGTCTTGGTAAATGCTGGTTTCCTTCCTAAAATCCTGTTAGCACCCTTTAATAGTTTTATAGGAGCTTGCTAAATCAGGGCACTTGAAGAGAAGGGAAGTTGTTGCTCAGTCTTCTTCCTTTCCCTCCCTTCTCTATTCCTTTGTGATTCCCCACACCCTGCCCCCCCTTCACTGTCCTTTTTTCTCTTAAGGATTTGTTTTGTCTAGCAAGGAGCTATAAAGGATGTTAGCAAAGGAAGACTTAAAAGTGCCGTTTGGTGACAGAGTATATATGCCAGGGGGAGGCAAGCTGCCACCGCGATCTCAGCCAGCTGCCATGGGAAACTCATACCTGCATAATCAGCCTAGATGAAAGTGGAGAGCTTCCTTCCAAGATGCAATGGGGGGCAGGGAGAGCTGAGGCTGTGGGGAAGCCCGAATTCAATCGCAGCTGGAGAAGAGGAACACACACAGGGGGAGGCCAAAACGTTATTAAACCTAATTGTGATTGAAAGCCATGGAAGAGTTCAGGGGTGTTGAGGGGCTCCTGAAATGACCAGACCTGGAGCCTATAAAGGATGGCCAAGAGAAAACCTGTGTGATACAGCGATCCTTTATCAAGCCTGTAGTTTAAAAACAAACAAACCAGGAATAAGGCTAATAGCTATAATCCCCCTGTGCAAGATAAAGATTGTATAACCAACTCCTAGATCACAGAAAGCTTGCTCAGCAGATTTTCTTGTTGGGTAATTTGCGGGTCAGGATGTGTGTGTTTACACACACACTCACTCTTCAGGACAATTTCGCTGTGCTTGTTTCTAAGTCTTTATGTATTACGTAAACTTGTGCCTGTTTAAGATTCTGTTTCTCAAGAAAATACATAGAAGTATAAGAAAACCCATGAGACTGTTTAAAAGGGAAAAGTGAAAGGAATGATGAAAAGTGTGAGCTAAAATGAGAACATGGCAAAGCAACAGAAACAAGGAAATCCATGTATATGTATATATGTGTGTATCTCTGTGTATGTGTGTGTGTGTGTGTGTGTGTGTGTGACAAAGGAAAAGACCAAGAGTTTACATTTATTTTAATAAGTAACAATATGAATGCATGAAGGCTAAAATATTAATATAATTCTGATAACCTGTTTTCTTCCCAGGAATAAATGAATTTATCTCCCTTTTTTTTTTTTTTTCCTTCTGAGAAAGAACTTTGATGATAGTTTGTTCAAGGGATTTGGAGCTGACTAGGAAAAAAAAAAAATATATATATATATATATATGCACAATAGGTAGTTAGACCCAATAGGTTTTATTGGGTAACACTTGGTCAGGGTTGTATAAGAGAGGAAGTCCCTTAGGGGAAGAGGTCAAGGGAGTTCTGGGAATAAGGGAGAGGCTTACCCTTCTAGGGGTCCAGCCCAGCAGCTGAATTCCCAGCTGGGAATCTCTGGGTTGATAAACTCAGAAGGGGCAGCTTGGGACTTTTATAATCATGAGGCTCTCTCTTACCAGTGACCAACAGATGTGAGGTGAGGGTTCAGAAGGTATGCAAAGGAGACAGGATCTAAATGTCTAAAAATCCACTTGCTGTGTGACTTTTAAAATAAATGAATGCATATAAATTTGAGTTTGGTGCCAGCAGGATTTTGAGCTAATGAGTCTCAGTCTGCAGTAAAGAAGTAAACACCTAGAGCCCAATACATGAAGACCATCTTTGGCTCATTTACATGACATAGTCCCACCATCTGGTTTATCAAGTACAGTTACCATAGTTACTGAGGATGTGGCCTGGAATATGCCCTAAATGGTCCTGTCAGCCATATCCTCTGTCTTGGACCTGGAAATCATGCTTATCTGGGAATTGAGGAGCAGTGAGTGATGGAGGAGCTGAACTACAAAGTCAAGGTCCTGTGTGTCCCTCTAGCCCCTTCTTCCTGACCAAGGCCAACAAAAGCTGAGATAAAGTCACAGTGAGAATAAGAGAGTATTTGCATAAAATGAATAGGTATATTTGAACACCCTAGGAATACAGAACCTTCCCTGTGCCTTTCTTAAATGGAGTAAGTCAGCCGAAGGGGAAACTGAGTGTTCCCTCTCAGTTCAATAAAATTAAGTGTTTGAGTAAGATATACAGATGTCATTTGTATTCAAGGCACCCTACTGGAAAGAACAGGCAGGAAAGGAGCCCTGGATCTTGGGTTTGCTTTAAGCTAATAAGAGGAATAAGACCCACACACAATGACTGTACTAAAATGGGTAGAATCAGGTGTGTAAAATTAGAGTAATATCCACAGTGTCCCAGGGTTCAAAGAGGGTACAACCACATCTCATAAATACAAGCTTCTCAGAAGAGGCAGAAATTGCTTCCTAGAGTTAGAGTCTAATTTTGTTCTAAGTCAACTTCACAGTGTCCAAAGCATGCTATTTTCTCTACAGAGAATATATGATACTGTGTCTTTTCCTCAATACCTTAAAATGGTATCTCAGCTTAATTATATGCTTTGTATACATTACATTAAAAGAGTATCCTAAATACTGTTTTTAAAATTCTATTTAGCTCATGATTTTATTACAATAATGAACAAGTCAGACTTCCCTCTGTGCTATGGTTACTGTAGGCTTAAATGAGAACCATTTATTCAAGCATTATGCATGCATCCACCATGCAAAAACAGTATATTCCTGGAAGATCCATAATGTGCTGGTTCAGACTGATGCATGATGGAGACACAGAGGTAGATATATTAGACAAAGACCACCTTAAAGATTTCAGGGTTACGTTATAAAACAAGCATAGAGTCACTTAACTATATATTCATTTATTCATTCAGTAAATATATTCTTAGCATATACTTTGTGCTAGGTACTCTTCTAATTTCTGGGACACCAAGTAATGGTACATGTTATGAAGAAAATTAAGGCAAAGGAAAGAAATTGTCATAATTTTTCAACAATGATTGTGGGAGCAGACTGGGTTGGAGAAGACCCAAGGCTTAGACTGACAAATAACTATTTAAGGATAATAAGGGGACAACCAAATTAATCAAACAGCATATTCTAGGTTTTATAGGGATTACTGACTAAGCTAGATTAGAATCTGTGTCTTCCAAATCGTAGTCAGTATTCAGAGTTTACTCAATAGTCATAAGACACTGGAGGGAAGAGAGGACACAGAGGAAAGTGGAGGTATGACAAGTCCAAACCAGGTTCTGGTAAATTCTAGTTTGTATAGTGCATAAGGTTGCTATGTGCAGTCAGTGGCATAGGGATGGAAACATGGATTAAGAAGAGATTGCGGAGCTATGGAGTGCTGGGCTAAGCAGTTTGTTTGCAATTTCCTAGGCAACAGAGAACATTTGCTTGAATATGTATTCAACTCTCACTGCAAAATGAAACAATTGAAAATCTCCATATTCTTCTCATTCATTATTTAACTCATTCAACCTTTATGGAACACCTGCCATGAGACAGGCACTTTGATAAGAGCTGTCCATGAGGAGCCCACAGCCCAGTGGGGCAACATACATAAATAGCTATTATGCCAATTGAACTTGACAAGTACTGTGATAGCACTTTCTCCTCCTCTCTATATTCTCCCTCCGCCCTTTCCCTTGTGATGGTGTTATCCACACAATGCTTATCAGGGTTCATTAGAGATTACCTAACCAGTTTAGTGGGTAAGAACAGGGAACCTATCCAATTGAAGATAATGCAAACTAATTCTTAAATGAAAGGAGCTTTTCCAAGGGAAAAATATACTGGCAAATAGAAAATAAACTGATATTAGACATCCATTACCATGGCGGTAAGTGTCGCATGTGACAGACAGTCAATGAAATTATTTTCTATAATTTCTATCATCCTGGAGGAGAGTAATGGTAGCCCTAAAATATTTTAATAAATGGTTCACTGCCTGAAGTACTGTATCCCCACTCCCAAATAAAACCTCACTAACTCATATCTATTTCTCAAAACCAAATTCAAACATCCTCTCTTCTTTAAAAATTTATCTCAGAAGAATTACTTACTCTTCCTGGACCCACATAGTCCACTGGACTTCCTTCAATCCTAGAGCAGCTCTCACACTGTTGTTTTGTCAATTCTGGAACTGTTCCTGTCAATTCTAAATTTTGGACAGCTTGAAGCACAAGACCACTTTGATTAATACTGCATTCCCCACTAAAGTGCACCTCAATAGGGTATGTGGATTAAATGAATGAAAAGGATTCTGAAAGCCTCCAGAAAAACTGTTAAATCATTCAGTGTGTTTTTATGTCAGTTATGTTTAGTTGTACACTGGTTTGTTGACAACCCATAAGACCTGGACCATATTTTACTATAGGGCTCAATTACTGATAAAGTAATATTCAATTATGGACCCTGTGCCTGGCACAGAAAAATGCACAATAAATATTTTTGTTAATGAATATTGATTCAGTAAATCAGATGTCTCATCTTACCAATTATTTTAAGATAAGATGAATTCACAACCTACCTAATGACTGTATGAAATTTATCATGTTCAAAAATGAATATTTATAAAGTCCTGTCACTTGAGTTAAAAATACCGACTTCATATATTTATTTTTTTTCTGGTGATGTTGTCTTTATTTCTTCCTGTTTTCCTTTTTGTAGCTTCATTGATTTGAGTCACCACACTCTGGTATTTTCCACATTGTCCATTCTCCTGTCACGTTTCTTTGTTCGCTCGTGATCCTGATCTAATCATAAATCCACTAAGGAAACGTGCCAACTGATATTGCTCTCAGGGTAATTTAGACATGGGATAAATGTAATTGATGTAGGTTAAGGAAATTATGAGTACAAAGAACTGTTGCAAGTCTGTAATTGCAATTATAGCAATGAAAACTGAACTCCAGATGTGAGTTACCCACAAGTACAGTTACTTTGCTATACTCATAGCGATGAAAAACTTTGAAGAAATTTCACTAGAGAAACTTCAAACCTGATGAACACACGAGTACTCAACTAAAGTCTAAAGATGCAAGATCTCTTCAGTCAGAGAAAAACAATTATCATATGATCTCTCTGATATAAGGAATTTGAGAGGCAGGGTGGGGGGATTGTGAGGGGTAGAGAGGGAAAAAAATGAAACAAGATGGGACCTGGGAGGGGGACAAACCATAAGAGACTCTAAATCTCAGGAAACAAACTGAGGGCTGCTGGAAAGTTGGGAGGTAGGGATAGGGTGGCTGGGTTATGAACATTAGGGAGGATATATGCTATGGTGAGTACTGTGAATTGTGTAAGACTGATGATTCGCAGACCGGTACCCTTGAAGCAAATAATACATTATATGTTAATAAAAACAAAAATCTTACTTCGGATTTGCTTTGCTACTTCTATGATTTGATTTGAGCAAACTACCTTATCCCCCTGAATTTTGGTTTAAAAAAATAATATTGATAAATACCAATCAAGACTGTTTCCCAGTATCATGGTCGCTAAATGAAAACAATAGTTTACAAACTATAAATCAAAATCTCATATTACTTTGTAAAACTTCCACTATGCTCAATGAACTACACAGAGTTCCTGGGAAATACAAAGATTTGTTTTCCCACTCATAGAGCCTGGATATTAATAGGTAGAATATAATAAAAAGAGGTTATTATCAGATTTGTGTCCACATTTCAGGTTTTGAACTTACTGGCTATATAACCTCAGTATATCTGAAATATATATATAAATAAGAGTCTCTCTTCTGAACTTAAATATCTTTTATGCTATCATAGAAATTAAAATACAGCTAAGCTGAGCATAATTTTTCTTCTTTGTGGTTCTTGTTTCAAAATGTGATAAAATATTCTAAGTTATATTAACACAACACTATTAACTAAAATGATGTGAAAGTAGGCATTTTTTCTATACATTGTTATATTGAGTATATATTGAGTTTCAATCAAATCAAACCTAGGTTATTTCTGTTTGAATTGCCACTGAGCTACTTTCCCCATATCTTAAATTTTAAGAATTAATTAATTTTTTTAAGATTTTTATTTTTTTATTTGACAGAGATCACAACTAGGCAGAGAGGCAGGCAGGCAGAAGGAGGAAGCAGGCTCCCTGTGAGCAGAGAGCCTGATGCGGGACTCGATCCCAGGACCCTGGGATCATGACCTGAGCAGGCAGAGGCTTTAAACCACTGAGCCACCCAGGCGCCCCAAGAATTAATTTATTTAACCTGTTTTCATATTAATTGATCTCCACCTCTTGAGTTAGCAAGTACCCATTGTTTCAACTTGGTGAGATATTTTCGTATCTTGATTTTATTATCCAGTTAATTTAGCATTTTATCCTAGCTGTATTCTCCACATGCCTATTCAATCTATCAACGTGTATCAGTAACTTGTTGATAAATTTTTAAGTGGAACAAAAGTAAATAAAAATCCTATGAACTTTATGAACTTTTCCAGGAATTAACAAGAAAAGAGAAAACTAAACAGAAATCACTGGAGTCTTTCCTGTTGGTGCTGGAAAAACAATTTAAATTGCAAATTGTAGATTCACCAGCTAAGGAGAAAGTATAGAACTCAGGATCTATGATAAATTAGTCAGCTGGATATTTTAACAGTCAGTGCAGATGGTTCATGCTCAATAACTGACATGCAGTCAGCTTGAATCATATAATGGTGGAACAGTTTATATAGCCAACTAATGAGGCAATCCTGGCTGGAGATATCAAACCCCATTTTTTCCATTTTTTTTTAAGATTTTATTTATTTATTTGACAGACAGAGATCACAAGTAGGCAGAGAAGCAGGCAGAGAGAGAGAGGAGGAAGCAGGCTCCCCGCTGAGCAGAGAGCCCGATGTGGGGCTCGATCCCAGGACCCTGGGACCATGACCTGAGCCAAAGGCAGAGGCTTTAACCCACTGAGCCACCCAGGTGCCCCCTCCATTTTTTCCATTTTATATCTTATAAAGAGACAAGAAACCCAACACTTGGCCTTATGAGAGCCACATAGATCATGAGACTTCAGCTTACCTTTCTTTGAATTAAGTTGAAGAAATATTAAATTGTTAGCTTCTTATTTTAAAATGCTAACATTCTGCAATTATGCTCTACTTTATTTATTAATCACCTACTTAGTGTTACATTATATAATCTTATTTGAAGCCAGACCTGGAAAATTGATGTGTGTGTGTCCTTTTCCCCATGGTATGTTTCATGGTATTTGTGACCTACGAAGTCTGAAGATATTAAGATGAATCTCTGGTTTTCAACACATTTTATTTATGACGCTCTTGTAGAATATTTAGTAGTTATAAGAAGTTCAGATAACATCAACCCACTGCAGAGCTGGCTAGATCCACTGCACACAGAACCTGTGGTTTGGTCTCAAAGCAAATCACCCCCAAGTAAAGATCTGTCCTTTCTCACATGAGAATCGCAGCACTCCTGAGTCTTCTAGCCTTGAGGAATGTAAATCTTTTCCACTAGGGTTAAGATATTAAGATATTCTCCCATCCAAGCAATAAATCTCCGAACCTAAAACAAAAACAAAAACAAAAACAGATATTAAGATATTCTCTTTTCCCTCAGCTCTTCAGCCTCCAACCTTATCTATTCCCTAATTCTGACCTAATGCATCTGAGTGTCCTATCTTCTATAATCTGATGTTCCTACCACACTCGTAAAACCAACCACATTGAACAAAAGAAAACAAAACAAAACAAAAAATAAGCCAAGAATTCAGACCATGGTATATCATGAAAGCCTGAATAATCATTATTTTTCTAAAAAATGAGAAAGAAAGATGCATCTTAATACTTTTATTATTTAGTCTATAGTAGCAGAAAGAAGCAACAGAAATACTCTATACTATATCATAAAATCATGCAATTTAGACTCCTGGAAAGATACCCATGATCACCATAACTTGGGTGCAATTGTTTTTATTCTAACTTCTCATTTCTAGGTTAGACAACCTTATTTTTATTAGCTCTTATTCTAGTTGACTCAAAATATTAAATAAATAATTGCAGAAATAATAATAACTATTTAACACAGCTCCTGCACTAGAAATATTGCTGGGTAGCTTATAAAATAACAGTCTAATTAATGTAGGTCTAACATTTTAATATAAAACCTAAATATACTCCTTGAAACACATATCCATGATTATAAACAGAAAATCATAGTACATATGTTGTTTCTCTCCTATTCTTTTTTTCATGAAACTGTATCTCACAAACCTCTTTCCATGTCATCGTACACACACAGACTTTATTTATTTTGGACTACATAGTATTTCATAGTGTCATTGTCCCTTCATCTGCTTATGAGATTTTTTTGTTGTTGTTGTTATCACAAATAGTGCAGCGAAACATTTCCTTTCATATAAATGGCTATAAACCTGTTGGTATCTCAGCAGGGTTGATTCCTAATCACACAATAAATACATGAAAGAGCAGACACATCTTAAAATGTTTCAGGTGCTTCCTAAATACTGTCCCTAAATGTTGCCCCAATTGTACATTGAACAACACCGTGAAAGAATTATCCTTCCCTTCTGCTCTACTGACACTGGATATTCTAAATCTTTTACAATTTTTTTTTTTCAATTTAGCTCATGAAAGGTAGTAAATACATTTTTATGTAATCACCAGTGAAGTTGAGTGTTTTTAACATGGTTATAACGTATATTCCTTTTCCTCCAAATTGCTTTTCCAAGCCCTTCACTTAAAATTTATTGATGTGTCTTTACACTATTTTATGTACTTAGTATATTAGATGAAATGAATAACATTTACTCAATTTATTGATGAATAAATTGAGAGCTAAAAAAATTAGGTAACATGTCCAAGTGTCATATATACAATTTTAATCTAATCTCTTTGCTTGACTTGGTAGCTACGCTATTAACGACTACACTAAATTATTTCCATAGCATCCTTTCCAGTATTTACACTCTTCACCTAAAAATCTATTTCCTTAAATCTTGCTTAAACAGATATCATATCAAAATAGCAGACATTTGCAGATATATAAATAGACACCGTTTTTCTTATGAATAACTATACAGAGAAATGAAGCAATGGAGAGGTCCGTCCTTCATTACAATTAACTGTTACACTGGTGATCATAACTTGGTGAATAATTTTTAAAGTAAGTGTACTTAGCAATAAATGTTCTATTTCTCTCCTTTAACCTTTGATGTAGTTGCCATGGAAATGAGATTCTGTTTCTTTAGTGTATCATATCTGTGGAAAAAGTATTTTTTTCTTTTTTCTTAGATGTTCAACAGTTGTATATTTAAAAAATTGCACTTTTATTTGTAGACATTTGAATATACATTAGACTGAAAAAGGGATGTGCTGATTACTGATTTCCTGTATTCAACTAAATACAAAATATGTTGACCAGGGAGTAAAAGAGATAATTATATTTTTTGTACTTTGAAAGAAGCAAATTGTCTGATAGAAATTGATTATTATCTTCCAGTTGAGTGTGTATTTCCTTTCATCTTTTAGGTCCGGTGAAGCAATACCTAATTTAAAGTTTAATATCTTTCTTCTGTACCCATATGCAGCAGATGGCCGAGGCAACTACCTCCTACTATCTAATTCCTTAGTGACATTCATTATTCATCAGAAAGGAAGTTAGGAAACATTATCTTTCCAATTCTTGGTTTGCTTAATCAAACAGATTAAAGAAAATATCCTGTAGTTAGCAAAGGAATTATATTTAAACTCATAAAATCATTAAAAAGTAAAACCTAGGGGTCATCCATTGGGGACACTTGACTATGATTCCTTTTAACAGATAATTTGGTGGGAAAATGTAACTAATAAAAAACAAATGATAACTGCCTTTGCAACAGGGCTCAGTTTCCAGAGATATTTAGTTTTGAACCACAAAATCTGCCCTAAGATGAATAAATTATCATCTATTGGCTACCAGTCCCTCTGTGTATCTAACTAGAAGCTTGCAGGTCAGGGAAAATAAGTTGAATATTGATCTATTTTCATTTTTAAAATACTATTGTCCTATATGTCTTTCAAAATCAGTACCAGGGAATAAAGTTATTTCTATATTTGCAAAGAAGGAAAGACACGAAGAAATGGTTTGATGCACACAGGACTTCAGACCTATTCTGACACAAAGCTGAAAAGCTCAGTACATGCTGGCTTAGAGGGAATTTTGTTGACTCTTGTAACTGCAAAGATCAAAGCAAGTTCTGGGTTCAGATTCTGCTAAATTGAGTAATTCAAGCGATATCATCAGCACTAATTCAATTTCTATTTCTTGTCCCTCATTTCCTGAGAGATTCTCTATGTTCAAGGGCACTCTTTTTCTCAAGATAACATGAGGACAGCAGCAGCATGAAGCCTGGGTCCTATTTTCTTTACAACTGCAAAAGAGAAGCACCTCTCTATGTAACTACTCACTCTGGCAAAATAACCATGATGGTCTCTGGATAAACTTCTTTTGTGTATTCTCTGAATCAGTGACTGAGGCCAGAAGGATTGTGTGATCAGATTAGTTTAGGATCAGGTTGCATGCTCATCCCTGAAACTAGGAAGAGATTTACCACCTCTGCAATCTAATTTCCTTTGATATCTTTTCTGATTTAGGGGCTGCTGAGCAATCGCTGTTAAATTCCAAATATTTTGGAATTTTCCAGATATATTTATGTTATTGATCTAATGATTTCACTGTGGGCAGAGAACATACCTACCATGATTAATTATTTTAACTGTATTCAGAATTGTTTTACAGACCAGGATAGAATCTATCTTGTTGAATGTTTCATGCATACTTCAGAAGAATAGCTATTGTGTTGTTGTTGAGTGGAGTATATTATAAATACTTACTAGGTCAAGTTATTTAATAGTTCTGTTCAAGTCTATGATATTTTTACTGATTTTCTACATATTTCTTTGTCAAGTCCTATACATGTGGATTTCATCTATTTCTTTTTTCCATTCAATTTCTGTCACATCATTTGAGGCAAACACATTTAGATTTGTTATATCCACTTACTAAAATGACCCATTTATCATTATAAATGTTTCCTGTTTATCCCTGGCAATATTCCTTGCTCTGAAACTTAATTTGATTCTTAATAATAGAGTGTATAGCCACATCAGTCAGTCATATGTTCTTAGTGTTGTTTGAATGGTATTTTGTTTGCACTTTTGCTTTTAAGCTATGCATGTCTTTATATTTAAAATGAGTCTCTTATAAACAACATATCGGTCTGGCTTTTTATTCAATCTGAGAATATCTCACTTCTACTTACCATGTTATACCATTTGCATTAAAATGTTTATATGGTTCATTTTAAGCCTTCCGTTTTGCTGTCGTTTTCTATTTGTTCCTTCTGTTCTTACTTTTTAATTCTTTCCTGACTTTTTTTGCATTACTTTGTTTTACATTTTTATGATTACACTGTCTATTCCACTATCAGATTATCTGTATACATGTTCTATTTTTTTAACAGTTTTCATAATTCTTATATTTAATCCTCTGTGGATACTGTTCCCTTTCCCTATGGGTAATTTTAAGAATTTCTCTATAACTCTTACTTTCAGTAATTTGTTTATGATGTGGGTTGGCATTTTAAAAAAAAATATTTATTCTACAGGTTCCTGGATGGTTCAGTCAGTTTAGCATCTGCTTTCAGCTCAGAACATGATCTCAAGATCCTGATATCAAGCCCTGCATTGGGATCCCTGCCTAGCTAGGAATCTGCTTCTCCCTCTCCCTCTGTGATCTCTCTCTCTCTCTTTCTCTCTCTCAAGGAAATAAATAAAATATTAAAAAAAAAAATATTTACTCCAGGGGGCCTGGGTGGGCTTAGTCAGTTAAGTGTCTATCTTCAGCTCAGTTCATGATCCCAGGGTTCTAGAATTGGAACCCAGAGTTTGGATCTCTGTTCAGTAGAGAGTCTGCTTCTCCTCCCTCTGCTTGTGCGTGCTCTCTCTCTCAGTCTCTCTCTCTCTCTCTTCCTCAAATAAATACACAAATAAAATAAAATAAAACAATAAAAAATACTTATTCTGCATGCCATTTTTCCATTTATTAAGTTTCAAATTTTCTTGTTATTGTTCCAGAGCTTACTGAAACTCAGGTTTTACTTTTTTTACCCCCATCTGCATTATTTTGAATGATTTCTATTGCTATATCTTCAAATTAATTAACTGATATTTTCCTGTTCTAATTTGTGGCAAATCACAACTGAGATATTTTTCATTTCTGATATTTTATTTTTCATCTCTAGATTTTATGATTGGATTTTTTATATCTTCTAGTTCTATCCTTATGGTGGTGTTTTCCTTTACCTTATTCAACATACACAGTGTTTTAATAATAGTTCTCATAATGTCTTTATCTTCTAGCCCCATTACTTATTTTATTTCTGGGTTTGCTTCCATTCCGTGTTTTTTGTTTTTTGTTTTTTGTTTTTCCTGCTCATGAATTATATTTTCTGACTACTTTGTACATCTGGCAATTTTTACTGAATGCTGGAGCTACAACTCTTATATTGTTGGTTGTTGGATATGTCTGCAATCCTTTAAATAATATTTTATTTTGTCTTTGCACTCTGTTAAGTTTCTTGGAATTAGTTTGATTATTTCAAGGTCTTCAAATTGGGTCCAGAGCAACCTCATGACTAAGACAATACCGTTCTAAGAATTCTACCACATATCTCATTTATTACTGTGTCTCTTTTCTAGGATTGATGGAAACACAAATTCTCCCACCTCACATCACAGACCCCAGAATTCATTTGCCTACTTTTACATGTTTTTTTTTGTTTGCTTGCTTGTTTGTTTGTTTGTTTGTTTGTTTTTGACACAGAGAGAGCACTCACAAGCAGGGGAAGCAGGAGAAGGAGAAGGAGGATCCTTCCTGAGCAGGAATCCCAACATGGGGGTTTGATCTGAACTGAGGGCAGACGTTTATCTGACTGAGCCACCCACATGCCTCTGCCTATTTCTTTTAGATCGCTCTTTCACAGGTCTCATGAAGTTTCCTTCACACATTTACTGATAGGTGTCAGTCAGCTAGTAGAGAAGTCCCCTCTGTAAGCTTTTGGAGTTCTCTCTCTCCCTCAAAGATAGGGCTTAATTTGTTTGTTTCCTTTTTCAAAGGTCATGGTCCCATTATTCCAGTTTTCTAAGTCTAAAAATGGTTGTCAAAAACTGTGCCCATTTTCTAATTGTTTAAAGTAGAAGGGTAAATGTATTCTTTGAACTCTGCTGGCTCCATGGGATATTTTTTAAGCTTTTTGGATTCCTTAAGGTGAATACAGTATACTAAGTTCAGTGGCTTAGGACAATAAATGTTTGTCTTTTGCTTGTGGTATATAGTTCAGGATAGGGATATCAGGTCAGGTCATTCTCCAGGCCAGCTGGTCCTTATGCTGTCTCTCAGGACCCAAGCTCCCTTCATTTTTCTGTGTAATGTGCTCTAAAGCCTCCTACTTTTCTACTGAGTTTTCTGCATTCATTGGGCAGGGGGTGAAAGAGAAAGCATGGGAATACTGATGGACAAAACTTAGAAGTATCTTATTTCACTACTACCCACATTCCTTCAACCTGAACTCAGTCATATAGTCCCACCAAATTGCAAGAGACGCCAGGAAATGTAACCTAGCTATATGTCTAGAGCAGCTCGGTCCAATAGAAATAAAATGTGAGCCACATATGTAATTGTAAATTTTCTAGTAGCCGCATTATAATGTAAAAAGAAACAGATAAAAGTGCTTTTAATAATATATTTTATTTAGACAAATTTATTTAATTAGAGCAATTGAATTAGAGCAATATATTCAAAATTTTATCATTTCAACATGTATTCAATATAAAATTATTAATGACATTTTACATTATTTTCCAAACCAAGTCTTCAAAATCTGGTGTGTGTTTTATATACTTTCAGCACATTTAAATTCAGATGTTAAATTTTAATCAGAGATATTTATTGCTATTTATATATCATAAAATTTGCAGTTAGAAAAGCAAGTTTACACACCTAGGTTCTTCTAAATGCACCAAATTTTATAATAACCAAATGAATAACTTTCTTTTTGGAAATTTAAAGTAAAATAAATAACAGAGAGGTCGGTAGGGGGATGGGGAAACTGGGTGATGGGCATTAAAGAGGGCACATGATGTGATGAACACTGGGTGTTATAGGCAACTAAGGTATCACTGAACATTATATAATAAACTAATGAAAGGGGCACCTGGGTGCTTAGTGGGTTAAAGCCTCTGCCTTCGGCTCAAGTCATGATCCCAGAGTCCTGGGATCAAGCCCCACATAAGGCTCTCTGCTCAGCAGGGACCTGCTCCCTCCTCTCTCTCTGCCTGCCTCTCTACCTACTTGTGATCTCTGCCTGTCAAATAAATAAATAAAATCTTAAAAAAAAAAAAAACCTAATAATGTACTTTATGTTGGCTAATTGAATTTAAATAATAAAATAGAAAAATTTAAAAATAAGTACATAAATAGTCTAGTTCTTCAGTCATACTAGTTACATTTCAAGTGATCAATAACCACATGTGGCAAGTGGATATTCTTGGAGAGTAGAGAGCTAAAAAAGGGGTTGGCAAACTCTGGCTCTTTGGCCAAATCCAGCATGCACCTTGACTTGTAGGCCAGAGAGCTAAGAATGATTTTTTTTTTTTTTTAAGTTTTCTAAATGGTTAGGGAAAAAAATCAAAAGTAGAATAATATTTTGTGATAAATGAACATTATATGAAATTTGAATTTTACTCTCAATTAAAAATGTTTGCTTGACCTTCAACAGATGAATGGATAAAGAAGATATGGTCCATATATACAATGGAGTATTATGCCTTCATCAGAAAGGATGAATACCCAACTTTTGTATCAACATGGAAGGGACTGGAAGAGATTATGCTGAGTGAAATAAGTCAAACAGAGAGAGTCGATTATCGTATGGTTTCACTTACGTGTTGAACATAAAGAATAACGCAGAGGACATTGGGAGATGGAGAGAAGTGAGTTGGGGAAAATCAGAGGGTGAGACAAACAATAAGAGACTGTGGACTCTGAGAAACAAGCTGAGGTTTTTGGAGAGGGTTAGGGGGTGTGGTGAGCCTGGTGATGAGTATTGTGAAGGGCACATATTGCATGGAGCACTGGGTATGGTGTATAAACAATGGATTTTGGAACACTGAAAAAAGAACAAAATAAAATAAAATTTGAAAAAAAAAAGAAAAGAAATTTTAAAATTAAAAAAAAAATGTTTGCTTGAAACACATCCACATCCATTCATTTATTCATTGTCATTGGCTGCTTTTACACTGCAAAAGCAAAATTGAGTCATTGCAAGATAATGTATGGCCCCATAAACCTAAAATATTTACTTTCTGGCCCTTGACAGAAAAGCATTGCCAACCATCGGTTTAAAACATAAGGAATCAAAATTTGTGAACACATTGACTCCTTCTTCCATCCTTATAACTGTGAACTATATTATGGCCCATAGAGTCATTAGGGAATGCAATATGGAGATTATTTTGTATTCATGACAAATGCCACTAAGTACATGCTGAATGCTGAAGAGCAGAATTTGGAGTTCTAGGGAAAGGAATGCAATATGTCAATGAGAAATGGGTTAAAGAATGAATTTTCAAAAAACATTAAAATAATGGAAAATGAAAGGGACATTATTATAAGACTTAGACCACATTCTGATAATCATGGAATGGTTGCATAGTGGTGATTTAGGAAAAAGGACAGCAATGATTGTACTCTTTTACATCCAAAAAAAGTTCTTGTGTGCCTCCTTCATTTTCCTGATCACTTCTCTTTACCTTGAAAGTCCTCTCCTCCTGTCCATACCAAATAAACTTGAGCCTTCTGTTCCTCACTTTTTGTAATTCTCACTTTACATGCTCTCCATGAATCTCTCCGACTTCTGTGCAATGCCAGCTAATCCATTCTTGCTCTTGGTCTCAAATGCTGTCTATGCTTGTATTTTTGGCATTGTCCCTCTTCTGGCCACCTGGCATCCCAGTGTTCTACACAGACCTTCTCATGGTTAGTGTTGCTGAAATTATGAATTTCAGGAGCTAGATCCTACAGTGGCTTCCACATTCTAGCTATACCTTCAACATAGCTGTATCTCTGAAACTGCATTCTATCTTGAACATATCTTTTATAGTCTTTCTTCTGAAGCACGAATGTAATTAAGGGAGAAAAATAAATTGGAACAGATGGTGTAGTTATACTGTGCTTCAAGGAGCAAAAGGAAAAGTGAAAATATATGGAATTTGGAAATCCTGCCTAGTGTGCCAGATTGACTACTGACATCTCAGTACCACTGCCTCCCCTTCTATATTCTCATAGCATCACAAGGGCTTGACACCTGAAAACCACATTTCCCTCACTTCCTGACTAGTTGGATTATAGCTTAGGGTCTGACTGTAAGAGACACTTAACATGAGATTTGGAACACGGAAGAGAAGGAGAAGGCATTATTGTTCTCACATGGCAGAAGCTGGTAGCCCTCACAGAGGGCTATGAGTAGGTTTTCAAAAGATTCCAAGTGAGCCTTCTCAAATCATTGGCAAAGCCTATGGTCAATTTCTACACCTCCTGATTTCCTAGAAGCTAATAGGCTCTCATTGACTCTTGGTCACAAAGCATTTCTGATTGAATTTTAAGTTACTATTTCTGTTTTAAGTTTTTTCCTGTTAAAAATATTTCTACTGGTTGAACGTCTTTTATAATATTTTGGAATTTGGTTTTTTAGCCAGGACATTGGCTTTTTTCCTTCTTATTCTTGAATTTGATATTCATGAATTTGAGTTGCATAGCAACGTTAACCCCATTCAAGTTATTAAATGAGTTCATTACGAAATATTTAGTATTTGTGTGTGTGTGTGCGTGTGTGTGTGTGTGTGTATTTAGAGTGAGAGGAGAGAAAGAAAGGAAGGAAGGAGGGAGGGAAGGAAGGAAGGAAGGAAGAAAGGAAGGAAGAGAAACAGGAGCCAAGGAAAAAAACTTATCATAGATCTTGTTGAGATTATGTAGGTTGTTATTGATCTGATACCTATATTCTATCATCTATTGTGCTTAGCCTTGTGGCAAGCTTCTTTTGTAAAGGACCACCTTATAAAATACAAGAAATGTACCATCCCTGCCCCCTCACCTGCTAAATGCTTACAACACCTTTAAATCATTGTGACAACTCAAAATAGATTTTCAAAATTTCCCCAATTATTGGCAAGACCACATCTGAATCATTATTTTAATCTATCACAAACTCACCTATTTCTAATACCCTTAAGTACATGTCTTTTCAATTTTATTCACAAAGAGCCTTTGTAAAATGGTTTTTGAAATGCCAATGTATTATGTCTCCAGAAATCCTTTGCATACCATTTCTATAATGCTGTCCTCCAAAGTAAACAATGGCAGTGTGGCATAAATTAATGTCACATAACTTACTATAATCGCAGGCTGACCCCTGATGAGCAGTCTTTTCTCTTTTAATGTTATAATTCAGTATTTTAAAATTAAATTCTAATGTGAATTCAAATAAGATGCCATTTCTGCCTATACAATTAGGAAATGTTTAGAAGTTTAAGTTCCTAATAATAATGAGAGTACAAGAAAATTGAAATTTCATGTATTGGTGATGGAAGGGTAAATTGGCCCAAACTATCTGGATGACAAAAACAATGTGCATCGGCAAACTTAAAATATGTTCTTGTTTTGACGAATTAATTCCATTCCAGGGGATTCTCCTATCCTTATTTTCTGTAATGTAAACACAAGTTTAAGATCAAAAGTGTTCATTCTGGTGCCATTTAAAATTGGAAACAACCTAATGGTCTAACAATGTGGAAATGATTAAATGAATTTGGGTCTTGATATGATGAAATATTGTGAACCCATTATAATGGGCTTTATGAAATTGACCTATCATGAACAATGTTAAAATATGAGGCTGGAAAGTTGCATTTTAAGATATCACCTGAAACCATACATAAATCATAAACATATAAGCAATACGTTTTTGTATGAAAATATTTTAAAATATTTGATAATGATTCTTCCTTGCCCACCCCACTTGGTGAAAGGGCAGAGGGATAAGATATTACATGTCTTGGTCAGCATTTCCTCGCATATGATCAATAAAAACAAACACAAAATCTCAATAACTTAAAACAAATACATATTTCTCACTCACACTATATAAAGGTGAGTGCTGTACCTCAACGCATCCTCAGACTCCATGGTCCTGCAGCTCTAAGAAGGTCTCTTTCGAGCTTGGCTCCAGCCTGAAAATCAGGTTTGGGTGTCCTTTGAAAAACCTCTTTCTTTCTGGGTTTTCCTTTGGTGGAAGACAATAGCACAAGAGGGTAACATGATTCCAATAATCTACACCAACGTTTATAAGAACACAAAAAGACTGGCAAAAACGTGTACAGCTTCTAAAACTTCTTGAGCATCACACCCAAGCTGCTCATAGTTCTTTGACCAAAAGAAGTCACATGAAGAAGTCCAAAGTCAGTGGTCCAGAAAAGTCTACTCTGAAAGTTAACAACAGCAAGGAGAGCAATGGATAAACAATTCTGAACAAATTTTACACACCTGGGTGGGGCTTTTATATTTGTTTTTGTTTTCCTTTATATTTATTTAATTTTTGCTCTGTGCTTTGTTATATTTTTCAAAGTTGGTATATTTTATGTTAATACATATTTTAAATTTTTAACACATTTTAAACCTTAAAATGTAAAAATTTATGTATAAAATAAAACTATGAAACTTATATGTAAAATAAAATCTATGTCTATTATCATTTTTTAAATTAATTAATTAATTTATTTTTTATTTATTTTCAGCATAACAGTATTCATTATTCTTGCACCACACCCAGTGCTCCATGCAATCCGTGCCCTCTATAATACCCACCACCCGGTACCCCGACCTCCCACCCCCCCCGCCCCTTTGAAACCCTTAGATTGTTTTTCAGAGTTCATAGTCTCTCATTATCATTTTTATCTAAAATAAACTTCTCATCTTTTTTGCAATCTATCTTAAATCCCCTTTTCTGGAAAAAAATAATTTTGTCTATTCTCAGTATTCTGCACTATTTCTCTTTCTTATAATTTATAAAGAGTGTAATTTCTTTGTTTCAATGAGATTACTTACAATCATTTTAGAACTCTTAGATAAAATTCATTTGCTAGAATTTCTCTATGTAATATGGGCAGTTAGGTGGCCCCTTACCATTTATTTGTACTTGTATGGACAATGAAAAGTGGCAAGATTATCATTAAAGAGGAAAGGAGAAGAGTAGAGATCTGGAAGCTCAAAAAGAATGAGAAATTTGAAATAAAATTCACGTGGAATAAGAAAATAATTCAGTAAGTAATGGATGAGAAAATCACTGATCAACAAAGAAGGTCCAATCCATACTGTTCTTGTAGGGACAATAGTGCCCCTACTTTCTGAACCTTATCAATCCTATACACTATTCCCTGAAGTTGCTTTGCTTTTGGGAATTTTGGCAGAAAGCTGAAAGAAGCAACCAGTGACACTTTCATTGCGAATTTATTTATTACTTAGTTACTTGTTTTTATTAAAGAAAGATTCCTTTAATTTTTGTTAATTTTACTGCTTACTACCATTATTTTTATATGTAACTATAAGTTTAATGACAATCCTGTTTACTTCTGTTTATTTAATAATTAATTCATAGACCTTTGGCCCATACAAACGTGATTTCAGATCCAGGCTCCATCAGTACCAGACTTGTTGTGACATTTGAGTTACTAGTAATTAGGAAGTAGATCTTAATTATCATTAGCAGCATTATTATTAGGAAATAGATACAGAACAAGGAGAAACACAATAAGAAAAAAAAAAGACTAAATGGGTATTTTACAGAGGATAAGAAACGTGATGATTTGGGAGAGGTACCTCATAATAAATAAGTAGATAAGTAAGTAAACAAATAAAAGGATTCTCTGGAAGTTTGAATATTATCAGGCAAACATGGTAGGAATTGTGCATGTTAAAAGTGTCAGGAACATCCAAAACACTGCTGAAAGTGATATAGAAATAACCTGAGTGGCATAACTGGACCGTGATTAAATTTGGAAATGGTAAATTAATCATTTGTATGGAGAAAGGCTGAATTAAAAAATAGGGTTACCTGCAAGAGCCAGAGAAAGAAATTCCAAAGAACCACCCAGTGAACAAGTTCATCCAGCCCCAAAACATCCAAATAAGAGATATTTTCCTGCTGCTGCCTCAGAGTGGTACCTACTCATCCAGGGAAACCCACTTTTTGCCTTCGCCTTGTTTCCGTGCTTTCCAAGCAGCATTTCAAATAGTCATCCAGTTTTCCAGGAGCTATAAACTGGGATGAGAATTTTCTGGATGGGAGAGACTAACTCTGGTCATTTGGAAGGAATGTCCTTTTTGAAATGAATTTACTAGTGGTTGGTTTATAGGGTTCTTTCTCTTATGTGTTTAATGACTGTGAGTCAAGGATTCTAATATTTGTGAATGTCACAAGGCCAACACGAAAATTTGAAGATGACAAGATAGTATCATCCTATGAGGTTTCTTGTTGAAAAAATCAATTAGCCTTTACTTATGACCCCTGATTTACCACCATTCTTTGTCTCCACCTATAAAACCAGTCATCCCTGCCTTCCCTACAACAAACAAATTATAGATCTCTATAATCCTATACTTGAGTTGAGTAAACATAATATTGAAAATTCTGTCTTAATTGTCAGATTCCCAAACAAATTCCAGACAATTATTATTCTCTTGATTGTCTTGATGTGAACACATGATGGGTGGTTGATAGCCTTCATGCACACTATAGCATTATTTCCGAGATTTATTTGTCCAACAATGACACATACTATTTTAACTGCAATTCAATCTGGGTATCTCAAAACCAGCATTTGTTCTGTGATTTCAAAATGTCATGGCATATCCTGTGTAATAAAGAGCTGTAATATTAATTTACAGCCCCAAACATATGTTATTCACCAAGAAATACATGAGCCTTCTAGTGAGTGTCATGGTCACAGTGCTAGTAGTTTAATTGTTTGGTTTTGCTACTTTATATTTTCTTACATGTTTTTAAACATCTGGGGGTTATGTAAATCATTAGCAGTTTTGAGTGAGTTGTGTGATTTACAAAGAAAGGCACATTGCATGGAAAACAAAAACCCTTAAATATAAAATTGGAAATGGGGAAATTTCACCCATAAAAGGAAAACCTTATAGTCATTCAATGGAATGAGCACATTAATAATTTGTAACTATCCCACCACATCACTAAATCTTGGCACTGAACAGAAATGCCAAATGTAATGTTTCACAACCTTTTTTTTTCCATAAACAGTCATTATTTTTACACTTGGAGAAAAATATTGTCATTTATGTGGAACAACAACAACAAAAAAAAATCACTAAAATCAAAACATCTGGGAAAAATAGGCCAATATGTTAAGATCTAAGGGAAGCATTCCTGCTCATTGTATTTGCTTTTTTTTTTTTATAAAAGGTCAAATTCTTCATAGAACTTCATATATTTATTGTACATAATATTTTAAGATAAAAATATCTCCACTAAATTGTGATTTCCTGGGCATTGTCCTGTGGTGGGGTTTTCTTATACCATTAAAACTTTATAAAAAGTGTAAAGGGAACATACAACATGAATTAATGGCTGGTATGCAAGTCATTGCTTCTGAGACACTGCTAGAAATTACTAAATTCATATTTGAACATTAAATGATGTCATGTCTCTTTGGGGGCAATTCAAATGCATATTTCATCTCTGGTTAAATACAGTTTCATGGAACAGAATACTACTTCATAAAAATCAAATATATGCTTGGTAGAGAACATATGAAAAATACATGCCCCTCAAGAGTTAGTGGATTTTTTGTAAGATAAATTTGAAAAAAAAAAGTAGTTCTTCTGCTCTAATTTATTTAGAATTGTTTATAAGATTGAATTTGATGTTTTTATCTTTGAGTGCTTACTTAAACTTGAAAAAGCCAAGACAGTTTTTCCCTACTGAATGAGTAAAATTGACTATTTTTGTTGAGTAGATACAAATACTCCAATAGGCTTTATAGGACATTGAAAAACATTTCATTAGAAAATTTTCCTCTTTTTGGACTACTTAAAAAAAAAAATAATTCAAGAGTGGGTACCAAAAATAGAAACTAGAAAATCATACTTTATGGTAGTGAAGTTTCTTGACTCCTCAAAATCTACTCTCTCCCAAATGAATTGTCCATACTAGTAAAAATAACCCTATCCTCTCACTAGGAAATAACTTACAGTCATGAATATATCTCATTTCTGATCAGAGACAGGAAACACAGCCACTAGGTTTATTTATCAATGACTGAAGCGCTGGGAAAGATAGTCACTTTATGTCTTTGACCATTACCGTGTCACCATGTGATGTCTGCAACTGATGCAGCTATACTGGACCATGAGGGTTAGCAGAGCTGACCTGATAGCACATAAAACCAACTCATTAAGGAAGTCAGTGTAGAAAGAATTTGGTTTCCTGCATGATCCAAGTTGAAATATGTTTCCCTGGGCTCTTTATTATATGTACCAAGGAATTTCTTCATCCTTTAAGTTAACTTGAATTAGAAATGTCAATTACTTGGAAGCCAAGGCATTTTAACTGATATGAGAGAAGGTAAAATTTTCAAGCACAGAGATTCTAAAATTTGCTAAGTACTTTATGAACCTTAATCTCATTTAATTTGAAAACACCCACTGAGGTAGAGATTATTACTGTTATTTTAATAACAGTAAAATGGAGGCTAAGTGAGGGCAAATATCCTACCCCCTCTCTACCTATGTAGAGAGTGATGGTTCTGGATATAAAATTAGATTTTCTAACTCCAAACACCTTACCCTATTCTTGTAACGTTTTTCTTAATTTACATGGAAAGTCTGGGGTAAGTTCCACTGGAGTACAAAGTAATACCGGCAAAATATAATTTCTCTCTGTGTAATTTCTCTTTAACTGTAAAACCCACACAGATGAAAACAACAAATGAATTTTACTAGGTAGACCCATTTTCCCCCCATAGGAGCTGATCAATCTTATCAATCAATCTAGTCTATGTTATATACAAGCTATACAGTATTTACTATTTATCATATGCCGGGGATTATGTATGCCTGCATAATGTAGGACGGATACAGATAAGACAGGCAGAGTCCTCTCTCTCAAGGACAACACAGTGATGTAACAGAATTGTACATATAGACGTCAAAGAATTTTTTTTCTTAATCACACATTGATGTTGTTCAGCATTGCCTCTTGCCTGGTCCTCTGGCTCTCCTTTACCAACAAATTGTCATCTACTCTTTTAACCATCTAATTCCTGTATTACTTTGGGTCTGTTTATACGTAGCCAGTCATGTGGAATTATTCTGTTTTAATTAGCTTACTGCTACAGACGGAATTTGTTTCCCCCTCCCAATTCACATGTTGATATCTAAAGTCTACTGTGATGATATAGGACAGAGAGCCTCTGGGAGGTGCTCAGGTCATGAGAGCAGATCCCTTATAAGTGGGATTCATGCTTTTATAAAAGAGATCCCTCAGAGTTCCCTAGACCTTTCTGCCACATGAGGACCCAACAAGAAGACTGTTGTCTATGAGGAAGCAGGCTGTCACCAAACACTGAAACTACCAGCAGCATGATCCTGGACTTCTCCATCTCCCAAACTATTAGAAATGAATCTCTGTTTTTTATAATCCATCCAGGTATAGTATTTAATATCCATCATAGCCCCCAGCATTTATTCATTAAGAACTCTTTAGTGGGTGCCTAATCTGTACTAGGTACCATGGTAGGGCTTGAGGGTACAAAGATGAATATATGAAGCACCTGAGCCCACCCTGCTAGGTCCTTGGGAAGTTTTGTTGAATTTGATTTAATGTATCCTCCAATAATGCAGAAGTGAGCCTCTACTGACTGTCCTAAGAATGAGGGTCATATAAAACGCAAGGTTAATGACTAAATAATGGAGTTAAAATTTAAGGTTAAATGCCAAGCTGATACACTGCATTATGTAATTTCCTCACATAATGAAGATAGGTCATTAAGGATTCAATACTTTCAAGCCTGCTTAAGCCAAACAACAATGAAAAAGAATCTAAACACAATTTTCCAGCTTTCAGATGGATGAAGTTAAATTGGGCAAGACAGCAAATAATGAGGGATAATAAGGAAGAACGCAAATCATCCAGTACATTAACGAAGCTGATGTGCAGTTAATACTGAAAAAGATGTATCACTCAGCCACCGCATGAGAAGCAAGAAGATATTCCTTCCTAAAGGGGCAACAGAAGACACATCCACACATCTCTCCATGCTCAAATAAAACACTTTTTTCAACTCTGAGTTCACAGGACATCTTTTCCATGCTTGCTTTTCTGGTAAACCCCCTTCCATGTTGTATCTAGACCTCCTTTGTGTGTGGTGGGCTGTCTTGTCACCCATGTGATAAACTGCCAACTCTTTAAGAACAGAACACATGTCCACAGAGTCTCCTCTGATCTGCAAACTGAGCTGGGCTATCGCACTTCATTTTTGCACCAGATCTACATGGGTCCACTAACACAAGATGAAAACTGGACTTTTGATGCCTTCTTTAAATGCCGTGAGGCCACAGAAGAGAAAAAAAAGGTGAAAAGCCAAGCTGAACTTCAGACTCAGGAACGCTTGACTGCAAAACCATTATACTTCCTGCAACCCTGAACTTTCTCTTCAGAGCAGGGTTGTTACTTAGAATGTCCGTATACTGAGTGCTTGCTAGTATCAGTTAATTCATTGAATAAACATCATAAACAGGTGAGGTAATTAATAAAGCATTTCTATCATAAATTAATCTTATGTCCTCAACAAAAGCATTACTACAACCATACATTGATTCTGAAGTGCAATATTAATTGATTAAAAGTTTTTGTTAGCTTAAATGACCATTTTCACCAGTGAAAAAACATGAAAAATTTTCCAAACTCTTTTAAATTCTGGGTAGATTATTCTACATAATCTTTCCAGTTTCACTTGCTTAGCATGGAATAATATCGCTGTTTTTCATTCAACTGAATCCAAATGAGAGAAATAAACTAACTACCTTTTCCCTGTTGTTTTGTTTTGTTTTGCTTTTACCCCAAAGAAAGAGGCTAGTAACATCTCAATAAGCTGATGCTGGATTTAAAAAATGTTTTTAAAAGTAGCTTTCTGAATATACATTTAAGACATTTAAATTTCTGTGACAGTCTTATCTAAATTTCTGACAAAGTAATGAGGCTAACTGTACTCTTGACATTAGATACATCAAGCACATACCTTATTGTGTTTGGTCACATTTCAGTTATTGCATAAAGAGAAATACTGTGTAAACAAAATTTTCATCACACTCAAAGAAATGGCAGAACATGTTTTATAATGAACTAAGCCACATAAAATGCCAATTTGAACATTTTTTTTTTAATTTAGACATCTGAGTACCTTAAGTTTATTGGATACAAATATAGTAGGCATTTTGATTTAAAAAAAAAAAAAACAAAACTAAATTTCCCTGAAAGCATCAAATCTATTGTCATTGTTCTTCCCATTTGAATAAACCTGATACTTGGTTAACTCACACAAAATGAGTAAATCCTCCTTGACATAACCAAGAACAGTCATTCAGAGCTCCACATTTGAGATTGATTTTTTTTTTTTTTTTCAGCTATCTTCACTAATGGTATATCAGCTGGGAGTGCTCTTGCCTCCAAGTAAAGGAAAAATGTGGGTAATAGTAGCTCAAACATGAGTATATTCTTCTCAGGTAGCAAGATGTCTGGAAGCAGGTGATTTCCTGGCTTCACTCCCATTATTCCGTGATGGCATCAAGGATCTCATCTCTTCAGGGCTCCTGGTGGGTGGGGCAGACAGAACAATAAGTAAATTAGTGAAATGTATACTGTATTAAAATAAAACTAGCTGGTAAAATACAGCTTAAAATTTCAGTAATTTAACCTAGGAAAGGCTTACTTCTTTTACATGTAATCGAAGTGAGTGGGTGAGCATCTAAGCATACCTGTTCTTCTCTATAAATGTGTTTAGAGACCTAGGCCAATGAAGTCTTTGCCATCTTCAACAAATATCCTTCCCCAAGAGAGAGAGAGCATCCCCCTGCTCTGGCTCTTTTGTCTTCCAGCCTGAAGACACAAACACAGCAGGAGAGATCTGAGCCTCTGCATACAGATCATGATGACTGGATTGTCAGTACTGAGGGACAGGGAGTTCTTTCTAGGAGCATACCGATTTTGAGACCCCCTTGCCCTCTTTGTGGACAGCATGGCCTCAAGTTGAATGAGGCAGGTTTCTCAAATTCTCGCTTTTTCTGAGAAGTATGTTCAGTTATCAGTTTTCTACTTCTCTCAGGAAAGAGGTACAAGTTAAAATGACTTCTGACTATTAATGTTCTGGCTATTTAGATTCTAGAAAAGAATCAGAGTTGGTCATATACTTTCCTGTCCCTGTGCATTCTTTTCAGATTGTCACCTGTTTTATGAAGACTTTTCTTTAAGATTTATTTACTTATTTATTTGAGAGAGAGCATGCACAAGCATGGTGGGGGGGCAAAGGGAGAGAGATTCTCAGACAGACTCCTGGCTGTGCATGGAGCTGGACATGGGGCTTGATCTCACAACCTTGAGATCATGACCTGAGCTAAAATCAAGAGTCAGATGTTTAGCTGACTGAGCTACCCAGGTGCCCCATGTTTTGTGAAGGCTTCTTATACGTCTTACAAGTCTATATAGTAAAATAATAATGTGTTAATGGTTCTTAAATAATAATCTTTTCTTTTTACTACCTAGTTCTGCCTCTGACCTTGGTGCCTCTGCATCCTTTCACTGGAATGATCTAATATGCTTGCCAGGTGTGCTTGTTTCCTTCAAACATGAAAAAGCTGATACTCAATGAGTACAATGAAGTACTTTGTCCACAATCCTCCTAATTCTGAAATTAGAAATGTAGGTATTACTTTGACAACTTCCTCTCCATCATGCCCCTTTAACACAAGCCATTGTAAAATTTCAGCCAGATCATCTCTTTAATATTTCTCAAATTCAGTCAAATTTTTCTGCCATTCCTTTAACCATCATATTGATTCAGTCACTACCATTTGTCATCTGGGCTATGGCAGCATTCTCCTACTTGGTTTTTCCCAACTCAACTATTCTTCCCTTACAATGCAATATATTACTGCTAAGCAAAACTTCCAAACTCATTTTATGAGGCCAGCATCACCTTGATCCCAAAATTGAAACAAACACTTGAACCCTATGTTGTACATGAATTTTAAAAATTCCAACTTATTTTTTATCATTTTTATGATTGGTATCATCATCCAAGTTGTTTCTTCCTTTTCTTTTTCTTTTTTTAAAGATTTTATTTATTTATCTGTCAGAGAGAGAGCAAGCGAGAGCGAGCACAGGCAGACAGAGTGGAAGGCAGAGTCAGAGGGAGAAGCAGGCTCCCTGCGGAGCAAGGAGCCCGATGTGGGACTCGATCCCAGGACGCTGGGATCATGACCTGAGCCGAAGGCAGCTGCTTAACCAACTGAGCCACCCAGGCGTCCCTGTTCCTTCCTTCTCTAAGGGAAGTAAGAGGTTAACATTTTCTTACTCTGTCTCAAGTCTCAAACATCACAAAACCACTTTGCAAAATCCACAAGAATTGCAATACCACAGGAAACCTCAGGAAGGCCTTCCAAAGGAGACACATGAGAGAAAGGACATATTGTTCAGGAAATTAGAGTACAGCAAATATCAGAGAGACCTTTTCCCATGATTACAATGTATTAGCTGCAACAAACCAAAACATACAGATAATTCTCCACCAACATGTGGATCTGTCATTAGAAGCAAGTTATTTCTTTATAAAGAAGGTATAATGATGAGAGAGGACTCCTGGGATTATGCTTTGAAGGCAAGCTATCACTATAGAGATTGTGTTCATGGCCAAAGGTAGTCTTTCGGATATTTCTGAACAATGCAAGAACTTACCACATTTATAAAGATCCTGGACTATCACATTTCAATGAGAAAACTAGCATTATAGCTCAGAGTTTAAAAGCATTAGCTATGTAGCCAAGCTGCCTGTGTTTCAAGCTTGATTCTGACATTAATGGGCTGTGAGACTTTGGCCAGGCTATTCTGTTTGATTCTCTGTGAATCATTCCACTCTTCTGTAAAATGCAGATAATAATGTTACCTAACAAAAAACAAACAAACAAACAAAAAAAAAAAACAATGCAGTTATTAAGGTTAAATGAGCTGTGTGTGTGTGTGTGTGTGTGTGTGTGTGTGTATTGCCAAGAACACTGCCTGGCATATATTTTCCATTGTACAGCATTATAATTTTTATGTTTCATCCTATACATGCATTTCCTTATCTCAAATTTACCTCAACCTTCTTCTTGTAGAAGGAGAGAAGAAAACACCAAAGCTCTGATCATACTTTAATTTGGAAGAAATTTAGGTTTCCCCTACTTAAAATCCCTCATTTTATACTTTAGGAAATAGAGACCCAAAGATGTGGTTTTTTATTGAGGAACTTATCCCCCAAAGGAGGATAAACATAAATAATGGACCTGGCCTGGACAATTTTATTCTTGGTTTGGTGTTCTTTCAAATAAACTATATTATCCTAGCAAATGTCCATGATGTTCAACACTTTCTTTGAGAGTAAGTGGAAAGAAAGGACTCTTTTCCCTGACAGAAAGCCAAAGAAAAGCTAATAAATCAGATGACTTACACAATAAGACATAGCAAAGAAACTGAGATTAGAACTGCAATCCATGACTCCTTTTCTGAAAGTTATACCCATGCCTACAAAGTGATGAGCTATGACTTTTAGGGATATTATATAAAAATATGTATATTTATAAGTTCAAGATGAGTCATAATCTTACTTTCAAATTTAATGGTCAACAAACAAATTTGCACCACGTTATGACCAAAATCCTAATACTTTTCTCTTTTAAATTGCTCTAAATATAAAAGACTGAAAACATCTCACATACGTTTTTCATTATTCTTGGAACATTGTACTTCTAATTCAGCATATCAATATGTAACTGGGGCAAAACCATTATTTCAGAGAGAAAGGGAAAAATCATCTGTATTATCTACTATTAGGTTATTACATCAAGCAGGGCCATTTCCATAGCAAAAGCTATGTATCCACAAAAATATATCAAACATTTGAAAGTATAAACAAAGAGAAAATTATAGATAAGTCTGCAAAACTTCAAAGGAAGAGTGAGATTGCAAGAGAAAATAAAACATCTTACAAATTTGGCTCAAAATCCCGACTCTTTCTTGGTATCCAAAGCATCTGAGATCTTTTAGAAAAGCCCGGTCTCTAGAAGGTTAAAAAAAAAAAGTAAGTGTAGGGTATTTTCATGTTTTTAGTTTCTTGTCAGTGAATCATATGGGTGGGTATGAGGAGTTCCAAAGCACTGGTGTTTCCAAGAGTTTAATGTCTAGATTGTTTGGGGGTTTCGAACTTGAAAATTTATCTCCTGAAACCAGAGGTTGCTGGAGACTATTTTTTTCCCACTGTAACCCACAAATCACTGTAAGATGCCCCTCAATGCCTTAGTGCATGTATCTTGTCTCCTTTGGAATGTAAGCTGCAGTATGTGGAGACAAGCCAATATTGTTTGCGTGTCTGATTGCCTGTCACTGTCGATCGTGGGGGCAGTAGAGAAATCACTGCTAATGACTTCAGAGTTTGCATGTCCTGTGCTTACTTATTACTGGAAAGAATAAAATATAATGAACCTGATATGGACAAGGAATGCAAGGAATAAAATATTTCTTTCAGACTGTCAGCAAGCAATGGAACAAATGGGATTTATGGCAGAAATGGATATATGATTTATAGTTTTGCTTGTTCTTCATTTAAAAGAGGAAATTAAAACCACACTTGCATATGATTCAATCTTTGATCACTAGAGAAGAGCTGCTATGAATTAATTATTATAAATTCTATTACTCCTGTTCACTCCAGGTGCTGGCATCCATGGTCCCTTCCAACTAGTGCCCCAAGAGAAAGGGCTGACTTTTTCTGGGATTACTTTTTTTAATTTTTTTTTTTTTTTTTTGGTGAAAATTCTGCAGGAAAATTACCTGGTATTTTGGTGTTTAACTGAGAAGTCACTTATTACTCAGGGGACAAACTGATAAATCTCATGAAAAACTACTTAAAAGAAAAATCCAGATTAAATTCTTAGCGATTTTTTTTCTTACTGGTTTAGAGAATATGCACCACCCAGAAGCCCAGAATCAAGTACTTAATCTTATGCATAAAGATTCTCAGAACGTCAGCTCTGATACTTCCCATTTACTTCCTTAAGTAAATGTGGAAAATATTGATTTCATTAATATATTTTGTTCATTTATGGCATTAGAGATATTTTTCATACAAACATTTCAGGACAACAAAGCATAACAACATTGGGAGGGCTCTAAGATACAGCAAACAAAGAATCTGTTTAAAAGATGCTAAAATAAATATCTCAATAACAGCAATTAAGTATATACTGCAATTATGTATTTAATTAAGAAACAAATACCCTTTGAAGAGAATATTTAGAAAACTACTGATGGTATAAAATAAAAATTGTGAGAGACAGAAAATACCAAGATTAAGAATGTAATTAGATATTTTAGCTAGGAAATGTAAAATCTAAGGTGTTCCACGTATTTGAACCTGTGAGCTGAAAGTTGGTGGCCATGGAGCTGTCAAGTATGATCAAGGACCTCAGTGATAAAACAGCATAGGTCACATTATTCTAACATGGTAAAAGTGCCTGGGTAGCTCAGTCGATTAAAACTTATTCTAACAGGGTGGGCTGACTGTTTAGATGTTTTCGCAATGGAAACATTTATGCTTTCCTTTTCCTTCGATTCTCTCTGTAGAGACTAGGTTTATGCGTAGAAGAGGAAAAAAATCTGTGAGGCACTTGAATAAGAATGAGGATTTAGGATTTTTCAGATTGCATGGGATAGAAATGTAACTCAAGAGAATTTAAACAGAAATTGAAAATGTAGTGTGTCTCAAGTTATTTCAGACACAAATGGATCCAAGAAATTAAATAAAGTAACTGGAATTCTCTTCCCTCTCACTTTTTCTCTGTCTCTCTATTAATCTTTCCCTCCCCATTCATTTCTCCAACTCTCTGCACTGTTCTCTGGGACCATGTCACTCTGCAGCAGCTGTTTCCTATGTTCACAAAGATAGGACACTGTGGCTCTAATCTTACTGCTCTTAGTACTGGTGATTGTAGGAAAATATGTGTGCCTCTCCTAAAAGTTTCAACAAAACCCTACAGATTCTTGACATTAACCTGATTTGGCTTTTATCCCATCTCTGGATCAATTCCTGCTGCTGAGACTAAAATAAAATGACTGACGGACATGAGTTTCTTTTAAAACCTCAAAGATTATGAATATAGTAGAAATGGTCCCCAGAGAAAATCAGGATGCCATCTCCAAAGAACCCAGAAGGAATCCCAGGCTGGAAAAAACAAAACAAAACAGATGTCCACTACAAACAAATTAAGAAATTTTCCTGAGTATGACACTTTTATATCTTTTGCCAGGTGAAATGAATAAGAAATATGCAAGTCTTGCCAGAAAAGAAGGTAAAACCATTAATTATTAAACAATTAATTTATGCCTTTTACAATACAGTTAAGTGCTAGTGCTACTTTGTTATATATGTATGTATATATACATACATATATATGGAGATATTTTTAGACATATGTTTGTAGAACTTGTGACTTTAGGGGGTTTAATTATAAAGTAATAATATTTTAATAAACTTTTTTTAACATGAGTTTATCACATTTTAAAATATATTAAGAATATAAAATTAAAGATCATTATCCATAGCTCTATTACCCCAATATTTTGGTATCTGTTTCATGAAGAATTTTTTTTTCCCACTGTTCTCTCTTACTCCAAGTTTGGGGCTATTTGAATTTTTTAATATATAAATTTTAATAGGTGTTATATATAATTTTATAGCTCACTTTCTTCATGTAACCCTACAGTAAAAGTACTCTCCTTGTTATTATAAACTCTTCTTTGGAAGAATTTCAATGGATGAATACAATCCCTTCCACAGAATATCCTTACTTCTATATTTGAAAATTTATGTTGTTTTCAATGTCTAAGGCTTATAAATAATGCTACCATGAATATCATCTTGCCAAAACTATTTCTGAATTTCATATTATTTCCTTAAGAAAATGTCCTAGAACTGGGATTCCAGAATACAGGGTTACAGACACATTGGATGAGGATCATCTTTGCTTTTTATTTTTCCTCTGATTGACGATTCTTCTGAAACGTACCTCAAATCTTAACTTTATAATATGCTAGAACATGGAACTTAGCATGTATTTAACAAATCTTTTTGGAACACAGGTGTCATAGAGCACGATGTAGGTATATCTCATCCAGCCTGAAGGAGAAGGAGAAGGCTTCGGAACAGAAATGACATGTAAACTGATGAATGAATAGTAATCAAGGGAATTCGGTAAAAAAAAAAAGCATTTCACAGCAAAGAAATAAAATGAGAAAATGAGTGGTACTCTCAGAAAATCACGTCTCTCAGGATCACTGAAGACTAGAGAAGAGAGGGATGACTCGGGCCAGATTGCAGAAAGCTCACCTACAGGGACTGAGGAAGCTAAAGAAGGGGTTCAACAAAGTGAGATCTTGTACAGCCTCCACTCTCTCCTGTGTCATCCCCAAATCTCCCAGATTCTTGCCCTCAATCTGGTGAATTCTTCTAACACAAAATTTGAGAAGTGGTATTATCTTATAGCACAAAGGATGGGTCGGAAGCGAAAGAGCAGAGTGTAGAAGTTTTTTGTTTGTTTGTTTGTTTTGTTTTGTTTTTAAGATTTTATTTATTTATTTGAACAGACAGAGATCACAAGTAGGCAAAGAGGCAGGCAGAGAGAGAAGAGAAGCAGGCTCCCCACTGAGCAGAGACCCCGATGTGGGGCTCGATCCCAGGACCCCGAGATCATGACCTGAGCCAAAGGCAGAGGCTTTAACCCACTGAGCCCCCAGGCACCCCGAGTGTAGAGTTTTTGATCAATGTGATTCAGTGCCTGATTTGGGAATATGAATGGGGAAACATCATTATCCTAGGCCTCTTTTTCTTCTCCCATTGCAGAATGATCTCCAAGACATTCCTTCAGTAAAAGCTTATTAAAGACTGGCTCACCTGAGGCCCACAAAGCTTAAGGAGTACATGCATATTTCCTAGGAAATACACAAGAGTGGGGTGATACAGTAGAATTTATTGTTCTACCCTTTGCTCATTTCAAATTTGAGACTTCAAAGAGACCTATTCTACCCTTTGAAAATATACATTAACTAATAATTTTAACAGGAAAAAATTCAGTTCTATGAGCACTGCTGAACTTGAGTTTCAGCTTCCCATGGGACTGGCTCATTCTGGCCTCATCCACCTTGAGATGTACAGCTCTCAAGCTTCCCCTTGAAGGCAGTGACACTGGACACAGGCAGATATGCATAAATGAATGTATCCTGCACATCTGTTGTCACTAACTCACCTGCCAGAAAACCCAGACCATGATTTTAAGAAATCTTTAGTCAGAAAGTTGTAAAGTGAAACAGTGGTGCAGGGGATGAGGAATGGATGGGATTATCCGGAGATCTGGGTCCTTTTTCTGTCTTTCTCCACAACTCATTAGAGAACTTAATTGAACCACTTTCTTGTCACAATCTCTCCTGTCTGTGAAATAAGGATAATTATTGCTGCTCTTTCCTTTGCCCTTTGATAACTTCACAGGGGTGTTCAGAGATATTATGAAGATTAATAAGCCAAATGCTAGTAGAGTACTTTACGCTTTCCACAAGGGAGAGAGCTGCAAATTAAAATCCATTGCTCCAAGAGCAGAATAAGCCAGATATCAGAGGTCAGTAACCAGAACCCTGGGAATTCCAAGTCCTGGCTCTTTTGTGAGTGGAAGAAGGGGTCATTTTTCCTGTGTCCACCAGCATCAGCCACAGCCCATTTAGAAAGCAACATCCATCTTACATCCCAACATCCCTTGCTAGATCGACCCAGGAAACATAATTTAATTGACCAAAGCTTGAAGCATTCAGGGCACATTTTTTTTTTTTTTTGATTGGGGGCAATGTAGGTGTGGAAGACTGAATAATAGCCTACCCAAATATATCCACACCCTAATCCCTGGAACCTGTGAATATATGACCTCAAATGGCAAAAAGGAATTTATACATATATGATTAAGTTGGGGATACTGAGGTGGAGAGATTATTCTGGATAATATGAATGGTTCTGACATAATCACAAGAGCAGTTGCAACAGGGAGGTAGTTAGTACTAGGAGATATGATGGAAACAACAGTTGGTGATGCTGCAAGAAAGGGCATTGGGCCAAGGAATGCAGGCAGCCTGCAGAAGCTGAAAAAGGCAAAGTAGCACATTCCTTCCCAAAGCCTCTAAAAGGACACCTGATTTTAGACTTCTGACCTCCATAACTGTAAGACAGAAGAAGTATTTTGTTTTTAGCCACTAAGTTTGTGGTAATTTGTTATGACAACGATGTGAAGCCATTCTTGTAGACATGGTACGGCGGGGTGAAAGATGGGCCTGAAAAGATGTGTCCACGTTCTAACACTGAGAACCCGTGAATGGGATTTTATTTGGTAAAGATGTTTTTGCAATAATGTTAAGGATCTGGAGATTAAATTACCCTGGATTACCCAGGTGGGTCCTGATTCCAGGGATAACTGGAATCTTTACAAGAATTAAAAGAAAATAAGACACAAGGAAGAGGAGAAGTCATGTGAAGATGGAGGCAGAGACTAGAGTTATTCAGACAAGCCAAGGAATGCCTGCAGCCACCAGAATCTGGAAGAGTCAAGGAAGGATTCTCCCCTACAGCTTTCTGAGGATACATGTACTGCCAAGGCTTCCTTTTTGCAACTCTGGCCTTCAGATCTATGGGAAAATAAATGTTTGCTGTTGTAAGCATTGACAGTCTTTGATCAATACAAGAAGAAAGGAGAAGACAGAATCAGCTTTACCTGTCCCTTTTTAGAAGGGACTCTTACTTATCTATTAGTGCCCTGAACTCTTCCACATAAGTACATTCTGCTGCAAATTTGAATGAAATGAGAATGATCTTTAACAAAGAAACCAAATGAATGAATATTGGTTGGGTAACTAGAAAGTGTCTGACACACTTCCCCTCACAGAATTGTATTTCTAGAGTACTTGTCAGCTACTAGAAGAAGGGGTACACACCATTAGTTTTGCTGAGCATCGATGGTTCATATATTAAGTGGGGAGAAAAATAGATCTTGACCATCCATAGGGTAATGGTTATGCTACAGAAAAGAAAAAAAAAAGTGAAAATTCTTTGCAAACTATAAAATGATCAGAAAGTAAATTGAACTTTTCTGATAATGATCATTGAAGTGAGTTAACATTAAAAAAGTTTGATTGCCAGAAAAATAGTGCTTATATTTCAATAATAACTTGCAAAATATTATGTAAAATGCATGATTAAGAGACAAGAACCTAGATGTCCATCAACAGATGAATGGATCAAGAAGATGTGGTATATATACACAATGGAATACTATGTAGCCATCAAAAGAAATGAAATCTTGCCATTTGCGACAACATGGATGGAACTAGAGCGTATCATGCTTAGCGAAATAAGTCAGGCGGAGAGGGACAACTATCATATGATCTCCCTGATATGAGGAAGTGGTGTTGCAACATGGGGGCTTAAGTGGGTACGAGAAGAATAAATGAGGGAAGATGGGATTGGGAGGGTGACAAGCCATAAGTGACTCTTAATCTCACAGAACAAACTGAGGGTTGCTGGGGGGAGGGGGTTTGGGAGAAGAGGGTGGTATTATGGACATTGGGGAGGGTATGTGCTTTGGTGAGTGCTGTGAAGTGTGTAAACCTGGTGATTCACAGATCTGTACCCCTGGGGATAAAAATATATGTTTATAAAAAATAAAAAATTATATTAAAAAAAAAAAAAGAGACATCCACCATGGCCAGGATCCCAAGTATTCATCAGCTTAGCCCTGAGAGTGAACAAAGCCTGGGAACAGGTGTAATGGAGATGCTTTGTGTTCATCAAAACCCAATGAGCCCCTTAGCCCAGGGCACAGATGAAGTTCATATCTTCCAGCTTCCCTTACAGTGACATGTGCCATCTTCCTGAGCAGAACTGATGGATGCCACTCACAAGCCTGACTGCCAAAACCTTCCTGCTTTCTCTTTCACCATCTACAGGCTAAATAGGGAAACAGGACCTAAAGGGTAGAGAGGTAAAGGATAAAAAGCTTAGATTTCTAAAAGACTGCATGAAACCAAGAGCCCTTTGAAGGACTATATTACACTTTATTGTGACAAATAAATTGTTATTGTGCAAAAAGGATCTTCTGATATTTAGAGGTATTTGCCATAACAGCTGGCTTTGTCTGACTAACACACATGGGTGTGCCAATGACTGGGTAAGTACTGCCTTTCAGGACACAGGAAAAGAGGGGTGATGCATTATCAGTCCAGAATTTAAAAACAACAATAATAAAAACCAGTCTGTACTATCACCATATTCTGACAAATCTAAATAATATTAATGATAAAATGTTCCTTCTCCTGAGGTGGGAGGAGATTGTCATGCATGAGGGAGTAGAGGATAGGAGACAGAAATTGCTCTGTTCTCACTGCATCCCTGCTTGTTACAGGACAGCTATGTGGAAGAAACATATGTTTGAGGATAGAATATATGGCTCTGAGTTTCCATTCTGCCACTTCAGAAATGAGGCTCTCTGATCCTTCCTTCCGGGAAGCGGATTTCATACTTAATTCATTGAGTTCTCTGAGGCTCAGATGAGGCAACAGTTGTAAAAAAAAAAAAAAAAAAAAAAAAAAAAAAAATGGTGTAAATTTTATAAATATCATAAGAAAAATACTGGTATAATTATTTTCCTAAAATTATTTTTAGATTCCCTCAGTACAAGGCATCTCTCCCTTAAACACGTGAAATCAGTGTTACTTCATTAAATAAACTACCTCTTTTTCATACAAACATTTCATAGATACTTATATGGGTAGGTAGTAACAAGTAGACCGAAAGATTGAAATGGAGCTTAAGTGGGTAGAAGAAGAATAAATGAAACAAGATGGGATTGGGAGGGAGACAAACCATAAGCGACTCTTAATCTCACAAAACAAACTGAGGGTTGCCGGGGGGGGGGGGTTTGGGAGAAGGGGGTGGGATTATGGACATTGGGGAGGGTATGTGATTTGGTGAGTGCTGTGAAGTGTGTAAACCTGGTGATTCACAGACCTGTACCCCTGGGGATAAAAATATATGTTTATCAAAAATAAAAAATTAAAAAAAAAATCCATCTCACCTGACCTATGTATGTTTGCACAAATTGATTATATGTATACTCTGGTAACTCAGTAGGTATTATCCTCTTCACTATAAATTTTATCTTTAGATATCTAGAACATAGCTACCCACCCTCCCCTACTCTCAGGCGCCTACATTCAGTAGTTTTACATATAAATTATAAATCAGAGGTAGCTGACATCCCTTGCCTCTGGAATTACTTAGTGGCCTGATTCCTACTTCTTTTGCTTCATCAAGTCTTATACATAAGATCTTTGAACTAGATCAGTTTATGTTTTACTTCTTTTGGATAATCTTCAGGACTTAATAGACCTGATAACTTCATAGATATCAATACTTTGTTTTATTTAATCAATCTTCACCACATAACAACTAGCACTTCTTTAAAGGTTGTGGTGTTTGTGACAAAAACCAATGTTAAGTTTTAGAATATACTCAGGGTTTCTAAACCTGATGTCCACTACTGCTGTGGATAAGAGCCATATAATTTCCTTTTCTTGGAGATTACCTGCCTCATGTCCACCTAGAACTGCAGGTATGGGGGTGGGGGAGTCATCTGTAAGAGAGGAAACATTGAAAATGTAAGGTTTTTGCAAAAAGAAAAGTGCATAGATATGTGGAAGAATCTTCCATCACTTTAAAATGGGATACAATATGGTTTGGAATGGAAAGAGAGAAGAATTTCTGATAAGGGTATAGACTGGGGTCTGGAAGGAGGGCTCTCATTCATTTCACCTCTAGTAATGACTTGACTCCTCCCCTTTTCCCCTAACGCACCTTTTTTCAATGAAAGTTCACCACCATCTATAGTACTGGAGGGAAGAGGATCACTTATATAAAGATGGGATAACTTAACAAAGATGGGATATCAAAAAAAAAAAAAAAAGAACAAACAGTAAGACTATTAGATTTATTTTTAAGTGATTCCTAGAAGAGACAAATAAGCCAAGGACAACTATTCCATGCAATTCATTTCCTGTGGTAGAAGACCCAAACTGAGTTTCCAGCACAGAATTTTCATCCTGTTGATCGTGTCTTCACTCACCTCTTTTCTTTTATAAAACTTATCCCCCTCTTTGTATTCTGAAAATTGTCCCATAGGACCTCTCTTCCTCTTACGTGCTCTCACCAAGCTGGCCTGAATGACTGCTCTGTGAAGGGCTGCGTGCTTCATGATGGGCCAGTCAAGGATTGAACCTACAATTTTTCAAAGTGGAAATGTTGGATGGAAAGCCCTTTTCATTTGTGTGACTAAATTGAAGATATGTGAGGCCAGGAGGAATCCATGCACAAGAATATGCTCCTGTGGGAAATGCTAGTCTACGAGGATAAAAATCTGAATAAAGACATGCCCTCCTACTCATGTCTGAGACTCCTGATGCCTGTGATTTGGTTAATTGAACTAATAGTTTCAACTTCCCTTTTCTTTTTTTTTTTTTAATTTTATTCAGTGTGTATGTTTCTAAGCATGTGTAATGCATATGGTTGTCCAAACCAATTTGGATTGAATTTTGAGCAAAATGGCAGCAACAACAAAAGAGTCTTGATTAAGCTATCTGGGGAATTTGAGTATAAATGTGCATAGAAGAATGGTTTTGTTACAGTTAACTCAAAAGTGGCTTTTATGGATAAGCATTACGGATCCCAAAGTTTATTCGTGCTTAGTAAATATAAAGCACTCATTGATAATCCAGAGAAGTTACCAACTGTTCAAGTTCCAGTTTCTCACTTTTCAAGATGCAAAAATGAGTTTATAAGCTTGGTATAATATATATGTATGTATAATATATGTATATGTATAATATATATAATATATGTATGTATAATATATGTATATGTATAATATATATGAGATATCAAATAGTTAAAAATTTTATTGATTATGTTCTTTATTGTGAATAGACATATATTCATGGACATTATTTGAATGGAGGAGTATGAAAGCTATTTAAAGTTAAGCTTAAAAGGCAGAAGAAAACATCAATTCAATAAAAAAGAAAAATTCTTTTTTTTAGTATTCAGTTTTTCTTAGTGGTGTCTGAGCTCCAATTGCAAAGCTGAAGAAGATGGGTTTAATTATGTTTCCAAAAACACTGACCTTAAATTTCCTAAATGATGTAAAAACACTAGAATAATCTATTAAAATTATGATCTAATTTATCAAGTAATTTGTAAAAAAAAAAAAAAAAATTAAATTTGCTTTGAGACTGCTGGAGCCCTCCCATTTCTGATTTGAAGGTCTTCTGTGACCCCGGCATAGAACAGAAGAGTGTCCTGAAATAGTTTTCATCCGCAAGGCCCCAGGATAAAACATAGACAGCAATGCAAGTGCAAAGCTGACTAGGCTTTTAATGTAAAACAGGCAGCTTCTTTTGGGCCTTTTTAAACTGCCCCTTCTTCCTGCAACACCCCAGAGAACCAAACATCAAATACTATTGAAAATAAAGGAGATACCTTGGGAGTGAACTCAAATATCCTCAAATTCTCCTCACTGTGACTCATGTGCAACAGAATTTTGAATATTTGGAAGTAATTCACTAATGTGCTCCACATACAACCCTCTAAAAAGACTGTTAGGCTGGATGTGTACTAAAGATTCACCATTTATAAGTTAGAATCGCATTAAAAAAAAACTAAACTAAACTAAGAAATCCCCTTAAAACATGTAATATTTATGACACTTTGACAAAGGGCAGTATCCAACCTTTTGTCCAATCATTTTGTTCCTTTTATATTTCATTGTGAAATTGGAGAAACTAAACAAAAAATACACACATATACACACATGTGGGTGCGTATATCTGTATGTGTCTGACTACATATATATACATATATACACACAGTGTATACATACACACATATCTATACATGCACATGTATGTATGTATATTTTTTATATGAGGTTTGGAAACTTGGATAAATGTAACACTTTTAAGTTACTATTTTGGCTTTTTTAAAAAGGTAGCTTCTGGAGTGAATCTACTTGAATCTCTGGGAATACATTTTATAATATTAATAAATCCAGACAATTTGAGGACTCATACAATCTTTATGGAACTAGGCCAGGTACTAGTCAGACCTCTATTTTTGCATTATATATCAATACCAGGATTTAAAATTAAGAGAAAATGCTAAGATACAGATTTGTTCTGTGACACTATTCAAAATGTTAGGTTTTAATTTTACCCACTTCCATTTTTGTTTTAACAACTGGCTTTTTTTTTTTTTCTTTTCCCCAGGACTTCACCAAAGTTTGGGGACTTCAGAAGCCCTTTGAAAGACTCTAACCGTCTTTTCCTCTCTTACTCTTCCCGCATGCTCCTATGGATCCCATGCTGTAAACAAACAGGTTCCCCTTCTATTTCCCAGGGGTTGCAGATAGGACTGACCTCACAAACTAGCTGTCCCACCTGAAACTGTGTGAGACTGGCCTCTCTGACCCTGTTTCCTCATTTATAAAAGGCTAATAATAATTATATCTGCTTTGCAACCTTATTGGCATGCTTAATATTTGGGAAATGCCTAGTACATAGAAGGTACTCAAAAACATCCTTTATATTTTTTACATTAATGCCTCCTCCCTATAGATTGTGAGTTATTTGGGAACAACACCTTACAAATATTACATCTCCTGGACACTTCAATAGAAAGTACTCAAATTATGTTTAAGTAATTGAATAAATGTATCTCCCTTCAATCCGTGTCACACTTTCTTTCTCATTAGCCTTTACTGAGTTTTCATATGTTACTATTTTGGCAAAGCCAATTCATATTCCTCATTTTTCATGAGCATTTCGTGCCCTGGATCCTCCTTCTATGTTTGCATCAGGAATTCTAATTTTATATAGCTATTAGAACATATCATATAGTTTAACCTTAATTGTTTGATGTGTTTTCTACCCTTTGCTTACAATGTTCTTATTTAAAAACTAAACACTAAATTTAGCACCTATAATGGAAGATTGAACTATTATGGAAATTACTGTGAAGTTTTGAATAAATCAGGCATGGTCCTCTTCCTTGATGGAATCAACTCCTCTCTCTGAAGAAGTTCCGAACACTCTTTAATAGTAGTGTGAGATGGTGTAGTTGGGGGCAGTGGGAGAGTCTACCCCAGCAGAGAAAGGTATTTCATTCCTGACATTGTTTAAGATTTCTGCCTCGAGGTAATAAGAAAAAGAAGGCTTTCAGCCAGACTTTATTATTACATTGAATTACCTACACGTAGTACATTACCTTATTACCTGCATCCAGGGCAAATGGCTCCTCTGAACCCTCAAAAATAGTAAAAGGGGGACTTTGGTAAAAATGTTTAAGTCATGAGAGGACATAATCATGTTTGAGTCTAATAAAGGGCAGAAGATAAGTTGGAGTTCATTAGTAGTCATCATTAAATCATCTAACACCTGGATACCAGGGTCCTACAAGAGACTGACAACACCCAACTTCTTTCCAACATCAGGATCCAAAAATCCAACTCATCTTCCACAGGAAACTATGGACAATGACACAGGGCTCAAGATGAAACAAACACATCCATGTATTCAGAGAATTGTGTGGGTTATGGAGGGTGAAAAAATGAGATTGATATCTGTACCCCAACATTCCTTGCAGCATTATTTATAGTAGCCAAGATGTGGAAACAATCTAAGGGTCCTTCTATGGATAAATGGATAAAAGAAATATGGAATAATTACACACACAATGGAATTACTATTCAGCCATAAATAGAATAAAGTCTTGCCATTTGTGAAAACATAGATAGAACCTGAGAGCATTGTGCTAAGTGAAGTAAGTCAGAAAGATAAATAAGTGTATAATATCACTTATATGTGGAATCTAAAAAAACAAAACAAGAACAAAAAGAAAACAAAAACAAAAAATAACCAAGCTCACAGAAATAGAGAACAGATTGGTGGTTGGCCAAGGCAGTAGGTAAACAAAATGGGTGAATGGCATCAACAGGTAGAAGTTTCCAGTTACAAAAGAAATAAATCATGAGGATTCAATGTACAACATGGTGACTATAAGTAATAACATATATTGCATATTTAAAATTTGCTAAAAGAGTAAATCTTAAAAGTTCCATCACAAGGAAAATATTTGTAAGATAGACTTATTGTGGTGATCATTTTGCAATATATACAAACATCAAATCATTATATTGTACAATGAAAACTAATATAATGTTATATATTATACCTCAATAACACTATTTTAAATACATTTTAAAAATGAGATCAAGTATGCGAGAGGGCCCATTGGGCTGGAGTGAGCAAAGCTACTCCAAAGTATAGGACTAAATGCAAGCAAAATGAATTTTGCATGCAAATTTAAGATTAGACAAAATCCTCTCTTGAAACTCTACTATCCTGTGTGCTCTACATGTTCAGGATTATTATTGGGACTTAAAGTCGGATGGTATAATTACTTTGTGAATGGCTTACCAGCTGTCACTAGGACTATGGAATCTGGAATCTGCCACAGAATAGAGTTTAATGGTGGAATTATGTATATACACCTACCACAGTTAAAGTTAACAAAAATAACTTTCTGACAAGCGGCTTTCTACCTCCTCTCTGTTGTTGCAGATTTGAGTATATCAGCTCTTTCGCATTGTCCTGGAGCAAACAAGGAGGGCCATGTCTCCCTCAGGGTTCATGCTGATTACTTCCAGAAACTCTGAAAATCTTTGTTGACATATTTACACCCCACTTCTACTGAGCAATGGAAGGGCCAGGTTGATCCACCAAAGAAACTGTCATCTCGGAGAACACTGGGGGAAAAGGTATCTCATTGCACAAGTGAGCTATTTGTTTCTTTTACAGTTTGCCACCCACTTTTCTAGTAAAGGTGGAGCAGCTGGGTTGAAAATGATGGATTGCCCTTAAATGGGCAGCTACTGAAATCCTGCAACTTCAGTGGATCACACTAACCAGAAGATAACTTTTCTGACAACAGAATAAATTGTCCTCATGTGGCATCATGTTCCCAAATGGCCCTGCTCTCCCATCAGATGCAAAAACGCCAAACATTTCTTTCTTTGATTTTCTTTCTTATTTTCTATTTCAGAGGTTTCTTCCTCTGAATAAATGTGTTCCTTTTTTAAAAAGTTTTTTTATTTATTTATTTAAAAGAGAGAGAGAGAGAATGAGTTCAAAGGAGAGGGAGTAGTAGACTCCCTGCTGAGCAAGGAGCCCAACATGGGGCTCAATCCCAGGACCCTGGGATCACGACCTGAGCCAAAGGCAGACGTTTAACCAACTGAGCCACCCAGGTGTCCCTAAATTTGATCTTTACATTCTGATCTTACCTGTTATCCTTCACCTGAACATTCAATAGCCTTACCCATTGAATAGAAATCAACCTTGCTGAGAAATCAAGCTTCATTTTATATCTGCATATATGGTTAATATCAGAAGTCCTGTTCCCTGCCCTGTTAAGAAGCTGTTTCCTTTGCTTCCTCTGCACCTCCCCTATAGTTTCAAGTTCCATTTATTTATTCAACACACAGAACCTGGATCCTGCAATAGATATGAGAGATGATTTCTGACCTCTAAGAGGGTCAATGATTATATGAGCAGCTAATAGATTTACACTTTGATAAGTGCAATAAATATGTACTCACAAAGGTGAAAGTTTTGATTCTGAGTGTTAAAGGAAGGATGCACAGAGAAGGTGGGTCTTCCAAACTGACCCTTGCAGAAAGACCCAGTAGGGATTTGTGAGGAAATTCTCCCTTGACTAAAAAAGTATGGCTCAGACATTCTTCCTTTAGTAGCAGCTTTACTGGAATAAAATTCATTAAATATAACTTTTACACTTTTAAAGTATAAATAGTTCAGTGGTAAATTGGTATACCCAAGGAGTTGTGCAAGCTTTTTCACTGTCCAATTTTAGAACATTCCAAAAAGAAACACTGTATCCTTTAGTAGTTGATCCTCATTCTCCTTTCCCTTGCAGTCTCTGGGAGCCACTAGCCTACTTTATGTTACTTTACATTGACCTACTCTGGACATTTCATATAAATGGTGTCAGACAATAAGTGGCTTTTTCCAGCCAGTTTCTTTCACTTAGCATAATATTTCACAGATTTTACCTGCTGTAGTATGTTTCAGTGCTTCTTTCTTTTTTTATAGTCAAGTAATATCCCACTGTATGGTTATGCCACTTTTGCTTATCCATTAATCAATCAATAGACATTTGACTTGTTTCCGTTTTAGGCTAATGTGATTAATGATGCCATAAACATTCATTTACAGGTTTTTATGTAGACACATGTTCACATATTTTCACTTTTATTGAGTGTAAAGCTAAAAGTTGAATATCTGAAAAACAAAAAAAATTGTATCTCTAGCTTTTAAAGGATAAGCCAAAGTGTGTATCAAAAGAATTGCACCATTTTTAATCCCCACCAGAAATTTATGAGGCTTCTAATAGGTAACCTAGTGGGGGGGAAGTAATATCTCAAAGTGGTTTTGATTTGTATTTTCCTAAACTAATAATGTTGAACATCATTTTATGTGTTTGCTATATTTTTTATTATGTGTTCTTTGGAGAAATACATATTCCAATCTTTTGCTTATTTTTTACTTGTTTTTTGTTTGTTTGTTTGTTTAATGTGTAATCCTTTATACATTAAGGATACTAGATACTTACCATAAATGTGATTTACAGGTATTTTCTACCATCCTGTTAACACTTAACTTCCTTGGTATTGTCCTTTGAACCCCCAAATTCTTATACCGATCAAGACTGGCTTATTTATTTACTTATTTATTCAGTCATTGTTACTGTTTATTTATTTATTTTTAAGTCTATCCTATTTATTTATTTATTTATTTATTGTTGCTTATTTATTTATTTTTTGTTACTGTTGCTTGAGCTTTTGGTGTCATTTCCAAATCCACTGTCAAAAATATTTACTTCTGTGTTTTAAGTCTTTAATAGTTTTGGCTTATATATTTAGATTTATGGTCTATTGCGAGTTGATTCTGTAATTAGTGTGAGGTAGAAGTCAAACATTCATTCACTCATTCACTCACTCACTCATTCATTCATTCATTCATGCATGCATCCAGTTTTCCCAGCACCATTTGTTGAAAACACTGTTCTTTCTCCCAGTGAATGATCTTGGCAACCCTGTCAAAAATCAACCGATCATAAATATAGGGGACTCTCAATTCTGCTTTATAGGTTTATGTCTATCCTGTATCAGTGCTGTACACTTTTGATTACTGAAGGTTTGAAGTAAGATTTGAAATTGGGAATTATGATTCTTTCAACCCTGACCTTTTTTGACATTATTTTGGCTATTCTGGGTTACTTGCATTTCCATATGAATTTAGGGTCAGTTTGTAATTTCTGCAAAAAAAGCAGCTAGAATTTTGACAGAGATTGAATATGGAGGTCAATTTGTAGAGTACTGTCATCTTAACACTATTAAATCTTCCAGTCCATGAACATAGAATGGCTTTCTACTTAAGTAGGTCTTCTTTAATTTCTTCCAATAATGTTTTGTACATTTCCAGTTAACTTACAGTTAACATTCTAGTTAACTTTTGTTGTTAAATTTATTGTTATTAAATTTATTGTTAAATTTATTTCTAAGCATTTCTTCATTTTTATGCTATTATAGGTTGAATTGGTTTCTTAATTTCACTTTGTGATTACTCATTTTTAGTGTATAGAAATGCAATTGACTTTTTAAAAATTGATCTTATATCCTGCAAATCTGTTGAACCTGTTTGTTATTTCTAATAGTGTTCTGAGAGTGGGTTTGGGGAAGAGGATTCCTTAGGATTTCCTATTTACAAGATAAATCATCTGTGAATAGAGACAGTTTTACTTCTTTTCAAATCTTAATGCCTGTTATTTCATTTTCTTGTCTAGTTGCCCCAGCTATAACCTCCAGTATGTTTTTGAATAGAAGTGATCACTGCAGACACTTTTGTTTTGTTCCTGATATTAGGGGAAAGCAATTATATTTTCACCAGTAAGTATAGCGTTTGTTATGGTGTTTTTGTACCATATGAGAAAATACCCTTCCACTAACAATCTATTGACTGTTTTTTATTGTGAAAGGATTTGGATTTTGTGAAATGATTTTTATGCACCTATTTAGATGATCATTAGATGTATTTTATATATATGTCATATTATACTGCCCAAGTTTTTCAATGTTATACCAACCTTGAATCCCTGATGTCAATCCTACTTTCTCACGGTCTATTATCATTCCTACATGTTGTTGCATTCAATAGTCCTTCTACATGATGTTACATTTATATTCATAAGGTAACTTAGTTTCTAGTTTTCTATATTAGTTTCTAAATATCTTATAATCATGAGATAAATTATTTTCTATATTTCTTTTCTTGTGGTATCTTTGTCTTTCTAGTAAGAGAGTTATACTGGCTTCATAAAATAAGATACAGAGTATTCCTGCCTCTTCTGTTTTTTGGAATAGTTTTTATGTGCTCTGACAACAATGGGATAAAATTAGAAATCAAAAGCAGAGAGAAATTTCAGAAATTCACAAATATATGACAATTAAAAACATACTCCTAAATAATCAGTGGTCAAAGAGGAAGTCACAATATACCAAAATGTATGGAGTTCTGTTAAAATAGTTTTTAGGGCATGTTAAAAAAAAGGATGACCTCAAATCAATAACCCAAACTTCCAACTCAATAAACTAGAAAATAAAAGCAAATTAAAGCCAAAGCAATCAGAAGGAAGGAAATAATAAAGATTAGAACAGAAAGGAATAAAACAGAGAACAGAAAAATAGTAGACAAGAATCAACAAATTAAACTTGGTTCTTTGAGATGAACAACAAAACTGAAAAATTTTTAAACTGACAAGAGCAAGGTCCTTATTCCAAAAAAACAGATAACAATTATCATATGGAATTTTTAAAACAGTTAAAAAGTGGACATTGATAGAGTTGGTGCCTATTTTCTAGGACCATTTTACGGAAGCAGATACTAACTTAGGTAACTGTTTTTTATTGTTCTTTAACCTTCCTCACAGGTGAATATTTTGTCAATATATTTTGAAAATGGGTTTTGTCAATATTTTGTCAATTTATTTTAATAGAAGTTCAAAAAATCATTTTTAAAGTAGACACATGACGAGAGTAGCTACTCAACTAACCTTGTCTTCCTCCCTCAATTCTCTGCACGTGCCCATTCCTACTACCTTTCCATAATTTGTATAACACTGTAGATTCTTTGTCTAACAGATCTAACGGAGTAATCTATTCAAAGTATTCACAGACTTATTCAGGAAATTCATCTGGCGATATTTAACTCTTATATATGATGACAGCTTCTTGAAGTCAGGAAGACTCTAACGTCAAAATATCATCAGTTCCGAGAATATGAGCAGGTTACTTGATCTCAGTGCTTCTCAGTACTTCTTAGACATTTGTAAATCTAAAATGAAAACAAAAAATATAACAAATAATTGTTGTGAACATCAAGTGACCCAATATAATTTAACCATCTCACACAAATCTGACATGGATCAAGAGCACAGCAACAATATTTGTTTACTCTCTTTGTTTTCCTTTTCCTTTTTCTGGTGTGTGTTTTTAAATATGTTTAAGTGCTGCAGAAAGCAAAATTCCATCAAATGAACACAAGATCCACTGAAACTGAAAAATGAGCTTTTCTGACATTCTGGGTATAGTCTTTGCAATTTTCTCTGAAAACTGTGCCACGTGCCCAGAGTTAAGCAGATGTTTAGCTGACCTCACCTTCACTCATGAGAAAATCACTGCTTGTTTGCTCATCTATTTTCTTCCAAAAGAAGTAAGCCTAGAAGTAAATTGCTAGCTTCAAGGCTTTAGAAGAATCATTGGTTTCCCCCATCTGTATATTAGTCTCCATTTTGAGTCATATCATGGATTTGATTTGAAGACTAGAAGGTACACCACTATGATAACGGTTAATAGTTTTGTATCACAAACCCCCCCCACACACTCCAAAATAAAAACAATTTTTAACAAAAGGGAACATATGAGAAATAGTTATTTTAATCCAACAGGTCTTTTGTGTTTCCTTTTACTAGTGAATTACTTCTCATTAGCTCATATTATGTGATGCAGTAACCATGGCAATGATCTTCCTATTTCATAGATGCCATAAAACTTATGCAGTCTGGGCAGCTGTGATGCCACAGCAGTTGTCAGGTTATTTCTATCTCTAGAAAATCTGATCAGGTAGTTACAAAGCAAAATTTCATTTCCATTCCATCCCAGAATTGAGCATTGGAATGGGATGAGGCAAAACTTCAGAATAGCACTGTTCCTAGAATTTTGTGTGATGATGGGAATATTTTATACTCACACTGTCCAACATAGTACTGACTAGCTGCATGTGGCTCTTGAGAACTTCAAATGTGGTTAGTGAGACTGAAGAAGTAAATTTTAAGTTTTATTTAATTTTAATTAATTATACTTTAAATTTACGTAGCCACACATTACCAGTGACTACTATATTGGACAGTGAATCTCTTCACGGATTGGAAAAGTGACCATTTCAACTAAAATTTGAAGAATTCTTAGAAACACTCTAACAAAAAAAAAATTAATAAGAAAAATGCTGTCCAATTCTTATAGAACTTGAAATTGTATCAAAATTGTGAAATTCAAAATGCCTTAAGAATGTAAGGAGAACAGTTACCACTATCATATTCGTAACCCAGATGTTGTTATTGCCAATAATTTTCCCCTCTCCATTCTTAATTTATATGATTGCATTCCTCAACTGCCACCTCTTTTTTTTTTTTTTCCATTTCTCTTCCACTGGCTCACTTGTCTTCCATGATTTCTATACCCACTTGAGATCATCAGTCTACTTTCTCATTGTCACTTATCTCCCTTACCTCCTTTACGTCCTTGTTCAAATCCCTCATTTAAAGCAACTTCTTGCACAGACTTTTAATTCTATCTCCTCTCCTTACCTTTTCTGGAGAGGGCCTAAACTTGGTTTAAAATCCAAGTCCCCTTCTCATAGGAGCAGCTGAATATGATGGGAGAAAAACACATATGTATACTAATCTCATTTTACATCTCTGCAGTTCATATGACTAAAAGATTTGACCCCTTTAGCACTGATCAACTTCCTTATCCTTAAGTCTTCTATATATCAAGAAGGTGTGAAATCTCCAATCCTTCAAGCCACGCTCTCTCCTCAACTGTGAATATTTCTAAACTCAGAGAACATAGAAGGAAACTGAAGAGGACGTGCACAGAGTCCTATGATCAAAGCTACCTGCCTGAACCATGCTCTGACTGACTTCTATTCTGATGGATAAATTCACTGTACCTGTAAGAGTGATTCATCCACCTGTGCATTGTATCTTTCCTCAAGGAATCACTCCTGAAATTGGCCCTCCCTATCCTGTATCATGTCTCCCTATACATGGGATCACTCATATCTCCATATAACAGCTGTAATATGCTTTCTTAAAATCAACAACAACAACAAAAACCCAATCCTATCCTAACTCTAAATCCTACAATCTCCTCAGACCAACTGCCATATAAAGACACAGCTGGGACCCTTCTCTCCTGTCCAAGGCAGACCTAGTCAGAAACCTTTCATGCCCAGAAGAACTGATGTTCCATGGACATGAGATGAGAGGGGTCACAGGCCCCAGGGGTTCAGGCCTCAGTACTAGTACCCCTCTACTTCTGGCCACAATCCCACCTACTCCTTTCATAGCCACTGTCTATGAACCCTGGTAAGAGCATGGCAGTACTCTATTACCCAAAATAAACCTTCTGTGACTGCCAAAAAACAAAAACTCTGTAGTTTCTATTTTCTGCCTTCATATCCTCTCCTCTATCTTAAGTCACAGGAGACTTTTCCACCATAATTGCTTTTGTCAGTTATTAATGACTACCATTTGCTGAATTCAGCAATCATTTCTCAGTTCCTATTTCACCTGACTTAGTGACATTAGGCATATTTAAATACTCTATCCTCTCTGAAATGCTACATACACGTGGCTTTTAGGGAATTACTCTGTCACAATTCTAATACAATGTCCCCCATGGCTCCTTTTCAGTCTTCTTAGATGGTTTCTTTTCCAAAGAACTGAGTTTGACTTCCAAATATGAGCACCATCTCCCACCCCCAGATAGGTCCTTGGACTTCTTGTGCCACTTACATTCTTGATGATCTCATCATATCCAATGTCTCCAAATGGCAAATATACTCACATTTCCCCAAATCCTGAATTCCAAACTCACACCAAACAACATATTCTATATTGCTACTTGGATACTTAATATGCATCTCAAAATTAAAATACCCCCTATTAATCATACCTGTTCCTTCTCTAATATTCTCCCCATAAATAGAACTTCCATTTTTCTACTTACTTTTCCTCTTTCTGCTCCCACCCATTATTATCTTTCTCTCTCCCACCACTTCCTTTCTCTTCTTTTTCTTTAACTTAAATCAGAATATGTTATTCCTTGATTACAAATCCCTTGCACTGGTCCTTGCTCTCTCTGACTCTCTTACAATCCTCCCTTAGTCTATTGCTCTAACCTCACTGCCCTAAGAATTCTCCAACAGCAATTCCATTGCAGAATTTCTATATTTAAAATACACTTCCTTCTGCTTAGAATATTCTTGTCAAACATATCTGCATGACTTCTTCCATATTTGTCCACATTACAACCTTACAGATAGTCTCTAGTTGTAGTTTTCTCACTTATAAACTAAGAATTGAATGGGATCTGGAGGTTTTTAATTCTGCATGATGTAGAGACTGTATGAATTTGGTTGGACAAAGAGGATGTTTATGAGTTGGGATTCATAACACAGTCCCTACTTCAGCCAAAGATTTTCTGTTTTTACCAACTTTATATTTTGGGCTCCTAGAGATACTAGTGTTAGTGTTTAAAGACCAGATTTCATAGCTAAGGGAAAAAGAACAAAAATAATATAGCCCTAATTTGTTTATTTGTTTGTTTGTTTGTTTGTTGCTTGCTTGCTTGCAATAGCTATTTCTGTTTGGTCCATAAATTTATCACAATTCATTTTAATAAAGTAAACCCTGTCAATATGATTGTCAACATCATTTTAGAATTGTCAAAGACTATTAATCTGGGACCATTTTTTTTTATTTTGTGTCTTAAGATTTATTAGTTTTGTTTATGTTATATGAGTTGCTTGGGAATTGAGAAGTAGAAAAAATTTTAAGCAATAATTGAAGACATAACATCAGCTGTGCTTTGGGGTTCTTTGGGCAAAGAGAGAGTCAAGTGTAAGTAATGAATTAGATGGAGTGTTATTTCAAACACATATATTAACTGTTTTTAATTTTCATAAATCAGTCAAGACATGCTAAATATGTTAGACTTTAATCTAGGATCTAGGAAATAGTCCAATAATTGCTACATTTTAATAGCCCATGTGTAAATAACACTTTGCTGAGCTGAGATGAAAATTTCGGTGCCAGCTGCTTTGGGTTTTCTTCAAATTTTGTATAAAATATAAATTAAAATAACCATCCAGCCCTAAATAGTTGGCCTGAGTGGCTCTCATCTTTATCTTAGATAACTTGAAATAAATTTAATAGATTTGCTGGAGGAAGGTCAGATATTTCCACTACTCTAAAACACTCTTTTGAAATGAAGAGTATGTCTATCGTTCATGTGGACTGTAAACTTGAAGGACATTAACAGGTCAGTCTTTTTGATCTTCACACAAATCTGTCTTAGAAACAAGCTGTGAACACCCATAGAATGACTCAGTCCTCCTAAATCTCCTTACTCTTTAGCATCCATGTCCAAGAATTTCAAATAAGAGTTCTCGGACACTTGTTCACTTTTTATATCTAAAATTTGTGAAGAGTTGGGGAAGGGAATAACTCTAAATTAGGGAGGTGGAAGGAGATATAGAAATAATTGAATTTAAGTGTCAGCTGTCCACATCCTAAAGAAATTATAACTCTGGCAGCCCTGTTCTTGAAGATTAGGTAAAACTGACAGGAATGTCATTTTGCTTCCCACACACTATTCTGACCTAATTTTCTTTCACCAGCCTTCAGTTTCCATCAACAAATTCTTAGTGACAACATGCACACACAGATGAAGGCTGTTCTGTGTGAGACAGGCCAGAACAATGTGTAGGCTCTTTAGCAGCAGCATGGTAATGATTCCTGACAAGGGTACCTTTTCCATTCATCCTCAAAATATGGGCCTTGGGGAGGTAAATTCACTGAAAGCCCTTAAAAATAGGTGGTGGGTGGAACTCAAAATAAATAAATAAACCGATGGGTGATCTAAGTGGGTTGAAACCCTTCTTCAAGGCAAGGAGAGCCCTGCATCCATCACACAGTGACATTATAAATCTGTATGCTTTGCAAGGCAATGACATGAAAAATTAGACTGAACAAGCCATAGATGCACAATTTGTCAGCCTCAAAGGAAAGGTTAATGCAAGTTAAATATTGACATGTCAGCAATAAGGATTACACCAATTATAAATTTACACCAACACCCACTGCACTTTAATGATTGTGTGACACTGACAGGTCAACATAGAGTGGAAGAATAATGACTGAGAAGAACATCATAGAAATTAACACTTGAACTTTTTAAGATCTCAACTCCCCCCCCACCAATTTACCCTTCATTATATATTTATAGAAAAACAGATTTATTATAAGGCATTGGCTCACGTGATTATGCAGGCTGATAAATCCCAAGATCTACAAAACAGGTCTGCAAGCCGGAAACCAGGAGACTGGATAGCATGGATCTAGCATTGAATCTGAAGGTCTAAGAACCAAGAGAGTGAATGGTACCATTCCAACAAGAAGGATGACAGGCTAGAAAACCAGAGAGAGCTCATGTTTTAGTCAGAGTCCAAGGTCAGGAAAAAATGCTGATGTCCCAATTTCAAAGGCAGTCAGGCAGAAAGAATTCTATCTCACTTGAGGGAGGGTCAGGCTTTTTGTCCTATTCAAGCCCTCAACTGATTCAATGAGGCCCACCTGCATCAGGAAGAGCCATCTGTTTTACTCAGTGTACTGGCTTGTTAATGTTAATCTCATCCATAAACCCTCATAGAAACACCCAGAATAATGTCTGATCAAATATCTGGGCATCCTATGGCCCAGTCACACTGACATAAAATTAACTATCATAGCTGTCCTCTGAATTTTTGTGTGAGAAAATACTAGCACCTAATAATTATTGAACACTTCCTAGGTATTGTGTATTATACCAAATATCTTACATTTAAGCTCCTGTAAAGGATACCACAATCTTATGAAGCTTTTGGCATTTGTATTAGTGTCATTTGCCAGATGAGAGGTTAAATAATTTTCTGGTAAGTGAATATACCCAGATTAAAACCCTGGGTGAGAACCTAACTCATGGTGCTAACCACTGTACTCTATTGATGTTCAAAGACATTCTCATTAATTAGTATTCAAACAAATTAATGCAAAACTTCTATATAATATTATTAGAGATAAAATCTTCATTTGTAATCATGTTTTTTTTCTGCTCCTGCACATCTCTCCAATGGGGCATTTCAGGGACTAAGTGAAAAATATCTATTGAAATATAACAAAAGTTAATCATTGCAGTTACCCAGAAGGAAAAGAAAAATGTCAGTGACTCAGCAGATAAAAATAAATCTTCTCCCTTGAAATTTAATTATAACTATTATATGAAATAAATCTATTTTATTAAATAAAGAGACAGATGTATATTGTGAAATTTTGAATCTTTTGATACAATTTCAGCATTGGACATGAAGTATATTATTCTGTGAATCACTGTACTTATCACATGTGCCTGCTTACTTTTCTTTTTACTGCCATTGACTGATTTAGACCACAACAATATATCTTTCCTGGAAAATAAAATATAAAATTATAGAATAATATATCTTTTTTAGAAAATAAAATATAAAATTATAGAATAAAACAATGGCCAATAAATATTTTCAAAAGAGAGGTCTTACATAATTTTGGAGAATTTTATTTTATTTTTTTAAGATTTTATTTATTTATTTGAGAGAAAGAGAAAGAACACACAAGAAGGGGGTAGGAACAGAGGGAGAAGAAGAAGCAGACTCCCCAGTGAGCAGCGAGCCCAATGTGGGATTCAATCCCAGGACCCTGGGATCATGACCTGAGCTGAAGGCAGACATGTAACCAACTGAGCCACCCAGGTGTCCAATTTTGGAGAATTTTAAGTGTCTTTAATGTAACTATAATGTGCAGTTCCTCCAGGTATAGCGAATTTCAGATAAATCACCTTTTGGTAAGGGATAAGATGTTAATTCTCTCATTATGTGAACCAAAATTGACAACTGGGACTTGCCTTGTTTTGACAGCCATCCACAGAAAAAAATAGGATATGTCCCTTAACACTCCATGAAAATTTTGAAAGGGCATGTTGGAAGTAACCGAAAGCTTATATATATATTAAATTTGTACTGGGCATCACCATAATTCATTCAATGCTATCTATTTTTTTTAAATGTTTTCTTTATTTACTTGAGGGAGAGAGAACACATGAGCAGGGGAAGGAGCAGAAGGAAAGGGAGAGAATCCTCAAGCAACTCCCTGCTGAGCACAGAGCCAGTCCTAGGGCTTGATCCCAGGACCCTGGGATCAGGACCTGAGCTGAAGACAGATGTTTAACCAATTGATCCATAAAGGTACCCCAATGCTATTTAATTTTTTAAATCTACTGACTATAACACATGTACCAAAAATTTCAAGAGCCTTACCAAACTGACCTTCCATTTCAGTTTGCTGCTTCAACTTTTATATTCCTACCTTTAAAACACACTATTATTCAGAGATCTTATAATGCTTAGAGAGGTGAGAAATGCATACATCTACAGTTCTTTCTAATTTGATCAAAGAAATCAGTGAGGACTTTCTTAATGGTTATGTTTTCAGAGTAACCTTATTTGTGTATCCCTTCTGAAAATCTCCAGTTTGTATCTAAGCCCCACAAGAAACATATTACTGTCCATTATTACATGAGAGCTCTAAAATGGAGCTATTGGAAATCAGCCATATTTTGAACTGATAGGGAAAAAAAATGACTTAAGAGTAAACCAAGTGAAATTCACCAAGCTATGGGCAAGAACAGAGAAACCAGGCCAGTTTTGTAGGTAAAGCTCAGCATGAGCACTAGTATAGGGTAAGACATAGTGCCATACGATTATAGCTAGTTCTGGTTTGGGATACATTAGTGCCATTAAATCCCATCTGAGAGCCAGAACACAGATAGTTCTAGGTAGGAGTGGGAAATATGGGCAAACAAAACAAAACAAAACAAAACAAAACCTTTGATGGTAACGACATGGCTGGCTATCCAAAACAGGAAACCAGCCAAATGTGAGAAAAAACCCAGATCTGGTTCTTATATCATTCCACAAGAAAGGGAGCCAGACAACGTTGGAAAGATGCCCAATCTCAAGTTAGGGGCAGGGGATGTACAAAATGAGTCTGGAGAATATTGTGTTGCCAGAAAAAAAGGAAGTACTCAAATAAACAAAATGATGGGGGTATGAGAGAGGGACATGAGAACCAACCTGAAAGGTTCCAGATATCTAGAGCTGGAGTAAAAAAAAAAAAAAAAAAAGTAGTATTAGATTATAATTCAAAGAATAAAATAAGTAAGTATCCACAAATCCATAATGATACGAATAAATTATTGAAAAAATTAATAAACAGAGTCAAATAGACAAATATCCTATATAGTTTATGTAGTTATCCCTTCCTCAAGGACATTTACTTAAATATTCCAACTCTTTATTATTTATTTAGTGACTTATTCTCAAATAATAAAGTTTGGAAAATATAAAAAATTTATTTTAAAGTGGAGAAACTCTACAAACACTACCTCAGCCAGCAAATCAAACAAGGTGTTAATACTAGGTATCCTCGATAAAATGTGATAAGAATAGCACTTTTGCTCTGGTCTCTTCCCTAAAGCCCACTATTTCATCTTTTTTTTTTTAAAGATTTTATTTATTTATTTATTTATTTATTTATTTGACAGGGAGAGATTACAAGTAGGCAGAGAGGCAGGCAGAGAGAGAGAGGAGGAAGCAGGCTCCCTGCTGAGCAGAGAGCCCGATGCTGGACTCGATCCCAGGACCCTGAGATCATGACCTGAGCCGAAGGCAGCGGCTTAACCCACTGAGCCACCCAGGCGCCCTCTTAACTATTTCATCTTATCAATACCTTTTTTTAAAAGTCTTTTTAATTTTCATTGTTATAGTCATATTCTATCCCTTCATTGTATTTAGCCTTATTTTTTGTATGCATATAAGTTTTTCTTACTTTAAAATTTTGGGATATAGTTCCTTCTAATAGATCAAAGTATACCCTAAATCTAGCATATGGCTTTGTTCTAGTTCCCAGTCTGATCACATTATCTCCTTTTTTTTTTTTAATTTTTCAACCAACTTCTTATAAAGCCCTTTTTGAAAATATTTTTCAATTTTCATCTTTACACTCATAGTCCATCCCTCCATCTTTTTTTACCCTTATTTTTGGATATGTAGAAGTTTTTCTTTCTTTAAAATTTTGGGAAGCAGTTACTTCTAACAGACCAAAATTATACCTAAAATCAAGTGTTGGCTCTGTTCTATTCACCAGTCTTAATGAATGAATATATATATATATATATATATATATATCCCCTTTCTTCTCACCCTGGGTTCCAGTCTCTTCTGATTTGGTTAGTGTATATTTGTATATTTTCCAGGGGTTGTTGCTACACTTTTAGTATTTTATTCTCTAATCTGTCTGTTCATTTCTGGAAACAAAACTGGTAGAAAAACTCACCACCAAAAAAAAAAAAAAAAACCAAGAGGCAGTACCAATAGCTAGGGACCTAATCAATATGGACATTAGTAAGATATCATAACTAGAGTTCAGAATAATGATCATAAAGACAAGAGACGAGCTTGAAAAGAGCAGAGAAGATACTAAAGAATCCCTTTCTGGAGAAGTAAAAATCCTTTCTGGAGAAATAAAAGAACTAAAATCTAAACAAGTTGAAATCAAAAGAACTATTAATGAGGTGAAATAAAAAATGGAGGTTCTTACTCCTAGGATAAATGAGACATAAGATAGAATTAATGATGTAGACCAAATGATGGAGTATAAAGAAGCTGAGAAAAAGAGATGAACGACTACTGCACCACCAGGGGAGAATTTGAGAGATAAGTGATGCCATAAGATGAAACGATATTAGAATAATTGGGATCCTAGAAGAAGAGAGAGCAAGAGAGAGACAGAAGGAAGAGTGGAGCAAATTATAGCAGAGAACTTCCCTAATTTGGGGAAGGGAACAAGCATCAAAATCCAGGAGACACAGAGAACTACCATCAAAATCAATAAAAATAGGTCAATACCCCATCATCTAATAGTAAAACTCACAAGTCTCAGTGACAAAAAGAAAATCCTGAAAGCAGCTTGGGACAAGAGGTCTGTAATATATAATGGTAAAAATATTAGATTCGCATCAGACCTACCCAAAGAGACCTGGTAGGCCAGAAAGGACTGGCATGGTATAATCAGAGCACTAAATGAGAAAAATATGCAGCCAAGAATATTATATCTAGCTAAGATGTCATTGAAAATAGGAGAGATAAAAAGGTTCCAGGACAAACAAATATTAAAAGAATTTGCAAACACCAAACCAGCCCTATAGGAAAGATTGAAAGGGGTCCTCTAAGCAAATAGAGAGCCTAAAAGTAACAGACCAGAAAGGATCAGAGACAATATACAGTAACAGCCAGCTTACAGATAATACAATGGCACTAAATTCATGTCTTTCATTAGTTTCCCTGAATGTTAATGGACTAAATGCCCCAATCAAAAGACACAGGGTATCAAAATGGATACAAGAAATAACAAGACCCATCAATATACTGTCTGCAAGAAACTCATTTTAGACACAAAGTCACCTCCAGAGTTAAAGTGAGGGAGTGGACAACAATTTACCATGCTACTGGACAGCAAAAGAAAGCTGGAGTGGCAATCCTTACATCAGATAAATTAGATTTTAAGCCAAAGACTATAATAAGAGATGAGGAAGGACACTATATCATAGTTAAAGGTCTGTCCAACAAGAAGATCTAACAATTTTGTATATCTATGCCCCTAACACGTCACCAGCCAATAATATAAACCAGTTAATAACAAAATCAAAGAAACATATTGACAATAATACAATAATAGTAAGAGATTTTAACACGTTCCTCATGTAAATGGACAGATCAACTAAGCAAAAGATCAACAAGGAAATAAAGTCCTTAAATGAAACATTGGACAAGGTGGACATCACAGATATATTCAGAATATTCCATCCCAAAGTAACAGAACACACATTCTTCTCTAGTGCACATGGAATATTTTCCAGAATAGACCACATCCTGGGTCAAATCAGGTCTCAACTGGTACCAGAAGACTGGGATCATTCCCTGCATATTTTCAGACCACAATGCTTTGAAATTGGAACTCAACCACAAAAGGAATGTTGGAAAGAACTCAAATACATGGAGACTAAAGAGTATCCTACTAAAGAACGAATGGGTCAATGAAGAAATTAAAGAAGAATAAAAAAAAAATCATGGAAACAAATGAAAATGAAAACACAACAGTTCAAAATCTTTGGGATACAGCAAAGATGGTCCTGAAAGGAATGTATATAGCAATACGAGACTTTCTTAAGAAACAAGAAAGGGTCTCAAATACACAACCTAATCCTACCTAAAGGAGCTGGAGAAAGAACAGCAAAGAAAGCCTAAACCCAGAAGGAGAAGAGAAATCATAAAGATCAGAGCAGAAATGAATGAAATAGAAACCAAAAGAATAGTAGAACAAATCAATGAAACTAGGAGCTGGATCTTTGAAAGAATATATAAGATTGATAAAGCCCTGGTCAGACTTATCAAAAAGAAAAGAGAAAGACCTATACCCCTAAACAAATAATACGTTATATGTTAATTTAAAAAAAATGTTAACCATAGAGGAAATCTCGCAATGGTATGTAGGAACTATTGGTGCTTTGCAACTTTCCTAATAAACTAGGACTCTTCTAAAAGTTTTAAAAGTTTATTTAAATTTGGATGCCTGGGTGGCACAGTTGGTCAAGTACCCAACTCTTGGTTTTGGCTCAGATTGTCATCTTAGGGTTGTGATATCTAGCCCTGCATTGAACGCTACACTCAGTGCAGAGACTACTTAAGATTCATTCTCCCCCTATTCCTCCCCCCCATACACACTTTTGCACTCTCTCTCTATCAAATAATCTTTTAAAAAAGCTTATTTAAATTTTTTAAAAAACGGTATCCAGACTAATGAAGAATTGGCATAAACCAAGTACCATGTTCCCAAGCAATGGAATTCAGGGGCAAATTTTGCCGCAGTAGTAAAAGGGGCTTATCCTTTGCCATAAGAGCAAGTTTTAGGGAAATAGTTCTAGTCACTTGAGAAAGAAACAACACTAAAGCATAGTGAGTTCCATTACTGATTAAATAAACAAAAATAATAATTTGATATAAGAAAGCATTTTTTTGTATCAAAATATCATATATTTAAAGAAAGTGTTTATAGACAGTGTTCATGAGTAGAAATAAAATCACACGCTTATGACAACCATTATGAGAATAAGTTGATATGACCTTTCCAAAAACTGTTTGGTAGTGTGAATCGTAAAGTGTAAAAGTATATTATTGGCCAAGTAATTTTAATTCTAGGAATATTCTATCCAAAACAAATAATTGAGAAATAAGATAAAATGCTATATATGAGAAAGAACATTAATTGCATCATTAGTTATACTTTTCAATATAAGATAAAGAAAAAAATTGAACATGGCCCAAGTAAATAAATATAATTTGTCAAGCAAATTATGGTACACCCATATAATTAAAATTTCTGAAGCTATTAAAAATTAAAGAGTTTGTTGTGAATTGAATTGTGCTCCTCACAAACTTATATGTTGATGTCCTAATTCCATTGTGACTGTATTTGGAGACAGGGCTTTTCAGGAGGAAATTAAGTATAAATGAAGTCATGGCCCTAATCCCATAGGATTAATGATGTCCTTATAAAAAGAGGAAAAGACACCAGTTATGTCTTTTTATCTGAGTGCACACAGAGACAAGGGCCACATGAGGATACAGCTAGAAGGTGGTCATCTGCAAGCCAGGAAAAAAAGGCTCACTAGAAACCAACCTTGTTGACACTTTTATTTTGGACTTCAAGCCTCTAGAATTGTGAGAGAATAAATTTCTTTTATTTAAGCTACCCAGTCTGTGGCATTTTGAGATAGTGGTCCAAACTGACCATTATAGAGATCATTCATTGATTCAAGAAAATAGTCATGATGTATTGTTAAAAGGACAAACAGCTAACTAAAAAGTATACGCAATACAAACTTCACTTAAAAAATAAGTATCCTTCAGGGGCAAAATTTAGAAAGAGAGGATGTATTCAAAGTGTTAAACATCTTTGACATCAGCTATAGCAACTTTTTTCCAGATATGTCTCCTTAGGCAAGGGAAACAAAAGCAAAAACAAAACTATTGGGACTATATCAAAATAAAAAGATTCTACAGGAATGAAAACAACCAACAAAACTAAAAGGCAACTGACAGAAGAGGAAAAGATATTTCAAATGACATATCCTATAAAAGGTTAGTATCAAAAATATATAACTAATTTATAAAACTCAACACCCAAAAACCAAATAATCCAGTTAAAAATGGGCAGAAGACATGAACAGACATTTCTCCAAAGAAGACATCCAGATGGCCCAAGACACATGAAAAAGTGTTCATCATTATTTACCATTAGGGAAATGCAAATAAAACCTATGAAGATATATCTACATCACACCTGTCAGAATGGCTAAAATCATCAGCACAAGAAACAACAGGTGTTGGTAAGGATGTAGAGAAAAAAGAAACCTTGACTTATTTCACTTAGTGCGTTACAGAAGGGAAGAGATTGGGAGGATGGGGTAACCCAGTGATAGGTATTAAGGAGAGCATGTGTGGTGATGAGCACTGGGTGTTATATGCAACTAGTGAATCATTGAACACTATATCAAAATTAATGATGGACTATATGCTGGCTAATTGAACATATTAATAAAAAAGAAAAAAAAAAGGATAAGTAATGCTTCTTGCACTGTTGGTAGAAATACAAACTGGTGCAGCCATTCTGGAAAACAGTATGGAGTTTCCTCAAAAAGTTAAAAATAGAATTACCTATGTCCCAGCAATCACACTGCCAGGTATTTACCCAAAAAATACAAAAACACTAATTCAGTGGGATAGATCTACCCCCATGTTTATAGAAGCATTGTTTATGATAACCAAGATATGGAAGCAACCCAAGTGTCCATCAATTGATGAATGGATAAAGAAGATGTGATGAACATACATAGTGCAATAGTACTCAGCCATAAAAAAGAATGAAATCTTGCCTTTTGCAACAATATGGATGGAGCTAGAACGTATAACACTAAGCAAAATAAGTCAGTCAGAGAAAGACAGATATCATATGAGTCACTCATGTGTGGAATTTAGGAAACAAATCAAATGAGCAAATTAGAAAAAGGAGAAAGAAAGATAGAAACCAAGAAACAGACTCTTTAATTATAGAAAAAAAAAACTGATGGGAAGGGCAGGGTTGTGGGGGAAGAGGGGAAATAGGTGATGAAGATTAAGGAGTGCACTTGTCAGGATGAGCACTGAATAATGGATGGAAGTATTGAATCACTATATTGTACACCTTAAACTAATATAACACTGTATTTAAATTAACTGGTTCAAAATGAAAATTTAAAAATGCCAATGTTAAAAAGTGCTTCTCTCTTATGTTGGAATTATTCATAATTTTAATTATTTTCTTCTTTTTCTATTTTCTATATTTCCATTTTAATTAACAGCCATTAATCACTTTTTTGTCAAATAAAAATAATTTTAAAATGTGCAACACCCAGTGCTCCATGCAATCCATGCCCTCCTTAAAATGATATTAGATATTTGGAGGTAAATGAGGTAGGGAAAATATCATTTTTAAATGTAAATGGGGGTGGAAGCAATCCAATGTCCAGAGATCAACTCTGGGGTCACAATCCTTTCACCAGAGTGAAAGGAAAGGAAATGGGGAAGGGAATCAGGGGATCAATTATTTCCCAGGTATAGTAGGATGATCTACTATTAGGATCCCCTTCAGTCTGGAGGAGGTCACGTCCATGAGAAGCAGTTCGTGACCACCATACTTTAGTTAAGATTGGCTCAGAAGCCAAATCCTCATTCTGCAGGGGATGGAAATTTCAGACTGTCAGGCCATGAGACTCTTGTGCATAGGAGGGTAATAGCAGGGGTACTGAGAAGGACACTGGCAGAACAAATGAAGCACTCTTCACCAGGCAGCCTTGGAGCTCACAACTGAAACCAGATAAACAAAAACGTGACAGTTTCATGAGCCATACTCAAGAGAGAGATGGAAACAATGAAAACAATTTAAATAAAAGAGAAAAATAAAATTTTCAGTTCAAATGGATTAGGAAATTCAGGATTGAGAAATGAAAATAACAATTAATAAAAAGCCTTCTGGGATCAGTCAATTGATGCATCTATCATCTATCTATCTCTCATCTATCTATCTATCTTACAACAAATCTACACAAACAATCAACATATATTAACCTTTTTCCTAGTGGGTTGTGGGAAACAATAAATAGGGAAAAGACTGAATTATAAAGAGTTCTGTTTAGCACTCAATGGAATCCAAATCAACCAAATGCTACATACATGATTTTGGTTGTCATATTCAGTTCCATTTAATTTCCATTTTAATTGGAAAGGTGCACTGGAGAACAAAAAGATGATAAGCCATCACAGAAGTTATTAATTCTAGGAGTAAGGAAGATAATGTTTGTATTTGCCATAGAAGAGGCAATTAAAGTGAGATTATGACTGAAAGGGATAAGAGGAAAGGCATACAAAGTAGAGGCACTAAAATGTTCAATGGAATAATAGCAGTGAGAAGAGACATGTGGCATTATGATTGGTTATGATAAAAATTTCCAGAACTGTAATGGTCTGTCATATAATTTGTCCTATATGGCAGCAATATTTGCATTAATAAATGATGGTAAAATAAAAATATTGTGATATTAGACCCATTGAACAACATGTCTTAAGTTCTAATCTGCAGATGCATGAAGAATAATAAATTTGTGGCATTACTAATAGTAGTCATTTTAAGAGTAATAATAATTAACATCCTCTACAATTTTCCAAATACCTACACTACATCACTTTATCACTTTGTCTTTGAGTTTATACTTGTATTTAAGAAGTTTTTTTGAATTATAAAAAAAAATTGAGGTCATGCTACTAAGATCCTTTAAAAATTGTATTGTTCTCAAGTATATAATGTGAATATCATGTTAACATTCTATTTAAGATCATAAGTGACTTATCTATGAAGGTAGATAAAAAGTGTATTCTTCTGGATTTACCTATTCAAAAAGTCAGAAAATGAACTATATCTTTAATTAAAAAGTATATTTATTGTTTTATGTATTAGGGAAGATGTGGGTAGATTCTGGGGATCAAATATCTTAGCATTGCTGAGTTTCTTCCTTCATCTATTTGGCCTTCTCAGAAAGACTCTGGCCATTAAGTAAGCATATTGACAACTGAGGCCTTTTCATTCTCCCAATTTTTGCAAGGTCGTTAGTAAGGGACCTTTCCCCTAACCTCCACACACCAAGATTGGTCATGTACCCATGCCTAAATACGAACACTGCTTCATCACCACCCTGCATCATTCACCAATCCTATCCTATAGGTAGTGACAGGATTTTGTCACTGATAGCCCTACTGGGACCACGTGGAGCCAGGGAAAATATCTTCAAAGTCCTTAAAGAAAATGAACATGGATGATGGGAAAGCGTAAGCATATAGATCATGCACCTGCAAAATGCCAACTATATTCTGCTACAGGAGGAAAGGTATATCTCTAAGGAAATATATTTTCTTTTTATTCCACTTAGTTTTTCTGTTTTGTGTTATTGTTATCTAATAGCTTTAATAAGGTTCATCCTTAGCCTTCTTTGGTTTACAATATCACAGATTTTCAATGAAATAACATCTTCAATTTATACACACACACCATATACAATGTTCCCAGGATAAAAATGGTGCCAGATTTCTCAACAGTATCACTAATAGAGAGTAATTAAGCAATGTTCTAAAAATTCTGGGAGATGATAATTTCCAACTTATAATTCTGTGACTAGCCAACCTAGCAATCAAATATGTATGAATAATAAGGATACATTCATACAATAACTCATTTTAGGGAAGCTCATTTTTTTTTTTTTTTTTAAGACATGGGGTTTTATTTTCAAAGCACTGAAATTCTACTAGTCTTTCATTTTTCCTCTTTGGCTTCTCAGAAAGGGTGGCATGGTCAAGAATTTTCTTTGATGTGGTTTTATGATGGCAGGCACTTCTTCTCTATTCTTTTCCATGAGGATATTCACTTTAATCCGGCTTCTACCGCGAGGCTGGAAGAGAGGGTACGCAGTCACACTTTCAAGCTCTTTCATCATTCTCCCTGCCCTCCCGCGCCGCTCTCGTGTGGGCAGCTGGCTCTGGGTTTCTTCAAGACTCTCTCCTTGCGCCTTTGCTCCGTGAGCGCTCTCCCCCCAAGCATGCGTTCCTGGTGACCACAGGATGAGCTTCAGCAGAAGGAAAGTGAAAACCATGAAAAAGCAGGAAAACACAGGGTCCAAGGAACAGATGATCTATCTAGGAGAGAGGCAAACAAAACTTCTGGATATTGTGTACAAAGAGCTCTGATAGAGGTCTACAAGCAGTTGGGATGAGACAAATTAAAAAATAATAATAAAAGTAGAACTCTAGAAGAGATGCTTCCAAAAAATAAAATAAATCAACAAATTATTAAATGTTTTTGAATATCACAAAATGGTAGTTCCATTGGGAACTTTGGAGTGAAATGGAATAGAACATAGTCATTAAGATGAAAAAGCAAATGTTGACTTTACAAATAAGAAGCTATAAAAATTTAGTGGTTTGCAAAAATGTGTCCCAGACCACCAATGTCAAGATCTACCTGAGAAATTGTTAGAAAAGCAAATTCTTGGGTCCCCCCGCCAGAACAACGGAGACAGAAACTTTGAAAACGAGGCCCAGAAAACTGTCTCACAAGCCACCACCCCCCAGTTGATTCTGATGCATGCTACCATGTGAAAATCACTGCTCTAAACATATTAGAAGGGTATGAATGCAGGAAGACTGAATATAAAGAGTTTCCAAGAGGAAGATTATGAAAGCTAAACACTCACCTCCCAGAATAGAATATTAATGAAAGGCAGAATAATCACACAGTAATATAAGACTATCCTTAAGAAATATAAAAATAAATACCAGACAGAAGGGGTAAAGGGGACCAAGAATAAAGGATAGGAAGTATAGGACAAGGAACTAACTTCTTTTCTTTCCTTTTTTTTTCTTTTCTTTTCTCTTCTCTTCTTTTCTTTTCTTCTTTATTAACGTATAATGTATTATTTGCTTCAGGAGTAGAGGTCTGTGAATCATTAGACTTACACAATTCCCAGAACTCACCATTGCACATACCCTCCCCAATGCCCCCCCCACCCCACCACAGCACCACCACCACCACCACGAAGCAACCCTCAGCTTATTTCCTGAGATTAAGAGTCTCTTATGGTTTATTTCCTTCCCTGGTCCCATTTTGTTTTGTATTTTCCCTCCCTTCCCCCTATTACCCCTTGCCCTGTTACTTTTCTTGATAACACTTCTAATGGTATTTGACTTTTTAAACTAAGTAAATATAATTTAGTTTAAAAACAACAACAAAAAATAAGTGGTAAGTGATAAATGAAAGCTGGAAAAAGGACAGATTTTCAAGAAAAATAGAAGAGATCATGTATATTTGTGCAAGTGAATACTGTTCTCTTATATAATATGTAAAACATGTTTGTATCCATAAATGGCATCAGGCTTTGCATTATTTGCCTGGCCATAGAGACATTTGAGTTTACTATTCATGTAAATATTTTCTGAAAATAGAATGTCAACAGGTAGAGAGTAGATGAACATCAAGTAGTGAGACCAGTGTTTAGAAGAAAGAACTACTGAGGATAACAGCCTATTGTATGAGGGAGAAGAAAACGAGTCAAATATGTCTATGAAACTGGAGTTTGGGAAGAGGAGCACAGCCCTGGACATTGAAAGCAGAAGTTTAAGAGCGTCATTCAACTTCTGAGAGCTTCCAGATACAGATACCCTAAAAGCAAATGGACACTCATGTCCGCAGTGTGGAAAGAATTAAGAACTGGGGCTTTGGAGTTGTTAACTGTCCATCTCTGTAGGAGTAGAGGTTAAAACTATACCCTTGATCAATTGAGAGAGGAGGATAGAATTTTCTTGAGGCTCTTGACATTATTGGCATGGTGGATTCTTTATTTTCTATTCAGACTGTGACAGTTCAATAAATATTGTTGGTGATGATCTATTGCTATCGCATTGTCTGGGCCATATAGTGTCTGATGACATGAAGCTAACATGAAGCAGTGATTTATATTTTCCATGATTGCTTGATGTATAACTAAACAGAATGTCTAAATATATACACAAATGAATTGATTAACCAGTCTCACTTTTCAAATGACCTCTGTTTTTCTATTCAGCTTTCATATAGACTTTTTTGATTTATCAGAAGACTTAACTGTGTACAGCATTCGGGTTTACATAGAGTAGGGTGAATTTTAATGAAAATAATTTATCATCTTCAGGACTTAGCCAATACACGTACAAGTCAAGCCTGTTACTCTCTTGTAAGTTTCAGCATATTGCAATGGGATTACATCAACTATTAATAATTTTTATCCATTAACTTTAATTTTCTTTATAATCACTCCAAGTTTCTCTACTTCATAGACAGGAACATCAAAGTTAAAAGACATATAAAAGTTGCTATATGAAAATTTGGTCATATGGCTGTTATATAAGCATAAAACTCCAATTTAACTTTTCTCCCTCCAAAGTTATTGTTTTTCTCCACTAAAACAAAAGAGATCAAGAAGAAATAAAAAGTTGAACTCATATTTATCTGTCTTTAAAGCTCACGTGTCTTGTGGCAATGCCATAGTGTATCACAAAAGAACTTAAAAAATTAAACAACTTCATCTAGTTACTGCATCAAACTTTCATAATGTTGAATAATTGATAAATGAATAAACAATGCAATGAGTATATATTGGCATGTACTAAAATCTTGATCTATATTAATGCAAACAGAAGAGCTAAGCATAATAGCTATCTGTCATTTACTAGTATTTTACATATGATGAGGCAGGTTAAGAGAAATTAAATCCAGAGAATAAATAGTTGTGGGAGGGAGGGATGCATGGGAGTGAATCCTAGTGTAGCAACTTCAAAGCCCATTCTTGTAATACTATGTCATGCTGCCTCAAAAATAGAAGCCAATGTTCCCTGTCAAATGTCCCCTGTCAAGAAGAGTATCCCAGTTTAAACTTACATTGTGCAGTGCAAAATACTGTTGGAGGAATTAAGAAATAGAAAACTATTATTTGTTGACTATCTACTAAATCCCATATGTTATGTATAGTATTTTATAGAATATTTTATTTAATCTTTGTCATAACTTTAAGCATGAGATATTAGAGTACATGAACTATTATAGGAATAGATTCCAGAAGTTACAATGGTTCAAAAAGACTAGAAGTTAACTTCTTGTTCACATAATATTTTTAGATCAGTGAACAGTTATGCAGAACAGCTGTCTTCCATGTTCATTCAGGGACCCAAGAACAGACGGTTTCCATCTTCAATGTGTGGGATTCAAGATCACCTCCATTATACCCAGCCAGAGAAGGAAAAACCCTGCAGGAGAGTCATGTGGGAGATTTATATGAGACAATCAAGGAAATAGTATTCATTACTTCAGCTCACATACCCATGATTGGAAGGTCATGCTGTACCAACTATGAGGAAAGCATGAAACACAGTCTTGGCAGGGTACACCCATTATGGAAAGGGAAACATGAATTTTGTGATATGGTTCATCATCTCTGATCCACATGAATTTAAGTGACTCCATTGTTCATGTAGGGAAACTGAATATTCAATAACTTGTCCAAGAAGTAAATGTGCTGGAAGTGTCTGTTCATAGGTAAGCCTCACTAGCATTTGGCAAACTATGGCCTATGAGCCAAATCTGGGGGGTCACCTGTTTTTATTGATAAAGTTTTATTGGCACCTAGCCATGCTTGTTGATTTATGTACTGTCAGTGACTGCTTTCACACTACCCTGGCAGAGTTGAGCATTTGGGACAAAAGACCACGTGGCCTGCAAAACCTCAAACATTTTCCGTATGGCTCTTTACAGAAGAAGTTTGTGGACTGTATCGGTTTCCTTTTGCTTTTATAAAAATTACCACAAACGGGGTGGCTTAAAATAACACAACTTATTATCTTACAGACCTTTAATAGTTCTGGAGGTCAGATGTCACAAATGGCTCTCCCCAGGCTAACATCAAGATGTTAGCAGGGCTACATTCCTTAGTGGAAACTCTAGAGGAGAATCCATTTCCTTGCATTTTCAGCTTCTAGAAGTCCCCTGCTTTCCTTCTTATGGCTCTTTTCCATCTTCAAAAGCAGCAAGTCTTTCTTAGCTGGCCAAGTCCTTCTCATGATGCATTACTCTGTCACGGACTTTTGTACTTTCCGTATTTAACAACCTTTGTGATTATATTGGGCACACCTACATAAACCAGGATAATCTTCCTACCATAAAGTTAGCTGATTAATAACCTTAATTTTTATCTGAAATCTTAATTTCCCTTTGTCATATAATCCAAAATATTCACAGGTTCCATGGGTTAGGAAATGAACATTTTTGGAAGGTCATAACTCTACCTATCACAATAACCCCTTCTTTCTGCCACATTCTTTCCCTAAAAGAGAAGTAAGGCTTTTCCACAGTCTAAAAAAAATTGATCAGAGCTTCAAAGGATGTTTAAAATATGGATGAGTAGAAAGGATGAAGAAGAGTACTGAGGTAAGGAAAATACCTGGAGAAATTGTAAGGAAAAGGTCATTGAATTAGAAATGTCTAGTGATGGAATGGATGGGAGTTTAAGGATCTGCATAAAAGGAATAAACAAAGTTGGAAGTTTGATCCAACTGGGTAGAGTCAGATTATATAGGATTCTAAGAAGACAAAGAAAAATATAATTATTTATTGTAAGGCTACAAAAGAGAATCTTATTCTAGTTTAGGGAAATCATAGAGATATAAAGCATAAAATAAACTGGCTTTTTGTTTCTCAAATTTGGAAGTGCTAATAATAGCACTTCTATCAAACATCTATTCCATTTAGAGCCCATTATAGATAACAGTCTGCAAAGAAGTAATTAGTGTTCCCAAGTAATAGATAAGGAAACTGGGACCCAAAGCAATTGTTTTTAAGTTTGAAGAAGCAAAGCTAGTAAATACTGGACTTAAGATTTCTACCCTGAAATGTCAGAAACCACATATTTACACTTTGTAATCAGAGTAAGTATTGGGAACTTCCACCTGTTTTTTCAATCTCTTAAAGCTGGAAATCTAGCTTTATTGTGGGTCACGCCAAACCCTGTGGAGATACTTAGGCATAGCTGATACCTATGATTTGATTTTTCTCTTACTCTTTTGATTAACAATATTAATAATTAATAACCTATGATTAAAAATATGGAAATTTTTAAAATGCTCATCATATCCATTTGTAAAGCACCATTTGAGAGTCAGTTCTATGGCTCTACAATGCTCTTTTTTGTATTTTTGAATTGCAAGTGCCCCACCACCATTTCTGCAGCTCAATGTAAAATTCCTCCAACTGTCCTAAATACTGAAAGAATAAATTGCATTTTCAATACCATGGAAATAATTATATTTTCAAGGTCACAATCAATCATCATAAACTCAGTACACCTTCCTCTTGGGAAAAGAATGATTCAAATCCCTGATGTATTGCTTTTGTCATTTTGAAAAGAATGTGCCCACTGATACAGCAAGTTATGAAACAATCTGCATGAAAGAAATTCATTCTACTCTTTAGTCTCTACTTCAATTTATGTTCCACAAAATAATAACAATGATGATAATACTAGTATATATAATTATTATTTTTGTGTATCCCATTATTTAGAAAATGTCTATATTCAAAGTCTGGTTTGTTTTGATAATAATTCCTGAGTCGAGACAATAATGATAGTCATTTTTATCTTGTAGATCAGATAGCCACAGAGGTTTAGAAATATTTTCAAGGTCATGCAATTAGTAGGTAGAAGAATTGAGAATGAAACCCAAAGTTCTTAAGAAAGGAAAAACTAGATGGTCTTTGTGTGTGTTTTTAGAAGTTATGTAAATCAAACAAAGCAAATTTTTTTTCTCACCAATCTGTAAACAGAGCTGACCAAAACACAAGTTACTTTGAGTGATTCTGATATCTGAGCTTCTAGACTTAGTTGCTCTTCAAAGTACTCCTGCTCCTTTGATGTAAAGGCTGGCTGTGTTTTATTCCATCTTTGCTATAGTAGGAAATTGCAGGGTACATTTCTCATCTAATTTGCAATGAGGCACTGATCTCCTTCACCATCTCGGGTCCCATTTCACTTAACACCAGTAGTTTCTTCTCACTGATTTTGGTGTCTCACTGATTTGGAGCTTTTCTTCATGCTCGCCTTTACCCCTTGAGCCCATCTGAGTCTCTCTTGGAGCTGAAACCCATCTCTTTGATGTCCCAGTTGAAGCTGAAATAAAACATTTCTTTCTTCTGAGAAAGACTGGAATGGAGGATGGAAGAGCAAGAAAGACCTAGAAAGCATAATTAAAGGTGGGTACAGATGGACGTATGGTATGGATTTGTTCTTCTGAAATGGAAAGTCGGTGGGGAGGGACAACTTAGAGAGTCTGACATAACCCAGGAAAACAAAAGGGCCCAGGATGTGAGGAAAACAGAACCAGAGGCCTCTGGTAGGCTCCAAATGTTCTGAGTCATCAAGTCCATAGACCTAATCTGACTTGAGAACAGAAAGAGGTTTTATTTGTGAGGGAATATGAAGTTTATACATTAGCAATAACTATGCTCAGCAGTGTTTTCTTGGGTCAACTTGTGATACTCGGCACATTTGTCCCTCTGTGAACAGCCCGCAAATTGGAAAGTGCTTTGGTGAAGTCAGTGGGCTTGAGCTCTTTGGACAGAAGCCATCTTGCTCAAACTGATGAAACTCAGATATGGGTTTCTTATTAATTTAAGAAAAAATATAAATGAAATGTTAACTTAAAACATAGCTGAATATAGCACTCAAAAAAGAATGTCAGGAACCTGAATTGTCAGGTCATCTTTCAGTGTGTTTTGTCCTGTGATAGTTTCACTCTCAGAATGGAAATCCCATCTTGGCGACCACTCCAAGTTTATATTCCCTTCCACCTAGTAATATCCAGGTAAAAAAAGATTATTTTCCCTAGCATTTCCAGAAAACAAAAACAAAAACAAAACACAGAATCAAGTTTCGTAAACTTGGAGTGGGTCACAACCTATTCATGAATGAATCACTGTGATTGTGCCTGCCCAGGTCTAGGGTATGGGTGCACACCTATACTGGGGTATAAGGCCAGGCCATTAATATAAAGTGGAGAGAAATAATTCTGCAAAATAAATTTTAGTGCCATTATTAGAAGAGGTGGAATGGACTCCGAACAGATACAAAACAATCTATGTATTCCACAGATAAAGAGAGATGAGAGTTTTTCTCTGCTTATCATGTGCTAGCTATTTAGAACTGCTGTACACAAACTAATTCAGTTAATCCTTACAATAACCTTCTATGAGAGGACAACTACTATTGCTTTCTCAACAGAGCACAGAATGGCTGAGTAACTTCTCCCAAGCACACAGAGAGTGCCAGAGAGAGTCATCAGGTGAGAACCCAAACCTATTATTCAGGGCCACATGCGCTGTTGGGGAGCCAGAGGTTAGCCCAGGGATGAGGAGAGAAGCAGGTATCCAAATGCTGACTTGTACAGGGAGAGGGAGATCTGAGGAAAAACACTTTTTCTTGATAAAATGCAAAGTGAGGATGAATAAGAAGTCTCCTTTTCTTACCCCAAAGGTACTCAAATTTGGACAATGCTGGCCACTGAGTCCATACCCTTCAACATGGTTCAGCCCAATTTCATGGCTCTCCTACCTCATTCCTTATCCACTGGGGCTTTTTCCTGTTCTTCCACTCTAAGTTTCTCTTGCTTCCTATCCATCACATGGACTGTGCACCCTCAGCTTCTTTCCCATACATGATTCCCTACTCAGTCTACTCAGTCTTTAGATCTCAGCTGCAATATCCCTTGGGAGCCCTAAATTAAGTCTCCTTGCTGTAAGTTCCTGAAACCTCCGGTATATTCCCATCAAAGCACTAATCATATGTCACTCTAAAAATCTGGCTAATGTTTACCTTTGCTGATACACAATAAGCCCTCTGAGGAGAGTCTTCCAGCATCTGGCTGCGGAATCCTAGGTTTTAATTCTAGAATTTCACATTCACTCCCTTTCCCTTCTGTTTATAATATAATTGTTTCATTAGTGGCTAAACAAATAGCAAATAATCCCTCTTGTCCCTATGCACACCCACATACTCACACATACCCCTCACGAGCAAACAGTGCTTCTCAGTTAAAACACAACAGTAGCTTAGGCTCAAAGGCAAGTGGAGACTTTTGCTCCTTCTTCCTCTTTCTTCCCTTAGTTTGGAAGGTGTGACTTGACCACAGCAGTCCTGCCAAAAGTCCCTTTCAATTGCACACAGCAGCATGGGCTGATTAATACTCAAGCTAAGCAAGTGCTTATGGAAAAAAACGGAATAGGGACAAAAGTAAACAGAAGGAAATGATAGTGTTTTTAGGACTTTCCACATCTAAAGATCTTAATCTGGCCCTGCTGATGAAAGACAGACAAAAAAGAGTAAGGGTGATAGAAAGAAACTGCCAATCTTTACGGTTCAAGATACTGTTTGGTTTCTGAGTATTACCCACATTTCTTCCCTGACCAACTTCTTGACTATGGAAGTGATAGGATGAAGCACAATATTGCCATAGAAAAGTAGGTATAATTCTAATTTATACCTAGGTAAGGACTCCAAATATCCTAATACAGAGCTGCTACAACACTGGGAGAATGTGATGTGATTTGGAGAACATGGTGTGACAGCCCACCTCTAAAGGTCACCAGAAACACATCTCCAGTCAAAGGAATGTTTAGGTTACTTAGCTTGCTATGAAAAGGAATGATTTATTTCAGAGAAACCTAGGTGGGAAGAAAGAATTGGGAGTAGCTTCTTACAGGACTTGGGTATTTTTTTTTTTTTTTTTTACTTTTTTCATCATGATAACCGTACTCTTTAATTTTCATCATTGATTTTGGCTATTCCCCTATCCACCTTCCCTCTTTTAACCATGAGTTTGTTCTCTATAGTTAGAGTCTGTTTCTTGGTTTGTCTCTCTCTCTTTTCTAACTTTATTTGTTTGTTTTGTTTCTTGAATTACACACACATGAGATCTTATGGTATCTGTCTTTCTCTAACTGGCTTATTTCACGTAGCATTTTACTCTTTAGCTCCATCCATGTTTTTGCTAATGGAAAGATTTAATAGCAAGATTTGCTAATGACAAGATTTAATAGCAAGATTTGCTAATGGCAAGATTTTTTATGGCTAAATAATATTCCGGTGTGTGTGTGTGTGTGTACACATCTTCTCTCTTTATAGACATAGAGATGTAGAAATAGAGATATCTTACATCTTCTTTATCCCTTTATCAATCAATGGACACTTGGGCTGTTTCCATAGTTTGGCTATTATGGATTTGGGTATCTTTATGTACTTCTTTTTTTAGGAAATGTCTTTATATTCAGTGTCTTATTTATTTATTTATTTTTAAATTTGTTTTATTTTATTTTATTTTCAGCATAACAGTATTCATTATTTTTGCACCACACCCAGTGCTCCGTGCAATCCATGCCCTCTCTAATACCCACCACCTGGTTCCCCCAACCTCCCATCCCCCACAGCTCCAAACCCCTCAGATTGTTGTTCAGAGTCCATAGTCTCTCATGGTTCACCTCCCCTTCCAATTTCCCCCAACTCCCTTCTCCTCTCTAACTCCCCTTGTCCTCCATGCTATTTGTTATGCTCCACAAATAAGTGAAGCCATATGATACTTGACTCTCTCTGCTTGACTTATTTCACTCAGCATAATCTCTTCCAGTCCTGTCCATGTTGCTACAAAAGTTGAGTATTCATCCTTTCTGATGGAGGCATAATACTCCATAGTGTATATGGACCACATATTCCTCATATTCGGTGTCTTATTTACTTCTGATACTATCCCTATACAGATTGACAATTAGGATAACACAGGGCTCTAAGCAGGGTTTAGGGAAAGAGGGACCAGCCGGGGCTCAGATCTTATAAAAATGCAATTTAATTACTGAATATCATAATAAATTTAATCTAAGTGGCAGGCAGAACAAAGTGAAGTTAGAATTGCCATACTAAAGAAGCAGCTGTCACTCAAAGAAGGCAGCATATATTGAGAGATGAGAATGGTTAGTCATTTCTGTGGCCATGTGGAGTTTTATCCATATCTTACCCAAACTTTATCAGAATGACTATAGTGTTTGCCTTGTTTGATCGTTATTTATCTTTTATTTGTAACATTGAACTCGTGTTAACAGGGCTATTTTTCACCTTCTCAATGATTCATATTGGAATTACTAAGTGAGATTCCTTCCTTCTGATCTATAATCTTGTTATCTCTCCCCCCTCTCTGAACTCAGGTACAATTTTACCATTGTAATGCAATAAGAATATACCACACTCATCAGTACCAGAGGGGATGGGGTAAAGGGGACTAAACCAGGCAAAATGTCATCCTCTGACAGACCACTAACCCCTGAGCTTATCTCAGGAAAAAACATATGGAAGATGTGGCACTTCCTTCCATGCAGAAATGAATCTCTGCATGAATCTCAGTGAGAGGACAGAAATGTCCTCTTACTGACAGAAATGTCCTCTCACTGAGCTCTGATCACAAGGGAAAATAGAAGATATCTCACTGTTAGACTGTAAGTCCTATGTAAGACATAGGACATATGTCCTATGTAAGACATAGGAACCCAGGCCGCTTATTTAGTGTGTTCTAGGAAACGTCTCTGATTCTTTTTTTTAATTAATTTTTTTATTATTAATTTTTTATTTTTTATACACATATATTTTTATCCCCAGGGGTACAGGTCTGTGAATCACCAGGTTTACACACTTCACAGCACTCACCAAAGCACATACCCTCCCCAATGTCCATAATCCCACCCCCTTCTCCCAAACCCCCTCCCCCAGCAACCCTCAGTTTGTTTTGTGAGATTAAGAGTCACTTATGGTTTGTCTCCCTCCCAATCCCATCTTGTTTCATTTATTCTTCTCCCACCCACTTAAGCCCCCATGTTGCATCACCACTTCCTCATATCAGGGAGATCATATGATAGTTGTCTTTCTCTGCTTGACTTATTTCGCTAAGCATGATACGCTCTAGTTCCATCCATGTTGTCGCAAATGGCAAGATTTCATTTCTTTTGATGGCTGCATAGTATTCCATTGTGTATATATACCACATCTTCTTGATCCATTCATCTGTTGATGGACATCTAGGTTCTTTCCATAGTTTGGCTATTGTGGACATTGCTGCTATAAACATTCGGGTGCACGTGCCCCTTTGGATCACTACGTTTGTATCTTTAGGGTAAATACCCAATAGTGCAATTGCTGGGTCATAGGGCAGTTCTATTTTCAACATTTTGAGGAACCTCCATGCTGTTTTCCAGAGTGGCTGCACCAGCTTGCATTCCCACCAACAGTGTAGGAGGGTTCCCCTTTCTCCGCATCCTCGCCAGCATCTGTCATTTCCTGACTTGTTGATTTTAGCCATTCTGACTGGTGTGAGGTGATATCTCATTGTGGTTTTGATTTGTATTTCCCTGATGCCGAGTGATATGGAGCACTTTTTCATGTGTCTGTTCGCCATCTGGATGTCTTCTTTGCAGAAATGTCTGTTCATGTCTTCTGCCCATTTCTTGATTGGATTATTTGTTCTTTGGGTGTTGAGTTTGCTAAGTTCTTTATAGATTCTGGACACTAGTCCTTTATCTGATATGTCGTTTGCAAATATCTTCTCCCATTCTGTCAGTTGTCTTTTGATTTTGTTAACTGTTTCCTTTGCTGTGCAAAAGCTTTTGATCTTGATGAAATCCCAATAGTTCATTTTTGCCCTTGCTTCCCTTGCCTTTGGCGTTGTTCCTAGGAAGATGTTGCTGTGGCTGAGGTCGAAGAGGTTGCTGCTTGTGTTCTCCTCAAGGATTTTGATGGATTCCTTTCACACATTGAGGTCCTTCATCCATTTTGAGTCTATTTTTGTGTGTGGTGTAAGGAAATGGTCCAATTTCATTTTTCTGCATGTAGCTGTCCAATTTTCCCAGCACCATTTATTGAAGAGGCTGTCTTTTTTCCATTGGACATTCTTTCCTGCTTTGTCGAAGATTAGTTGACTGTAGAGTTGAGGGTCAATTTCTGGGCTCTCTATTCTGTTCCATTGATCTATGGGTCTGTTTTTGTGCCAGTACCATGCTGTCTTGATGATGACAGCTTTGTAATAGTTTGAAGTCCGGAATTGTGATGCCACCAATGTTGGCTTTTTTTTTCAATATCCCTTTGGCTATTCGAGGTCTTTTCTGGTTCTATATAAATTTTAGCATTATTTGTTCCATTTCTTTGAAAAAGATGGATGGTACTTTGATAGGGATTGCATTAAATGAGTAGATTGCTTTAGGTAGCATAGACATTTTCACAATATTTATTCTTCCAATCCAGGAGCATGGAACATTTTTCCATTTCTTTGTGTCTTCCTCAATTTCTTTCATGAGTACTTTATAGTTTTCTGAGTATAGATTCTGTGTCTCTTTGGTCAGATTTATTCCTAGGTATCTTATGGTTTTGGATGCAATTGTAAATGGGATTGACTCCTTAATTTCTCTTTCTTCTGTCTTGCTGTTGGTGTAGAGAAATGCAACTGATTTCTGTGCATTGATTTTATATCCTGACACTTTACTGAATTCCTGTATAAGTTCTAGCAGTTTTGGAGTGGAGTCTTTTGGGTTTTCCACATATAGTATCATATCATCTCTGATTCTAATCAACTAGTTCAGTAATATTGCTTCTGTCAGGAGGAACCAGTAAAAAAGCAGAGACAAATCCAGCTTAAGAATGGTGAAGAGCCATCTTGCAATGATACTTGAAGGCAGAAGAGTATCATGTTTAAGGACATGGGCTTCAGAGCCAGAAAACATAGAATCAATTTCGAATCCCACCATTAAGTTTTATGTCATATTAGAAAAGTACTAAGACTTCATTCTGAAAATCTGTTCAGTAAGATTGTTGTAAGAATTCAATGAACTACATGAAATTTTATATATAACATATATTATATATAACATACATAGTATATTTCTGAGACTATCTCTCATATATATGTATATATATATACATGTATATATAAATTTTGCACAGTCTATGGCACATATTGTGCACACAGTAAATGGTAGCCATCAGCAGAATTATGGAAGAAACCACTAGGTAATGATAGTGCAGAAAAACCAAGCCAATGCTGGAATAAAAGGAGAGATTTCTTAATGGTGACAATGTAAGAAAAACTGGGAATTAGAGATCAAAAAATGGCCCACATCTTTATGAAGTTCCCAGACTTTACTGAAATTGATATTTCATGTTGACAATACAACATTTACATTCCTATCATAGGTTGCAGATGCTTTAGGGAGTGTGATGTCTAAAGCAGAGTCCAGATGTGTGGGTGGAGTGAAAAAGTTGGCACTGGAAAACAACACTGGACAAGGAGTTTGAATGTCTGTTCTTCCATATTCAGAATAAGAAAATTGAAAAGATGGATAAGGAAGTGTTTTCTGGATATATGAATAGACATTTTCTTCTCTATGTAAGAAATGGAGCTGGGGGGGCGCCTGGGTGGTTCAGTGGGTTAAGCCGCTGCCTTTGGCTCAGGTCATGATCTCAGGGTCCTGGGATGGAGTCCCGCATTGGGCTCTCTGCTCAGCAGGGAGCCTGCTTCTCTCTCTCTCTCTCTGCCTGCCTCTCCATCTACTTGTGATTTCTCTCTGTCAAATAAATAAATAAAATATTTTTTAAAAAATGGATCTAGGAGAACTTTTTTGGCTAACAAAAAAAAAATATATATATATATCCACCCATGCTTCATTGAAGTGTATTTGGGTCTTGCTTAGGTATGGAAGGTTGCGTTAATTGACCTCTAGGTATCTTTACTGGCTTTGAAGGCATAAGAGAAACTAAATTATTGGGAATTCATTTTGCCACATGTCTCAAAACAAATATCTTCCGGGGTCAGCAGTTCTGATTTTACCCAAAAATGTCATCAGAATATACTCTTGCCCTTTGTTTTTTCAAGGTTTTTACTTGGTTCTCCAATTGAAAGATAACACGTTGATGGCAGAAGTGGAATGACGACTTGCATAGCAGTCTTTTTTTGCCTTGGGTAACATCTAGCAGGGAGCAAGGATAGCAGTTTGCACTTGGTCACAACAATGTTACAGACTCACAGAGACAAACACACAATCTTCTCTCTAGGAGAATAAATGTGTGGAGTGGGTTGGTCAAGTCACTCAATCTCTCTTGCCTAGGGTTCCTAAAAAGGAAAGGAAGATGATTCAGAATATTTCCTCATAAGAAAACGATGGAAGCTAATAGATTTGGATGGTCTTGAAATGCCAGACACTTTCATTAGCTATAAAAAGGCATTTAATTTAATGATATAAAGGCCAAGTATCTTGGTACACTATGTTATCAACAATTCATCTGGACAAAGGATATTTGCAAGTTTCTGGCTACACACTGTTGTTGGTAAATTGAAATCAATAGAGCATTTAAACGTTATTGATTTCTTTTCAGATTTAAGGGCCACCTCTATATAAAATATATTGAAACTGAGCTGAAAATATATAATCTTACATTGTGTAATGAGATTCAGAAAAGGGTTGATTTAGAGATTTCTTAGAGGAGAAAAATACCATAAATCTTGCACTCTTTTTCATGTTAGATATTTTTATGGTATTTTTCTTAAATTATGAAAATAATATTAATAATAGCTAACATTTACCAAGCACCTACTGTGTAACAGAAGCTGCACCAATATTCACTTTAATTCCCACTGGCACATACCAGGTGGAGTCAGACTTTGAAACCAGGTGTAGCATGTCTAAAAGTTTCTGCAATGTTTGTGGCAACATATTTCTTCATAATTTGTCTAAAGAGACAGAAAAAGATAAGAAAGGGTACAGTGGCTTGTCTTGAAAGATCTTCCTCCTCCCCACCAATGAGTCAAGTGTCTCACATTGATGCATGTTCTTGTGAGAGTCCCCTTTCCTTAAAACTGGGCTGGCAGGTGAGATCAGCCCGTGATTAAGAGAATGTAAGAGCAGTGTTGTTGAGTGACTTCTGAGGCCAGCTAAGGAGAATCTTTTCAGTGTCTTTAGGGTATGCTTGGGATGATCCTCTGGAGGAATGCACCTTAGCCTGATCCTGCTTTCTAGTTGGCCAGTCTGGTCCCTACTGGGTCCAATGCCATGTTTCTACTGACATTGTCATAACCTAGATGGATGTCTATGCAGATGATTAGGAGAACCCAAGCAAATAGAAGAATGCTAGGCTGCATGTCCTTCAGTTCTTTCCCCTCTTTTTTGTTTGTTTGTTTTGTTTAAACATTTTATTTATTTGAAAAAGAGACAGTATGTGCACTAGGGATCATGCACATGACAGGGGGAGCAGCAGGCAGAGGGAGAGGGAGAAAAGGCCTCCCAACTGAGCAGGGAAGTAGTGCAGGGCTCCATGTGTGGCTCTATCCTAGGAGCCTGGGATCATGACCTGAGCCGAAGGCAGATGCTTAACCAACTGAGCCATCCAGACACACCAGTTCTTTCCTTTCCTACACTGAAATGTGTGTGATGCCCTATGCCACACCGTGGGGATATAGGGTAAGTGAAACAAGGCTTTGACCACAAGATCTTCATCAAACACAGAAAGACAGTGATCTATTGACAAACAATTTAGAACAGATGTGGGGAAGATTCCAAGAAAATTTCTCAGGTAGACAGTGCAGCCGGCGTGGTGATTTGCAGTCCTTGGTAGAAAATGTAAAAGTATGTGTACAGATATGGAGCTTAGCACAGAAAAGGGAGAAATAGGGTAGATGAGGTGGAGAGGGAAGCAGGAGCGGGACGAGGTTACTTCTATGCAAGAGGAGGAGGAAAAAAAAGCAGCAACAAAAAGGAATGAAAGGCTGTATTTTATAGGGCAAGTTTTAATAAAGTCCAGAAACTTTCTATGTTTGAAGATTTGAAAAATGAAGATCTATTTTTCTCAATCCTAAAATACTAAGGTTAATTTTCTATGAGACAGAAAGCTGTTGACTATTATTCCTTTGCCAGTGGTTCTAGTAAGGAAACAGAGAGTAGTATTAAATCAATTTTTTAAAAAATTATTCACCATATATTATCCCAGGCACTGTGCAAAAGAAGTGAGCAAATCAGTACAATCCCTACACTCCTGGAGCTTCAAAATCAAAATAAACACTATAAAGCAATGGGGGGAGGGGTCCGGGAAGACGGTATGAGGAGAATTCCCTGATTTGGTACTGCCTCTAAAATATTATTAACTAACACTTATTTAGAGCTTAGCACTTTTTAAAGATGCTTACACTATTAATTTATTTCATTTTCACAACATAGGTATGATTTAGGTACTATTATATAATGTGTAACTGTGCTTCTTTTAAAGACAAAGAAACTGAGGTATAAGGAAACCTAAAGTTTCACAGCTCATAACTAATTGGTAGAACTTGAATTCAAAGCCAGACAACTTGGCTCAAATATTTTCTCTTAATCACAGTATTATATTCTGTGGTCTTATTTCTGGTAGTGGTTTTCAAATTGCAAATTTCCCATGGCAGGTTCCTCCAGGGCCCCTCCAGAAATAATGTGGGTTTACTGTGGGGCTCAGAGATCATAATTTGAACATGCACTCCAAGCAATCGTGAAGGGGGTCTGTCCCTGGACCATACCAGAAGAAACACCCCTCTAAAACATAGACTGGCCATTTGTGAAAAGTGCAAAGTCATTGTGATGGATTTCAGGGACACTTACTGGTATTGTAGGAAGAATCATATAGACCTGTACACTGAAACTGGGGTGCTACAAAGCCTCCCGGATGCCTCCCCACTCTCCAAAAGGGATCTATATGGACATACCTACATTAACGTCCAGAAGACAGGGAATGAATACACACTTGGCCTGCCACTTCAGAAAGGAGGTTTTTCCTTCCTTCTCTCTATCGACTATAAAGAATGAACTGTGGCCAAATCTTGCCCATCCCAGCCTGCTTGTTAGAATCTTCTAAATTAACTTCGCTCTATTAAAACCCTACTTTTATTTTTTAATCATATACTTCCAATTCCAAAACTATTCATTTTAAAAGTGCAAATGAGATATCTACCCTGTGCAATATTACAAATGTTCTGTTAAAGATAATTCAAAAACATGAGTTTCAAACAGAAAGTGATAAGGTTGTTGCAGAAATTTGCACACAAGGCAACTCCCCACATGCAGTATTCTTTATAAACATTTCACAAAAGAGTATGTATATTAATTAGAATGGCACTTTACTTGACACCTGTAGTAACTAGTTCCATGGTGGCATCTTCCTTTTGATCTTGTCAGTCTGTTGATGGTATAATCTGCTGTGCGGCAGAGCAAACGCTGCCTGCCTTATAATTGGCCCTTGGAGAATGATCGTGGTGCATACAGATGACTTTTTTAGACAAAATATCGTATCAGCTTCCCTCATGGCAATGATATGAATCCTGCTCCTGTAGAATAATGTGGTTTCTACTCTGAATCCTACCTATACAAACTGATGTCCCAGGAGTGGGCAGTGGGTGACTCAGGGAAAAATGGATACAAAGGAGAAAAGGTGTTTCTAGAAGGTTGTTAAACACGATGTAAAAATTATATAAAAAGCTCTTTCTAGAAAGGCTAAGTTTAGTTATATTGTTTCAAACTTGCCTCTGTCTTCCTTTCTTTCCTCCTTCCTTTTGTCCTTCCTTTTTCTCCCTCATTCCTCTCTGTCTCTCTCTTCCCTTTTCTTAGAGTTACCTTGGATATATTAATTTTCACTCAATTTCATCACTGTGAAATAGGGAAGGCAAGCTATTGTTGATTGTGTACTACATCCAGGAACTTAACTTTCAGATAAAAATTCAGTATTATACAACCTTCTTCTACAGGAGTGTTTGGTAGCCTTGCCAAGTTCATTCATTAATTCCCTGACTCATTCAACCTGATTGATTAAACACTTTCTATGTGGTTCTAGGCCCTGAGCTAAGACATACAACCTGCACATAATACTTATAATGCACACAGTTTTGTTTAACCCCCAATTCCAAAGTGTAATGAGTTTGGGGGTGAAAACACCGCTGAAAAAAAAAACAAAAAAAAACAAAAACAAACAAACTCTTCATATCAGTTATTACCTAATTCACTTTGGAATATTTCCCTGTCTCAGACAAATGCATTCCAATTTCACCCCAGTTTTTCGGTCTTTTCCAAGAAATTGAGATTCTTTAAAGTGCAAATTACAGAAAATCAGACAAGCTTAACCAGAATAGGGAATTCATTACCACTTGTAACTGAAAAGCCCATGAGATTTATCTTCTTGGGGAAGGAATAAAGAGTGTATCCAGGTGCTCAAAACTGTATCATCATGCATTACTTTATATTATTATCCCCTTTCCTTCTCCTTCTCCGTTTTTCCTTCCTCCCCTCTTCCTTCCACTTCCCTCCCCTCCCCTCCCCTCCCCTCTTCTCTCAGTTCTGCTTTCCTGAGGGTTGCTTAGTGACCCTCAGAAACTCCTTCAATTTACCTTCAAGTCTAAAAGTAGAGTCTTCTTCTTCCATAGGGAAAAAAAAGTAATAATAAAACTGAACCTTCAGTTGGCCAACTTAGGTTACATATATACTTCTTTAAAAAAGGGGGGGGTGGCACCTGGGTGGCTCAGTGGGTTAAAGCCTCTGCCTTCGGCTCAGGTCAAGATCCCAGGATCCTGGGATCAAGCCCCACATCAGGCTTTCTGCTTAGCAGGGAGCCTGCTTCCTCCTGTCTCTCTCTGCCTGCGATCTCTGTCTGTCAAATAAATAAATAAAATCTTTAAAAACAAAACAAAACAAAACAAAGCAATATCACCATGACAGTTTTTATCATCTAGGCTTGGGTCACAAGCATCTCTTTGGAAGTGGGAAATGGAACCGCCCCCCATAAGCTATATTATTCAAAAAATATCCAACAAATGTGTGTTAAACACCTATCATATGCAATACATACACCACATGGTGGGAGTGCATTAGTGTCGGCTGTTATGCTACTTCTGTAATGATAGAGAATAGACTATCATCAAATTCTCAAACTAAATCTAAATGTTGTTACTTGAAGAAAGGGAAATAGATGCTAGCTATGCAAGCACACACACACACACACACACACACACACACACACACACACAGTCCAATGGTGAGCTGCAAGAAGGGAGCTGCATTTTTATGAGGAGTAATATAGGGTTACAGTCATAGAGGATTACGTATACACAGTTTAATCTATTTTATAGATTGAACAACTAAGGCCCAGGAAGAGTAAATGATTCAATAAGTAATTGAGAACACTGAGTTTGAGCTCCTAGTCCCACCTTTTTAACGCAGGATTCCTTATCCCTAATTGAATATGGTGCTTTTCTTTGGTTTCCTCAATTTTTTTTTAATTTAATTTAATTTTTTTTCAGTGATCCAAAATTTATTGTTTATGCATCACACCCAGTCCTCCATACAATGCGTGCCCTCCTTAATAGCCACCACAAGGCTCACCCATCCACCTCTCCTCTCCAAAACCTTCAGTTTGTTTCTCAGAGTCCACAGTCTCTCATGGTGCATCTCCCCCTCCAAGTTTCCCCAACTCACTTCTCCTCTCCATCTCCCCATGTCCTCCATGCTATTCCTTATGCTCCACAAGTAAGTAAAACCATATGATACTTGACTCTCTCTGCTTGACTTATTTCACTCAGCATAATCTCTTCCAGTTCCATCTATGTTGATACAAAAGTTGGGTCTTCATCCTTTCTGATGGAGGCATAATATTCCATTGTATATATGAACCACATCTTCTTCATCCATTCGTCCATTGAAGGGCATCTTGGCTCTTTCCACAGTTTGGCAAATGTGGCCTCTGCTGCTATGAACACTGGGGTACAGATGGCCCTTCTATTCACTACATCTGTATCTTTGGGTAAATATCTAGTACTACAATTGCAGGGTCATAGGGTATCTTTATTTTTAATTTCTTAAAGAATTTCCACACTGTTTTCCAAAGTGGCTGCACCAGCTTGCATTCGCACAGTGTAATAGGGTTCCCCTTTCTCCACATCCTCTCCAACATTTGTTGTTTACTGTCTTACTGATTTTGGCCATTCTACATGGTGTAAGATGGTATCTCAATGTGGTTTCGATTTGAATCTCCCTGATGGCTAGTGATGATGGACATTTTTTAATGTGTCTATTAGCCATTTGTATGTCTTCTTTGGAGAAAGGTCTGTTCATGTCTCAGTCAAAATTTTAGCCTCCAATATCTACTTACTCACTTACATGGTAAAGGATAATGTGCTAGGTTCAGGGAAGACATTAGGCTGGAGAAAATTCTTCCCCCTTCTTGGAAGCAATGCAAATTTGAGCTCTTTCTTGCTTGTACTACTGGTTAAGAATTTCTAAGAATTCATTTCTTTAAAAAAAAAATTATTGGAAAGATCATGTGGGTTCTATCCATTCCCTGAAATTTATAAGAACTTGAGTATGTCTTGAGCTAAACAAAAACAAAAAATCCAATTCCCTGTTCTGTGTTTTAACTCAAACCAAAATTCCAACAAAATCTTCCCTCTGGGGGCACCTGGGTGGCTCAGTGGGTTGGGCCACTGCCTTCGGCTCAGGTCATGATCTCGGGGTCCTGGGATGGAGTTCCGCATCGGGCTCTCTGCTCAGCGGGGAGCCTGCTTCCCTCTCTCTCTCTCTCTCTCTGCCTGCCTCTCTGTCTACTGTGATCTCTTTCTGTCAAATAAATAAATAAAATATTAAAAAAAAAATCTTCCCTCTGAATGCCCCCTACTTGAATTTTCCTCTATTAGGTTCATTTTTAAGGAGAAAATTCCAAACACAGTCCTCTTAACTATCCCAACCACTTATCCCTTCTATTTCTTGAGTGTTCCTGTTCAATGATTGTTTGCCTTATAAAACTACATAGGGAAATTATCTCAAAATGTGAACTCTAACTTTTTTACAGAAAAATCCCCATATATGCTCTAATGATAAGAGCCATTTCCCTTATCCATGTTTATTGTACAGATCCCATTATTTTCTGTGTCTCACACCTTCATTATTCTAAACTCTATTAGAATTTCTATAACAGGTTCTCATTCCTACAAAATGTTACTAAGTTAATAGTTCTTCATTAAGTTTCAAAGGAAACCTGCTTTAGAGGGTTCTGTTGGTTTCATTAATGGCAGCAACATAGAGTAGGGTCTCCAAGGGAATCTGCTACTTCTTTTAACAGGTGTTCTGGTATCCTTAATGGCCAAACTTGAAGGTCATCAAGTGGCTATTTGTCTTGTGGACTGAGGATATTCATAAAATAGATAGGTACCAGACTCCTTAGCATGTTGTCTGAACTTGCCTCTGCTTACCTACCATTTACTACTGTCATTTCTCCACCAAAACTTCATATTTAATAGCAAATATCTGCTGTTATTTCCCTGCATACACCAAAGATTTAAAATGCTTTCAAGTTTTCACATATGCTGATCCTTTGGTCTCTTATTCCCTAAGCTGTTTGCCTGTCTAGTGTTGTTTATTATTTAAAAACTCAAGTTTTATATCACTTACTCTAGGAAGTCTTTCTTGATGATACCTCTTCTTCATATATACATGATGATTAATAACACTTTAATACATTAAAAAATGTCTTATTCCCTTGTATATACAGCTTTAAAAAGTAGAAGATAATTTGTATCTCAAAGAAAAATTCAGTTCCTGATGGCTTTCAGGTAACTTTTGCCAAATCTTTGTGCAATAGGTTATTACATTTGTTTAAAAGTCTCCAGTATGCAACTGATTCTATAAAACCAGTGCAACTTTATTGCTATAGACAGACAACCATGATAAAAAAAACAGGATAATTGGGGGTGGGGTGGGCACCTTGTTGGCTCAGTCAGTAGAGCATATGATTCTTGATCTTAGGGTCATGAGCTTGAGCCCCATGCTGGGCAAAGAGATAACTTAAAAAAATAAAATAAAATAATTTTTAATAAAAGGAAAACCACAGGCCAATATCACTCATTACCATAGATGCAAAAATCTAAATCAAACATTATCAAACAAAATTCAACAGTATTAAAAATACTTATAATCATAAAATATAACTTGCATAAGTAATTTAGATTTATCACAGAAATAGAAGGGTGGTTTAATACACAAAATACATATTTCATTTATCAAGTTTATGTATTAGGAGGGAAGATAATTTCATGAAATTTAACATCATTTATAATGCAATCTCTTATGAAACTGGAACTATAATGGAGTTCCTTAATTTTACTAAAGGTATATGCACTCTACCTCTCCTGCAAAAAGATTATGGGAATTTCTAATGGTAAAAAATGTAGAAGCCTCTTTCCAACTCCCTCTGCCAGCATTGGGAACAAGACAAATCTGTCAATATCACTGCATCCACTTAACATTATCCTTAAGACATAGAGAGAGAGATGATTGGATAGATAGATGATAGATAAATAAATAGAAGATACATAAGAAAACAAAGAGCTTGTTATTTATTTTATTATATATATATATATATATATATATATTTATTTATTTATTTATTTATTTTTTAATAAACATATAATGTATTATTAGTCCCAGGGGTACAGGTCTGTGAATCGCCAGGTTTACACACTTCACAGCACTCACCATAGCACATACCCTCCCCAATGTCCACAACCTCACCACCCTTTCCCTCCCCTCCTCCCCTCTCCCCTCGGCAACCCTCAGTTTGTTTTGTGAGATTAAGAGTCTCTTGTGGTTTGTCTTCCTCCTGATCCCATCTTGTTTCATTTTTTTTCTTTCCTACCCTTCAAACCCCCCACGTTGCATCTCCACTTCCTCATATCAGGGAGATCATATGATAGTTGTCTTTCTCCAATTGACTTATTTCACTAAGCATAATACCTTCTACTTCCATCCACACCCTCACAAATGGCAAGATTTCATTTCTTTTGATGGCTGCATAGTATTCCATTGTATATATATACTACCACTTCTTTATCCATTCAACTGTTGATGAACATCTAGGTTCTTTTCATAGTTTGGCTATTGTGGACATTGCTGCTGTAAACATTCGGGTGCACATGCCCCTTCGGATCACTATGTTTGTACCTTTATGGTAAATACCCAAAAGTGCAATCGCTAGGTCGAAGGGTAGCTCTATTTTCAACTTTTTGAGGAACTTCCATACTGTTTTCCAGAGTGCTTGCACCAGCTTGCATTCCCACCAACAGTGTAGGAGGGTTTCCCTTTCTCTGCATCTTCCCCAGCATCTGTCATTCCCTGACTTGTTAATTTTAGCTATTCTGACTGGTGTGAGGTGATATCTCATTGTGGTTTTGATTTGTATTTCCCTGATGTCAAGTGATGTGGAGCACTTTTTCATGTGTCTGTTGGCCATCTGGATGTCTTCTTTGCAGAAATGTCTGTTCATGTTCTCTGCCCATTTCTTGATTGGATTATTTGTTCTTTGGGTGTTGAGTTTGCTAAGCTCTTTATAGATTTTGGATACTAGCCCTTTATCTGATATGTCATTTGCAAATATCTTCTCCCATTCTGTCAGTTGTCTTTTGGTTTTGTTAACTGTTTCCTTTACTGTGCAAAAGCTTGTGATCTTGATAAAGCCCCAATAGTTCATTTTTGCCCTTGCTTCCCTTGCCTTTGGTGATATTCCTAGGAAGAAGTTGTTGCAGCTAGGGTTGAAGAGGTTGCTGCCTGTGTTCTCCTCAAGGATTTTGATGGATTCCTTTCGCACATTGAGGTCCTTCATCCATTTTGAGTCTATTTTCCTGCATGGTGTAAGAAAATGGTCCAATTTCATTTTTCTGCATGTGGCTGTCCAATTTTCCCAACACCATTTATTGAAGAGGCTGTCTTTTTTCCACTGGACATTCTTTCCTGCTTTGTCGAAGATTAATTGGCCTTAGATTTGAGGGTCTATTTCTGAACTCTTTATTCTGTTCCATTGATCAATGTGTTTGTTTTTGTGCCAGTACCATGCTGTCTTGATGATGACAGCTTTGTAACAGAGCTTGAAGTCTGGAATTGTGATGCCACCAACTTTGGCTTTCTTTTTCAATATTCCTTTGGCTATTTGAGGTCTTTTCTGGTTCCATATAAATTTTAGGATTATTTGTTCCATTTCTTCAAAACAAATGGATGGAATTTTGATAGGGATTGCATTAAATGAGTAGATTGCTTTAGGTAGCATAGACATTTTCACAATATTTGTTCTTCCAATCCAGGAGCGTGGAACATTTTTCAATTTCTTTGTGTATTCCTCAATTTCTTTTATGAGTACTTTATCATTTTCTGCGTATAGATTCTTTGCCTCTTTGGTTAGGTTTATTCCTAGGTATCTTATGGTTTTGGGTGCAATTGTAAATGGGATTGACTCCTTAATTTCTCTTTCTTCTGTCTTATTGCTGATGTAAAGAAATGCAACTGATTTCTGTGCATTGATTTTATATCCTGACACTTTACTGAATTCCTGTACAAGTTCTAATAGATTTGGAGTGGAGTGTTTTGGGTTTTTGGTCTAAAAATATACAGGGAATGATCCCAATCTTTTGATACCGGTTGAGATCTGATTTATGACCCAGGATGTGATCTCTTCTGGAGAATGTTCTGTGTGCACTAGAGAAGAATGTGTATTCTGTTGCTTTGGGATGGAATGTTCTGAATATATCTGTGATGTCCATCTGGTCCAGTGTTTCATTTAAGGCCTTTATTTACTTGTTGATCTTTTGCTTGTATGATCTGTCCATTTCAGTGAGGGGCATGTTAAAGTCCCTTCCTATTATTGTCCATGTGTTTCTTTGATTTTGTTATTAATTGGTTTCTATAGTTAGCTGCTCCCATGTTAGGGGCATAGATATTTAAAATTGTTAGATCTTCTTGTTGGACAGACACTTTGAGTATGATATAGAGTCCTAGTGTCCTTCCTCATCTCTTATTATAGTCTTTGGCTAAAATCTAATTGATCTGATATAAGGATTGCCACCCCAGCTTTCTTTTGACGTCCATTAACATGGTAAATTGTTTTCTACTACCTCACTTTAACTCTGGAGGTGTCTTTGGGTCTAAAATGAGTTTCTTCTAGACAGCATATTGATTTTTTTTTTTTATTCTATTCTGATACCTGTGTCTTTTGATTGGGGCATTTAGCCCATTTACATTCAGGGTAACTATTGAGAGATATGAATTTTGTGCCATTGTTTTGCTTGTAAGCTGACTGTTATTGTCCATTGTCTCTGCTCCTTTCTGATCTATTACTTTTAGGGTCTCTCTTTGCTTAGAGGACCCATTTCAATATTTCCTGTAGAGCTGGTTTGGTGTTTGCAAATTCTTTCAGTTTTTGTTTGTCCTGGGAGCTTTTTATCTCTCCTTCTATTTTCAGTGGTAGCCTAGCTGGTTATAGTATTCTTGGCCACATGTTTTTCTCCTCTAGTACTCTGAATATATCATGCCAGTTCTTTCTGGCCTGCCAGGTCTCTGTGGATAAGTCTGCTGCCAACCTGAGACTTTTTCCATTGTGTTACAGACTTCTTGTCCAGGGCTGCTTTCAAGATTTCCTCTTTGTCGCTAAGACTTGTATATTTTACTATTAGATGATGGGGTGTGGATCTATTCTTATTGATTTTTAGGGGGCTTCTCTGCAACTCCTGGATTTTGATGCTTGTTCCCTTTGCCATATTAGGGAAATTCTCTACAACAATTCTCTCCAATATACCTTCTGCTCCCCTCTCTCTTTCTTCTTCTTCTGGAATCTCAATTATTCTAATGTTGTTTCATCTTATGGTATCACTTATCTCTTGAATTCTCCCCTCGTGGTCCAGTAGTTGTTTGTCTCTCTTTTGCTCAGCTTCTTTATTCTCTGTTATTTGGTCTTCTATTTCACTAATTCTTTCTGCTGCTTCATTTATCCTAGCAGTAAGAGCCTCCATTTTTTATTGCACCCCATTAATAGCTTTTTTTATTTCAACTTGGTTAGATTTTAGTTCTTTTATTTCTCCAGAAAGGGCTTTTATTTCTCTGGACAGGGTTTCCATAATATCTTCCATGCCTTTTTCAAGCCCAGCCAGCACCTTGAGAATTGTCATTCTGAACTCTAGATCTAACATATTACCAATGTCCGTATTAATTAGGTCCCTAGCCTTTGGTACCCCCTCTTATTCTTTTTTTTTGTTGTTGTTGTAAGTTTTTCTGCCTTGTCATTTTATCCAGATAAGAATATATGAAGGAGCGAATAAAATACTAAAAGAGTCGCAAAGACCCCAGAAAAATGTGCTTTAACCAAATCAAAAGAGACTCCAAATCATTAGGGGGAAAAGGGGGTAAAAATTTTTCAGAAAAAAAATTTAAAAAAGAAAACAAAGAAAAAATATATATATTAGACTGGTGTCTAGAACAGGGCCATCCACTTAATTTTAGGAGTATTTTGGTCTCTTAGAAGAAACTATCTCCCAAAATTTTAAAGAATGAAAAACATATATAAGGGTAAATACAATGAAGGGATGGAATATGACTATAAAGATGAAAAAAACTGTTTTATATTTCTAAAAAAGGAGTTGATAAGCTGGTTGGGAGAATAAAGAAAAAGAAAGTGGAGAGAATTTGCTCAGGCTGGAGACTAGAACAAGCCCAGTGTTAGATTTAGGGCATATTTTGATCTATTAGAAGAAGTTATACCCCAAAATTTTTAGAAGGAAAAACCCTATGTGTATACAAAAAATAAAGTTAGTACAATGAAGGATAAAATATGACTATAATAATGAAGTTTCAAAAAAAATTGTTAAGATATATTAAAAAATGTTAAAAGAGGAAAGTGTGAAAGTTTAAAAAAAATAAGCAGAAGAAAAAATTTAAAATTTTTTAAAAAATTAATTAACTATGCAAGACTAAAGAATCATGGGGAGAAAGCCATGAATTCTATGCTTTACTTTCTCCTCCTCTGGAATTCTGCTTTTGTGAACTTGGTCTTGATTGGATTTCTTGTTGATCTTCTGAGAGAGGGGCCTGTTGTAGTGATTCTCAGGTGTCTTTGCCCGAGGCAGAATCGCACCGCCCTTACCAGGGGCCAGGGTAAGTAATCCACTCGGGTTCCCTTTCAGGAGCTTTTTGATCCCTGAATGCTTTCTGAAGAGTTCCAGAGGATAGGAATGAAAATAGCAGCCCTCCCAATCTCTGGCCCAGAGGAGCTGAGAGCTCAGGGCCCCATTCCTCCATGCACCCTCAGAGAAAAGTGCTCAATCATTCCTGTCTCCCTAGCCTCTGGCTGTGCTCCAAGCTCACCCAGCCTGTGACCAAGTGTCTGTCTCTGGCACACAGCTCTGCCTGGAGTCTCTGAACCTTACAGATCCCTGAGCTCTTCCAGGAGGGTCTCCCCAGATCTTGTGGGGAGGTCCGTGGCTTGTGTCATGGATTGTGTTTCAAGGTAACCTCAAGTTGAGAGCTCACTCCTCCGTCTCTGTAGCTGGCTTCCCTGCTCTAATACCTGTGAGCTCTGCGACATTAAGACACCCCCGATCCTTCTGTGACCCTGTGGGACCTGACGCTATGCTATCCCTGGGTGGGCTTCACCCCAGCTTAGCCTTTGGAGTGATGTCCCCCAGTGGAGCAGACTTTTAAAAGTTCTTATTTTATGCTCCATTGCTCTGCTGCTTGCGGGAGCCAGCCCCTCCCCCCGTGGTCTATCTTCTTATCGCTTTGGATTCACTTCTTCACTGGTCCTACCTTTCAGAAAGTGGTCGATTTTCTGTTTCTAGAATTGTTGTTCTTCTCTTCGATCTCCTGTTGGATTTGTAGGTATTCAGAATGGTTTGATAAGGTATCTAGCTGATCTCCTGCTACCTGATGTCCTCTCAGCCTGCTACTTCTCCACCATCTTGACTCCTCCTGCACTTGTTATTTATAGATGAAATTACTGTCCACATTTTGAAAAAATAACTTTACAACCTATAAGTAAGCCAAAATAGACAGCAATATAGTAAAAAAGATAATACTTATAATAGCAACAAAAATTACAGTAACTAGGAATAAACAAAATATGCCCCCCAAAATGTATGACTTTGTGACCAACATAAAATAATATCAAAATAAATTGCAAGATACACCACATGCATGGATAAGCAGGTTCAATATCACGAAGATGCTATTTTTTTCCAAATCAATCACAAGGTTCAATATAATTCTGATGAAAACTTCATTGTTCCTTCTTTTCTTTGGGAATTTAATAAGCTGACTCTTAAATACCTATGAAAGACACAAGAAATGCTAGAAGAAATAGAAAAATGCATGTGTAAACATCCTATTCCAGGTATTAAGATTATTATAAAGTTATGTTATATAAGAATATGTGGTATTTGTACAGAGATGGACAATTTGATCATTGGAATAAAGGAGAGTCCAGAAACAAAATCACTAATATATGGAGACTTGTTACATGTGAGATGACACTGAAGATCACAGAGAAAAGAAGAACCCATTTAATATATGATGTTGACATACATTTACTCTTTAGAAAAATAAGCACAGATAAACCCCTACAATATACCACAGATGACAGATCCAAGTGGATAATAATTAAAATGAGAAAGAAATACTTTGAAATTATTAACAAATTATAACTAATTTTTTCCTAAAAAGAATAAAACTTGTTCAGCATAAAAGTAAATGTTTATAAATTTAAATATACTAAAAATTAAGAACTTCCATTCATCAAAAGATGATGTTAAGAAATGTGTAATTCATATGACCATACAGATTTATATGTGGAGTATATAAAGAATTCCCAATGAAACAAACAAAAAAATCAAACAGAAAATGTCACATGGCCCAGATGAAAAATTCACTGGGAAGAACAAATATTTCACAGTTAAGAACATGATAGGCAATAAAATAAAATATGAAATAAGGATAAATTGATCTCTCATTCCAAACACAGACAGACGAATTAAGACCCTGATGAAATACTATTTTATACCTTCTGAGCAGAATGGCCAAATTTGAGAAATATGACCCTACCAAAGAATTGCCAAAGCTTTAAAGAAATAGATCTCTTCTAGTGCTAAGAGAAATGTAAAATGGTAAAACCACTTTGGAAAACAGTTTAGAATATGTCATAAAATTGATAATACACATATCCAATAATTTTGCTGTTTCATTTTATATTCCATTATATTATATTAAATTTCCTTTATATTAAAATCAGCCCTAGAGAAGCTGCTTATGAGACAAGGACATACAAAAAGGATGGTTCCAGAAGTGTTTATAATAGTAGATGACTTAAGTTAGAAGGTAAGTTTATGGGCCTCTCTCTATTGCTATGTGCCTTACCATATGTTTATGTCTCATATTTTCTACTGAACTATTAAACACTGCATAATTTAAAACATTACAACATTTAAAAAATTCATGACATGCAAGGGGCATAAATATTATTCTAAGAAAATTCAGAAGAGAACATCATTATTTTAAGATTACTTTAAAAGCAGGGAAATTCTTGTGTGTGAGAATTTTAATAGGCCCTGAAAGATGTACTATTTATTTTTTATACCTTGCCCTCTTTTTCAAAAGATTTAAAATTGCTTATAAAAAATGTTATGAAACAAAATTAAAAAATAACAAGGTGCAAAAAACAGGATTTAGGGAAAATAATGAGTAAAAAAGAAAAAGGAAGAAAGAAAGGTATAACATTAGCAAATTGGAATTTGTAGTATTTGATTAATTTTTTTTGTAGGAGGTGGGATGTCAATTTGTCTCTAACTAAATGACAAAAAATTCTATCAGTTATTATATGAACAGTTAACAAGTCCATTAAAGGAGAAGGGCAGGGATTTTTTTGGTTTGTTGCTTATTGATTTGTGTTTTGTTTTGGCACTATCTTCTTAAAAGGAGATGCTATGAGCATGGTAATAAAGGCCATTCTGAACAAAAGGACAGAATTAAGGTATTAATCAATAAATCAATAAATGCAAGGTGTAAACAGGAGTCAAAAAAGAATTCCACCTGCCTTTGCTATAGATGTTCAACAATAATTAATGTGCTTCCAAAGACAGAGTGGGACCAGAGAGACTGAGAATAATGGTTAGTGGTGTTCAAAGTGTTGACCCTGGACCGGAAGTATCACCACCTCCAGGAACTTGTAAGAAATGCTCATTCTTAGCAAAACTTCAGACCTATTGAACTGGAAACCCCAGACATAAGGTCCAGGTATCAACGAATTCTTGGCATTTGCAATGATATGGCTAGAGCTAGAGGGTATTATGCTAAGTGAATTAAGTCAATCAGAGAAAAAAATTATCATATGATCTCTCTGATATGAGGAATTTGAAAGGCAGGTGGTGGCCGGTGTGTGTGTGTAGGGGGACAGGGGCGATGAAACAAATGGGACCGGGGAGGGAGACAAACCATAAGAGACCCTTAATCCCAAGAAACAAACTGAGGGTGACTAGGGGGTGGGAGGGGAGGAATAGGTGGCTGGGTTATGGACATTAGGGAGGATATATGCTATGATGAGTGCTGTGGATTGTATAAGACTGATGATTCACTGACCTGTACCCCTGAAGAAATAATACATTATATGTTAACTAAAAACAAACAAACAAACAAAAACTCTCCAGGCAGTTCCAATGTACTCTAATTGATTGAGAACCCTAAGGCTAAGGAGTTTGGATAACAAACTATATGTAATAAAGGACCACTGACAGTATTAGTGTCCAATCCTAAAACCCCTTTAGGTTCCTGTGCTCCTGTATCCCAGGGCCTATGATAATTTCTGTCACTCAGAAATGGCACAGTGAGCCAAGGTGGATACTCCTGTCTTCTGGTGCATTTCAATCATGAAAGAAAATTCTAAAGCAGGTTCTCAAGCTGAATAATTTTGACATTTGGAGCTGGATGATTCTCTGTTCTTGGGACTTTCCTGTGCATTCTAGGAAGCTTAACGTGATCACTGTGGGATGTTTAATAGCATCCCTGGCCTCTCTACCCACCAAATGCCAGTAACATAACTTAACTAATGTAAGTCAATCAAAAATACCTCCAGATATTACCAAATACCTTCTAGGGTACAAAAGTGCACTTTTGTGCACTTTTAGAAGCACTGGACTAAAGTATTACCAAATTAAAATGAACAGTCAGGATGTCATTACATGAGAAATTCTTCTAAAGAACTGTGAATGCCAACTCAGAGTACATCCAAATTAAGCTGGTAATGAAAATGATATGATGATCATGATGCAAAGAAATCTACTTATAATAATTTAGCCAAAAGACCTTGAAATAGTCTTCCCCCAGAAAAAGAACCCAGAAATATATGAAGTTTATTCCATAGCCTTTCCATGATAACAGACTTCCCATTAAAGCTAATGTCCACCCAGAAGAATTAATTTGAAAAAGATTTTGCATGACAGAAATCTTTAAATTTGAGTGTACAATTATCTTAGGATGTTATTGTACATTCAGATTCCTGGGCCTTATTCTCAGTTATTTTGATTTAGTAGGCCTGGTTAGGGCTCAAAAAATAGCATTTTAATAAGCTCCCTATGTATTGGTGATGCAGATGTGGGCTGGAAATACACCTTGAGAAATCTTGCTCTTAAAAATGAATCATGGGAAAAAATGAATAAAGGAAAGCTGAGTTGCTTTGTTAATTAAAACATACTTCCTTTCCAAATAAGGTTTTAGTCTGGACTATTCCCTGTCACCTTCGATCAACAGGAGCAGACAGACAGGTGATGGTGAAAATAAATGGAACAGCCCTGATATAAAACAGTAGGCACTGATGGGCATTGTGGCTAATTAGAATACAGCAGTAGCTACCGAGCTACAGGTAATTATTGTCAAGCAAAACTAAGGTTCATCAGTTCATCAGATCTCCTGATAGCTATACATAAGCTGGAATCTCAGATTTTCATGGCAGTTCTTCTAATCCTAAAAAGATAATTATTAGTAATTCGATTTTTGCTCAGGCTCTTAATTTTTCAGGCCAGGTTTGGACCACATATTGTGTGTTGTGACAACCACATAAAGGAACCAGTCCAGGGTGCCTGGGTGGCTCAGTGGGTTAAAGCTTCTGCCTTTGGCTCGGGTCATGATCTCAGGATCCTGGGATCGAGCCCCTTGTCGGGCTCTCTGCTCAGCAGGGAGCCTGCTTCCTCCTCTCTCCTGCCTGCCTCTCTGCCTACTTGTGATCTCTCTCTGTCAAATCAATAAATTTAAAAAGTAAAAAAGGAACTAGTCCATCCAAGGACTAGTGAAAAAAAAGTCAGAGTAGCAGGATCCATGTCTAAGCTGGAGGTTTCCTTGAATTTCATTTCCACTACATACAAAATTCTCATGATTTTTGTTTTGCTTTATTTGAGTACTGTAGACCAAACTTTCAGTATGTCAACCTGCCTATATTTGTACAGCTGGTATGTTGGCTTGGAGAGAAGGAAGGGAAAAGATGCCAAGGGAAAGGGAGACATTTCCAGCCTCACCTCCTAGATGGTTCTGGTGGAGATAGATGGCCACCACTGCTCTCACTGGATATATCCATCTGAGTTCCCTTTGGAGATGGACTGTCCAAGATAATAGAGTCAAAGCTAGAAGAGGAGTAGAAAGACACAGCTCTGGGGGCTCACCAGAATGTCAATCACCCAAAACCACCTGCTTATCTATAGAAGTATGCTTTGCAAAAGGAACGTGAGTGGCCAGAACCTGGGTAAGAGTAATAATAGTTGTCAAGTTAGTTAGCCAGTCTCTGGACAGACATACACAGATACATATACACTTGCAAATCAGATACTTGGTGACACACAACTGGTAAATCTTAAAGGTTGAAATTAGAACCTATATCTGTCTCCCTACAAATTGCATGCTCATAATTTTCACATAGCATTTCCACTCATAAATGATTTAACCGCAAAGTCTCTGCAAATACCAAGTGCACAGTTTTGAATCATATCTGCTCTTAGATGAACATTCAAGGTACTGCATTCAAAGTCATGAGGTTAAAAGGAATATTCTCAGAGGCAGCATTCAGGCCTATGTAATGCCATTCTCTAATTCTCAAATGCAACCTGTTTTATGACAAATATACATTTAATGATCGTTATTTAAAAAACAAAAAGGCAGGGAAAGAAACATTACCCAATAAGGGTAAATACAAAGTCCTAAGAGAAATACATATGTATTTTTTACATATATATTCACACATATTAAAATGGAGAAAATTCATTAGTCTTCTTTCTTTCCAGAATCTCTAGAGCTCTATTAAACCCTTATCATTGCTGCAACCCTATAAGGAAGACATGAACAGAAATTTCTAGACCAAGTCACAGAACTGGAAGACGGATAATTCCAGCATCTTCATGTTTCTGAAATAACAAAGAAATACAAAAATAGCTTCAGAAAAGGAATACTAATGAGGAAGACTATATCACCAAGACTAAACTTTCTGAATTTGCCAAACAGTTTTAAAAACTTTCTGAATGTAAAGTAAGAGTATTAACACTAGAAAATGTCTAGTCTACAAGACTCTGAGATAGGAATTTACATGGAGTCCAGAAAAGGATACTCATTGGAAACAGAACCAGACAGTGGAAAAGAGTTAGAACCAAGGTACTTTGCAAGCATTTTGTGCTAATTAAGCTCCCTTCCCCCAACTGTTTATTATCAGTGTTTCACAATGGAACTGCTATTAACATTTAGGGGAGGAATATTCTTCCTTTCAAAAACTGTCCCAGAGACATTTATCTTGACTCATTCTACATGATTCCTTGCCCCTAGTGTTAACACCTCCAAGCAAGAAAAATGTCCTTGACCATTAAATGCTCCTTAGCAATACAGAAATGCCCCATAGTTGAGAACCATTAGCTATGCCTGTATTCTGTTAATTAAGTAAATGTGTGGTGAATCCTTGTTTAAATACCTGTAGTATTTAGTCCATGTTATTTGCCCAAATAATCTTGTTTGAGACAATAACATCTAAAGAAAAGAAACTTCATCTTTAATTAAGAACTATATTGGAGTCTTTTTAATCCCCCAGTATTTACAGTTTTAATTTCAGAGGACATTGGTCTACCAAGTGTGAGTGGCCGGGCTCCACCTTCATCCTCGCATCCTGAGAATGGTTCTGGAGAAGGACATTAGTTGTTTGAATATTACCATAATGTGACCCACTAAAAAGCATCTTTGGGATGGCCGGGTCACTCAGGTAAGCATCTGCGTTCAGCTCAGGTCAGGATCCTGGGGTCCTGGGATCGAGCCTGAATCAGGCTCCTTACTCAGCGGGGAGCCTGCTTCTCCCTCTATCTGAGGTTTCCCTGCTTGTGCCCCCCCTCCTCCCTGGCAAATAAATAAATAAAATATTTTTTAAAATAAAATAAAAAACATCTTTATTGTCTTCTCCATCTAATTCTAGGGGTTAAAAAGAGGAGGTCCCAATACTTCTATTCTATCCCAACTGCATTAAATCATAATGCAAATTTAGCACAATTATAGTTATATCAATTATAGTTCTGACATTTGACTAAATGTTGGATATAAAATGATAACCAAGCATCTGCCTTCAGCTCAGGTCCATGATCCTGGGTCCTGGAACTGAGTCCCACATCAGGCTCCCTGACAGGGAGCCTGCTTCTCCCTCTGCCTCTGCCTCTGCCTCCCTCTCTCTCTTATGAATAAATAAATAAATTTTTTAAAAAGAATAAAATATATATATATAATAAATTTTATAAAATAAATTTTATAAAATATATAAAATGATAACCAAAACACAGTATATATATAAAATATATATATTATAAATTTTATAAAATAGATTTTATAAAATATATAAAATGATAACCAAAACACGGTATGAACCTTGAGAAACTCATATTCTAGTAAAAGATAAACCATGGCAACAAATAATTAGTATAAAATATGATTAATGCTAAAGAGTGCACAAAACAATAGCACAACCCTTGTAGCAACACAAAGGAGAAAATGAATACCCCTATCACAGATACAGAGGCATTTTAGTAGACACTCAAATGCTGAGCTCCTAATGTTTAATAGGGATTCATTACACGAACAGTCAGGGGGATTTTTTTTTTCCCAAGCATAGTGATTACTATATGGAAAGAGAAAATGCCTTTAAACAAAACAGCTCATGAAACAACAAATATTACAATATTTCTATAAAGAAGAACAGAGAGTAGTAGGAAAGTAGCCTAGAGATAGAATTAGACTCAGCTCATTTACAACCTAATGCATATAAGATGACAATTTCATCCAATTGCTTAAAACCTCTCAAATGGGTCTCCATTACTACAGAACACTACTCAGCAATTAAACGGGAATAGATGTGCACCACCATTGATGAAACTCAACATAATTAGGCTGAGTGAAACAAGTCAGACAAAACATGAGTATATGTTATACTATTCCATTTATTTTAAATTCTGGGAAATGCTAACTAATCTATAATGAAAGGAATTCAGCAGTAGCCTGGGGACAGAGACAAGGGAGGAAGTGATGGGGAGAGAGATACAAAGGTGTGTAAAGCAGATTTCAAAGGTGAAAGATATGTTCACGCTCTTGATTCTCAGAGTGAGGGTCTTTATATACCATAAGTTATGAAATAATGCATGTTAAATACACCCTTTACCATTTAATTTAATTTAAAATATTCAATAGAAAAAAAAAACAGTTAAAACTTTATTTGTAAAATGCTTATTTTTAAAATCACTGTCTTTGGGGCACCTGGGGGCCCAGTCAGTTAAGCATCTGCCTTGGGTTCAGGTCATGATCCCGGCGGTCCTGTCTACCAAGTGTGAGTGGCCAGGCTCCACCTTCATCCTCCCATCCTGAGAATGGTTCTGGAGACAGCCATGAGTTGTTTGAATATTATCACAATGTGACCCACTAAAAAGCATCTTTGGGATGGCTGGGTGGCTCAGTCAGGTAAGCATCTGCATTCGGTTCAGGTCATGATCCCGGCAGTCCTGGCATCGAGTCCCACAGTAGGCTCCCTACTCGGTGGGAAGACTGCTTCTCCCTCTCCCACTCCCCCTGCTTGTGTTCCCTCTCTAGCTGTGTCTCTCTCTGTTAACTTAATAAATAAAATCTTTATAAAACTAAAATTAAAATAAATAAAATAAAATCACTGTCTTTGGGGGGGGGGCAGGTAGCTCAGTTTGTTAAGCATCTGCCTTCTGCTCAGGTCATGGTCCTAGTTTCCTGAGATTAAGCCTCTGTTCAGGGGGGAGCTTGCTTCTCCTTCCCCCTCTGCCTGCTGCTCCCCCTTCCCCCTGCTCCTGTGCACGCTCTCTCTCTGTGTCGAGTAAATAAATAAAATTTTCAAAAAAGTAAATAAAATCACTGTTTTTGCGTGTGTGTGTGTGTGTGTGTGTGTGTGTGTGTATAAAATGTGTGCAGGGATATTATTGTCTTTATTTATCTTTATTTCTTTTTCTTAGAATGCTTTTCCTGGCCTCTTACTTATTCACTTTTTTTTTTTTTAACTTATTCACCTTTTAAACTATTTTTTCTCAAAGCAGATCTAAACTAATACCTCCTTTGTGAGGATTTTTGTAAGCTCAGTTGTACACTGTGCACCCCTTCTTGTATGTACTCATGAAGATTCAACCATACTTCAATCATACAACCTATTAATTTTCTTCCACTGATATACTGGCAAGGGTGTCTCCTATGCTAGAGTATCATCTCTGTGAAAGCCATTATCTGCATATTCTGAGCAATCATCAATGTGCCCAACATATGTCAACATATGAGCATGTACTTATTAAAAGAATGAATGCAATGCTTCTCATTCTTGTCTTGGTTCACATGTTCTATGGCATGAATGGGAAGAAGGTACAATTGGCTATGCTAGATCCTGTCCACCAGGGTGGTTCAGCAGCCCTCTATTGACAAAAACTCTAATGTCATTTCTGAATCTACACAGAGGGTCCTGTTTGTTTAGAAACATCCACTGTGGGTTTGGGGAAGGATGTAAGGACTTAAGCACCACATCTTTGTGATTTATAGATTTATAAATATGTAATTAAAACATTATATAAAATAATACTTTAAGACAGTTTTCTGTCCAAAATGGACTGCTACCATTTCTTTCTAAAATGCATGTCCTTTTTTTCTATTTGCCATTTTGGGTGCTAAAATTGAGATGCCCTTCATCTTTTCACATGTCCTTATTTATTTATTTATAAAGGTTTCATTTATGTATTTTTTTTTTTTTTTGACAGAGATCACAATGAGGCAGAGAGGTGGGTAGAGAGAGAGGGGGAAGCAGGCTCCCCACTGAGCAGAGAGCATGATGCAGGACTCAACCCCAGGTGCCCCACATGTCCTTATTTAGATGAGAAAAGAAATCAGGGACAGATATAAGGCTTTATAAAAAAAATTAACATTAAATTAGGAGTGGTTGAGAGATAATGAGAAAGAAAATGGGGACAGGTAATTGAAGATGAGTTATTGGAGGTGAACAAAGAAACAGAAGTGTGAGAATTCTCCCTGACAGGGGAGGCCAGGGGATATATAATCACATGGTACAGCAAACCAGCCCTGTGTGACTGGTGTTTCATAAATGTCAAGGGATTGCAACTAAAATCTGAGTTGGATCAGAAAAAAGAGAATGGCCACAAGATGCAATGACACAAATAGGTTATACAGTTCAGTGTAAGCTGAGGAACATGGAGCTGAAAATAATTATAAAAATGTAAACATTGGGCGCCTGGGTGGCTCAGTGGGTTAAGCCACTGCCTTCGGCTCAGGTCATGATCTCAGGGTCCTGGGCTCGAGTCCCGCATCGGGCTCTCTGCTCAGCAGGGAGCCTGCTACCCTCTCTCTCTCTCTCTCTCTGCCTGCCTCTCCGACTACTTGTGATTTCTCTCTGTCAAATAAATAAATAAAATCTTTAAAAAAATAATATAAACATTACACAAACCTTCCAGAGGCAATGGAATTTTTTTTTCAGATTTTTTTTTTTTTTTTTTTTTTTTTTTTTTTTTAGAGAGAGAACAGAATGTGGGGAGGAAAGGGGCAGAAGGAGAGGGAGAGGGAGTCCCAAGAAGATGCCATTCCCAGTGCAGAGCCCGAAGTGGGGCTCCATTTCACAATCATGAGATCATGACTTGACCCTAAATCAAGAGTCAGACACTTAACTGACAAAGCCACCCAGGCACCTCAAGACAATGGATTTTTTATGAAATGTGATAGGGGAGTCAAGATTTTATGAAAATATCAAAGGACAAGGTGACTTGGGTTAAAAGAGCATAATATGATCATATGTTTCTTTACAGATTACAGTAGTTCTTTGATCATTATTTTATTGAATTATTTTGACTATTCCAGAAGATCAGCAGGTCAGGAATCACTATCCTTTTGGAAAAAACTGAGGCTTTTGGAAATGAAAAATTCCCCTAGAGCCAGTGAGTCAGGGAGGGAGAATGTTCCAACATTCTCTCCCCCTCTTCCATTCAGGTCTCTCTTCCTCTTCTTCCTCTTCCTCTTTCCCTTCCTCCCTTTCCTTCCTTCTTTCCATACAACACTAATATGTTAATCTTCATATAACAGCTAAAAGCTTGTACACCAGGGGTCATGGTTTTAAATATAAGTAATGAATATACAAAGTCATAGATGAGGCTACAGGAAATAAGTTGAAGCCACATTTTTATTGCAAGGATATATAATTTACTTTTTGAAATAAACATGTAATATAAACTTATATGTTGCCATTGACTTTCCCCCTCAGTAATTAAATGCAATAAAAGACTGATCATATAGATCTGGCTTATTTAGTCTTGATCATTTAAACTTTAATAAAATGTGCCTTCTTGGGGTTTGGTATGCATGTATCAGCATACTATATATATGTATAGTATACTGATATGTATATGTGCATATACACACACACAAACACACACACACACACAGGATTTAAATAATTTTAAACCAAGGAATTCCCTCTTTATGTCGCCAGTTGTTTGACTGAGTTAAGGAACTGCATTTATAAAAGCCCTTTTGGCCAGAAACAATGTTATACTCTGGGTAAGAAACTTCTTTCTTCTTTGATGAAGACAATTTTTTTCTTTTTATGGGAACTAAACTATTCTCCAATTCCCCTTGTGGGATATGAATTAATATAGTAGAACAGAGTTTACCCTCAACAGCTGCAACTTGCACCTGTGGCATATTTTTTAATCCTTTTTCACTACAGAATGATAGAGGGAAAAAGCAGGGGGAAAGGCTTTAGGGGACCTTCCAACCAAGATGCTTAATGCATTATTAGGAACATAAATTCTCAGTGGGATTTAACCATGCCTGTTAGGAATTAGGCTTAGGGAACCAAATATGAAAAGTGTATAATATTTCCCCAGCCTGGACTGACACTGTCAGTGGGACCCACACTGGTCATTTTCTGGTTTTCCTCCAATCTGTCCTATCAAGGTTCCCCAGATAATTCTATCTCCTGCCTCCACTGATGCACAGCCTATAGAGCACAGGTATTTATAGCACCACTCTGGCATTGTGTGAGCATCGCCCACCTAGACGGAGCACACAATCAGCTTTGCTGTATGCCTGTTCCACATCATTAAGCATTAATGAAGTGATCTCTAATTGTTTCTCATTCCTGGGCTCCAGGCTTTTTATTGCTTGGTGTTCCTGTGCAGCTTCCCTTAGAAGTCAAGTTAACCCTCCCAACTGTGGAGATGGCAGGCACATGCTTCCCTGTGGAGGCCATGCCATTAACCTGCTACGAGTTGGAAGACAAAGGAGGGGGTAGAATGTTCCTAATAACAGGCATCTAAAAACATTCTCAGTGCTGCTTTCAGCTGCCAGTTCTTTTGCCTCTGAACCCATGTGTTGCCATCCACTTCCAGCTTTATGTGAAGCTCTCTGTCAACTATCAAAACTATCTTAGTGGGGCACAGGGGGGCTCAGTAAGTTAAGCATCTAACTCTTGATCTTGGCTCAGGTCATGATCTCAGGGTCATGAGACTGAGACCTGCATCAGGCTCCGTGCTGGGTATGAAGCCTACTTAAGATTCTCTCCCTTTCCCTCTGCCCTCCTGGACCCCGACACACACGTGTGCACTCTCTCTAAGTAAATAAATAAATCTTTAAAAAAATAATAATAATCAACAACAAACAAACAAACAAAAAAAAAAAACTGTCCTAGCTTCATCCATTACTATTTGGAGAATTTTTCAGCAATGGGTGTGCATACATGTGCACAATTTCTGGGGAAACTGCCCTAGTGAAATAACATCTATTAAGAGAAAGATGTTTAGAAAATACAGACAATTATAAGGAAAGCAGTCGGCCAATTTACACCATTGCACAGAGATCTCAGGGCTTTTCATAGAACTTGTATACATATTTTGCAAAAATGCTTTAGATGTGTCTCAGCAAAAGAAATCCCTCCCATCAGAAATAGAAATAATGACCAACTCATACATGTGTTTTGAAGGTAGGAGGAAACTTTTATTGCTGACTGGTAAAAAAGAAAAGTAAAAGGAGAGAATGCTAATAAAGACTGTCACCACACTTGACAACTTAATAAGTGGAGATTATGAGAGTATTATTATCTTAGCAGAGTATTTCATTTCACCCAGAATCTCTTCATAAAGCCCATGTGGCAAACCTAGCTTAGAATTCAGTGCCAACTTTTAAACTGGACAAATAAGACCTGAAATCTCCAAACACAACAAACAGTTCCTGTTGACCAAGTAGTAAAATAAAATCCAGGAAGGGGTAATGGTGAGTTTGCGAAATTCAACAACCTCAGGAGTTATTAGACAGAAGACTTTTCATTTTTAACGAGGGCTGCAGGGTACACAAATGAATGTGGTTCTGATTTAAAATATCAGCCACATATTGCATACAAACATTTAAGGGAAGGCCAAGTTGCTGTAAAGTTTCTACGGGGTTAGGTTACATCAAAACGCATTCTGAAGAATTTGATTAATATGAGTCCATTGAATAAGAAGGGAGTCAATACCCATTACTTCCCACTTATTTTGAAATATGAGTGTCCCATATTGAAACCAAAAGTACCTCAAGAATATAAGCTCCTTTAGGCATCCATTCCACCATCACTGTATATCACTGAATTCCTGTCTTCCCTCCAGGATCGCCTATAAAAGTGTCAGCCAACCATATTTTTGCTTAAGCAGATGCATCTGCATCTTCGACTTCGTTTGCTGCCCTCATGGCTTCAAGGGTTGCATGCTTATGGCATCGTCCTACAAGCGCACTTGTTGGTGGCCAGGACCTCTGCATACCTGTCACTTCTCTTTGGTTTGTATTGCACAGCTGAGTCTGTCCTTGGAGTGACTGCGGGGACAGTGCCTGGGAGATTGTCAGAAATTCAAGTGACATCTTTGCTCAAACAGACCCCATCATCACAGACTGATGTACTTCAGAGGACAAGTGCCAGCAGCGGACATTTCCACCACATCTGTGGGCTTAGACATACATATTTACTTAAAGCCATAGGATTTACAGATCTGCATAGGAGCTTAGAGTCCTCCTTATTTTACAGTGGAAGAAAATGGTACCTCCAGAAGTGAAGGGGCACTTTCACAGGGTAAATGTCAGGACTTGGACTTGAACTTATGTCTGCTGACTCTCGTACTCCTAGAAACAAAACTCTTTTTATAGTCTCTTGAAGTTGCATTGCTATACCCCGGGACCAGGGCAGCTAGTGTGTGAGTAGTTTTCCTCTCTTTTTAGACACAGGCTCTCTCTTATACTACTGAAACGGCCTTGCAAATATGAGCAGTTGATTTATAAAGAGAACTTTAAATGAAAATATGGCTTACTCAGTCTAATTCCATTACCCATTCTGGGAAAGCCATTCAAAGTCTAGGTCCTGTTTGTGTTTAATCTCTCAGTTATGTGGTTAGTATAGGACCTCTCAATACAACTATAAACCAGTTACCCAATGTAGTTTATTTGAATTGTTTCCTTGAATTATTTGGGGATGTGTGTACCAAAGTGGGCTGTCAATTAAGCAGATTAAACTGTCCACATCAATGGAATTCAAGTATATTTATAGTATAGAATGATTCTTCCCATGAAGAAGGTTATGTACACAGCAGACAAGTACTTCCAGCTGTACTGTCTTAGCTATCCACCAATTTACCCTTCCCTGGCCTAGGCAGTATAAAAAGAAAGGTGTTAAGAGGGTGTTAACAATAGGGCTGGAAGGAAGGTTCAATCCATTCCAGATGTGGTAGTTGACACCTTGTCTTAACTTTGTTCTCAGTCTAACACCTCATATATCATTGACAATGGGCCAATCAGGAAACACACCCAAGACTGAAGTATCATGATTAGGTGCTAATAATTAGGGTTGGAATTCCTTTGACTGAAACAAACATGTTGGTAGTCTCAGAGTTTCATACCAGATCTTTTTTACCTGACTTTGCAATTATACTTTTTAAACCCAGTTTTGCAATTACACTCTTTTTATTCTTTTGTTCTATTTGGAAAACATGGATGTGCTTTGTCTTCCTTTTTTCCATGCTATTTGGAAACGACAGGATATGATATTCTGAGCTACACTGCAGTACCTAACTTATCAACAGGTATGGGCTTGATGCTCTCTTATTTGCAGGTTTACTTTGAAAAGCATTTTGATCCAAAAGACTTCTTTAAAGAGCTTTGGAAAACGGGGCCACACTTTAAGAACCAATGAGTTAAAAGATATTCTCATAAAGGTGACTAATTTCCAAGAGATTGGAACATGGATATATATGGAGGTAGAGCAAGGATAGAAGCTGAGATTTGAAAATGAGTAACATGCTGAGTGGGGTGGAGGATACTTCTTATACTAGGAAGAGGAAGATTAAATCAATGAAAGAAAGCAAGCACCTGACTAATGAAGAATAGTTTATTCTAGAAGAACCAAGCCTCTTTAGGTGTGGCAGTGCTGAGAGAGAATAGCCTAGGACAGGTACAAATGCTTGAGGAAATGCTGCAGGTATACACACCTACAGGTAAGTAAATGTGCTGAAAAATCTATGCTAAAACTATTGTTCTCCAGGAGTCTGTTCCAATATATTTCAGGGGAGCAAGAGTGCACCAAACCATTTAATATATCAAAATCCCTATCAAAACAGAAATGAATGAGACTTCTTATCTTAGACTGGGGATCCTTACACTGGGGAGGTTATAACTCTAAATCAGACATCTATGTTAGACCTCATAAGAAACTGACATTGAAACAAAGACAACAGGTGAGATGTAGACATTTAGTTATCTGAGTGCCGTAGGTCAGGAAAATGCTGGGACAATTTAAGAAAACCTGTTAAGGACACCAGGACAGTTATGTAGAATAGCAGTGGAGATGGTTGCAGAGAATAAGTTTAGAGAGGTAATAGCATGTCAAATTGTGTAGAATGTTGGAGGTCATTTTAAGAATTTTGGCTTTTTGGGGTACCTGGGTGGCTCAGTGGTTAAGTGACTGCCGTCGGCTCAGGTCATGATCGTAGGGGTCCTGGGATTGAGCCCCATATTGGGCTCCCTGCTTAGTGGAGACTCTGCTTCTCCCTCTTCCTCTGCCTGCCCCTCTACCTAATTGTGCTCTCTTTCTATCTCTCTGACAAATAAATAAATAAAATCTTAAAAAAAAAGAAAAGAATTTTGGCTTTTGGAGCACCCGGCTGGCTCAGTCAATTAAGCATCCCACTCTTTTTTTTTTTTTTTTTTTTTTTTAAGATTTTACTTATTTATGTGAGATCACAAGTAGGCAGAGAGGCAGGCAGAGAGAGAGGAAGAAGCAGGCTCCCCACTAAGCAGAGAGCCCAATATGGGACTCGATCCCAGGACCCTAGGATCAAGACTTGAGCCAAAGGCAGAGGCTTTAACCAACTGAGCCACCTTGATCTCAGCTCAGATCTTTATCTCAGGGTCGTGAGTTCAAGTCCCACTTTGGGCTCCACCATGGAGCCTCCATTTAAAAAAGAGGGGGGGGGGCTTTACTCTAAGTGAAATGGGGAGCCATTGCAGGGTGTTGAGCAGAGAACTAACACAATCTGATTTATATGGATAAAGAATACTCTTGATAATTCAGAAATAGTAGTGAAGGGAAGGGCAAAGAAGGAAACAAGGAGAAAAGTGAAAGCCTAATGTCAAATCCCCAAGGTGATCTCCAACAATTTCCTTCCCTCCCTGTATGAGGCACATGCTATTCCTCAACACTAATAAGTAGAAACTCATACATTCCCCTCCTCTTGAATGTGGGGTGTGCTTATGACTTACATAAGTAAGAAAATGAGATGGAAGCAATAGACATGCTTCATAAAAATCTTCAAACTAATTCTCTTAATGTACACTCTTGAGAAGTTCTAGCTGAGAACCTAGCTTCCATGTTGTGAGAAACCCAAGGTACATGGAAAGTCCATATGCAGACAGTCCAGTAGACAAGCCCAGGTGAGCTCTAATAAATAGCACTATCAACTGCCAGCCAAGTGAGTGAAACATCTTGGATATCTAGTCTCATGTATCATCTGACTCTAAATGCAGGAAAGACCTCAAGTAAGAACTACTCAGTGGCAAGCACTCAACCCAGAGCAGGATGGGAAAAAATAAAATATTGCATTAAATCACAAAATTTTGGAGTAATCTGAAGAAATCTATGCAGCTATACACAAATGAAGTACAGACTATTTCTTAGTCCATAAAGAGGTGGCAAGAGAGGAGTGCGAATAGTTTAAAATCTCAATACAACCGCTGAAGAGGAAAATGGATCATCTGATGCCTGGGTGGCTCAGTTGGTTAAGCATCTGCCTTTGGCTCAGGTCATGATCCCAGGGTCCTGGGATCAAGCCTCATATCAGGCTTCCTACTCAGCAGGGAGTCTGCTTCTCCATCTCCTGCTACCCCTGCTTGTATACTCTCTCTCTCTCAAATAAATAAGTACATAATAAAATCTTTTAAAAAATGGAGGAAAGACCAAGAATTAAGAATGACTACACAGCGCTCTACCTGAACAATAGAGAGGTAGAAATGGCTATCAAATAAGCTGCTGGTTATCAACAGCTGGAGAAAACATAGGGAATGCATAGGCTTTTGCACAGAAAAGTCATGAATGAGTGATCTATGTATTTATTTGGTATGGTAAATAGGGCAGGCAAAAGGGAAACAGATTATTTTTAGAATCTGTTCATAAGGTAAATCTGGCCTTCTCAAGAGTCATTTCAGAATGGATGGCAAACAAAAAGAAAATGTGTAAATCAAAGAATATGTCAAAGGAGACAAAGACAAAGTCCAAGGTCAAGGTCAGAGTCATATTATTTGGAAAATACAGTCATTGTTTATGAAGTGATACACCAAAGACAATGTCAAGAGTTCTATAGTCAGGGACAGATAAATGGACATTTCCCAGCAATGACAAATTGCTGAAAATACATTAAAAAATTCTGAATAAACTGTTCTAGTCATAAATGGGTAAATGAAAAGAGAACATATGTCCATATTCCTTTGTGAAAAAAGAAAACCCACATGGATTATGATTTTTGTTTCAAGTGTGTGTCAGTGTATTTTTGTGTGTGTATTTATTTTCTTTCTTTATGGCAATGAGAAGGAAGATAGTTTTGATTTTGTTTATTTTCAGGAGAAGGGTAAATTTGTCATTTTCTGTCTTATTCCAAAATGTTCAGGTTAAATGTTGTGGCTTTATTTGTAACCCAGAGGCACTTGAACTTTCAAGGAAAATCCGTATCTTAACAGATTTTCAGTATAATTACAATATATTACTGATCCAAATAGATTTAAATAAGCTTTGGCTAAATATCAAAAGTTAATATTCTGTGTGCACAAAACCCCAAGCCCACCTTTGCCCTTCTGAATGAGGAAGAAAGCAAATACAAACAGTGTTCAAAAGATCAATGTCAAAAAGCATTTTTTTAACAATAAGGACCAGAGAAAAGGGAGTATTCTTTGTCTTTGATTTTATAATCTTGTCTCTTTGCTCTGTTCCTATGAGAAAAGAAGGGTGGGGTAATATAGGAAGTATAAGTACAATCAGTCCCATTTTGTCAAACTGCAGCAATGATCAACACATTTATCTTGCTGCTTGAAATTCAATTGTATTTAGAAGCCTAACTCCATCTTTATCATGAAACCTGATTTGCTTCACAGTGCCAGTGTTCAGAGAAGTTCTCCGACAGACATAAATGGTGTCGATTAATTTTCCTATCTTTTGGCTACCCTAAAAGCATAAAATACGGTACCTGCACTAATTCTGCAGCCTCAGAATCACTATTTGGTATTGGACATTCCATGTATAGCTACTAATTCCTTTATGCATACACATAAAAATAAAATTTGGGGTGATATTATTTTCATTATAGGGTAAATTTATGGAGGTAACAGTTTACAACAGAAACTATGGGGCAGGCATTTTTCAAAATAGTTTGCGCGCATCTTTTCTTTCAATCATAAGAAATTTATAAAGTAGGCGTGCCTCTCCCTATTTTACAGATAAAAAAAACTGAGGCCCATTAAGATTAAATAACTTGTTAACGTTACACAGCAGATAAACTGCAGACCAAATATCTAAACCTAAGAAGTCTGGTTATAGAATATGTACTCTTAACCACTATACTAGACTACTTACTCATGTACATTAGAGGAGGAAAAAAGGGAGTGCTATCAAAGAAATTAAGACTGAGGGAAATCAATAGTATGAATTATTAGTGAGATACAAAAATTTCTTAAGGATTTCTAGAAGTCTCTTGGCTTGGTGATAGGAAATAGTAAATGAATCTAGACTCATGTACTTCAGTGGGTGATGAACAAACTGTGGCCTATCAATGCTATGGAATACTACCCAGTAAAGAAAAGTGACAAATTGCTGATACATGCAAGAACCCATGTGAGCCTCAAAGCATTACACCAAATGAAAGAAGCCAGTCTCAAACACTTACGTATTGTATGGTTCAATACAGGGTTAAGAGTAGAAGTAGGGGGTGACTATAAGGATATAGAACACATGGAATAATGGGAGTGGTGGAACTGTTCTAAATCTTGATTACAAGATTTATGATAGTGACATAAATCTATACATTTCACAATTTATAGTCAAGTAATTTTGTGCCAAAAAGCCCACTTCACTGTAAGATAATTTAAATAAGATTTTAGTAATCTGGAGGGAAAAAAGGAATCTTGATTCAAGATTTGGTCATTCTATTTAAAACTGTGGATCCTTGATCAAGTTGCCAAAGTCTTATAGTTTCAGTTTTTTTCTCTTTAATTAACAAGTAACTAAAAATGCCTATCTAGCAGTGTGTTGTTAACAGTAAATTTGGGGAGGTGCTCAGTACTGCGGCTGAATATTAGTAACATTCAATCCATGATTGTAATACTATTCATTGTCTTGAGAAAAAAAGAAGAAGAAGAAGAAGAAGAAGCTTCCTTTGCCCTGTTTCCAGATGTCCCTATAACAAGGACGTGATGATCTGGTCCCAGGAAAGAAGGCTCCTATAGGATCCGTCAACAATAGAACCATTCTACTAAGCACCTATTTGGTGCTTTTACTACATCCAAAGGAAAACTGTCTTCTTGTGATTACCCAAGCCAACAATGCTTCCAAAGAAGCTGTAGAGGACAATTTCAACCATGGTAGCTAAAGAAATGTTAGCCCTTACTCAGTTTTCTTCAGCCACCTGTTTCACCGCCCTGCTGAAACACCAGTCTTCCTTTCTGCAAAAATGCCCCCTCTTTTCCCTTCAGCCACCAACCCTGCTCCCTTTGAGCTCATGAAGCCCCAACATTATCTGTTCCCTGAGTTCTCTAAGTACTTTACTATTTGAGCAGCATGTATCACTCTGTAACCACAAACAGCCCAGTAGCTGATTCAGCATATCACATGATCAGGTTGTATTGTGCCAAAAAGAACCCAAGTTTCTTGAAGATAGATAGCCATAAAACTAAAATGTGTTATGGGGACGCCTGGGTGGCTCAGTCAGTTAAGTATCTGCATTCAACTCAGGTCATGAACCCAGGGTTCAGCCCCACGTTGGGCTCCCTGCTCAGCGGGGAGTTTTCTTCTCCTTCTTCCTCTGCCTGGTGTTCCCCCTGCTTGTGCTTTCACTCCTGATATCTCCCTCTCTCTCTGTCAAACAAACAAATAAAATCTTAAAAATAAATAAATGAAATATATTACAAATTGCTGTGTTGTCTGGCCTTCTCGGTACTTCAAATGCACTGTTAGATTTTTCTTCAAATCAAGTTAAATAGGAAACTTTACCCTCATATGTTCAAAAAGAAACAGAGTTAGTCGTTTCCCAAGGGAAAGTCACATATGTTGAAGCTGGGATTTGAACCTCATTGTGACTCAAAATTCACTCTACGTTTTTGAATTTTTCACTACACACAAAAAATTTTTCTTTAAATCCCACAGGAAATTAAATACATACAAGCTTCATGACTTATCTGTAGAACATATCTGAACTGAATCTTTCCTACCTACATCAGCATTTTTTAAAATAACAGCTTCCTGTTTCCTGAGGAAGATGATGATTGAGTTTTACCAAATAAAAGTTTCAGAAGAGTGAAGAATGGGCTTAAAGCTGTTTTTACATTCAACTTCCAAATAGAAGACTTGGGACTTTTATTCTCTTGTTTCCTGTCTCCCTTCCTTTTGTCTTTGCCTTTCTTACCGCTGTTCTTCCTCCTCCATCTCTCCCTCTTCCTCTTATTCTCTTCTTTCTTTTTTTTTCTTTTCCTCCTCTTCTTTCCCCTTTCTCCTTTTGCTTTATCTGTATGTCTGTTTCTCCTTCTTTCTTTTATTATTTTCAGCTTAAATTAGATAGGTACCATTTTTTTTTAAATCAAAAGCACATCTTACCAAGGCACTGTTAAGATGTTATGGACGGCATTGAGCATATCTATAAACCACTTGTGAATAACAAGAACTAATTTGTGTTTTCTATTCAATTGGCTATGTGTGAGGTTGACAAAGGAAAAAAGAGCAAAGAGAAAACACAGCAAATAATTTTTCCTGTAAGTTGATGAAAATGATTCTGATAATATTGAAAAGAATGATGAGTGGAATAGAATCTGTGGAAAAGTTTATCTTCCCCGCTTTGTTGGGCTGTGGATGCTCAAGTGGATGCTCTAGCACCACTGAGGGAAACTTCCTTTTATGGTAATGGCATAGGAATCAAGTAAAACTCAGGACTCTGGTAATAGGACTCAGGAGAATTTGGAACTTGGTACTAGCAGCAAGAGTCCCACACATTGCTCAACCTCACTGATGTATTTTAAATCCATTAGAAAAATATATTTTTACAATACATTATAGGATAATATTTAAAGTTCAGTATACATCAGTCACTGTAGCTAAGAACTTTGCATCCATTGTCATATTTAAATCTATAATGATCAGGGATGATTTTCATCATTTGCATTCAACAGGAGAGTAAGCTGAGACTCAAAAAGGTTAAGACATTTCAAAAGACACCCCCCGCCAAGTAGGGGATAACAGAAGCAGGATTGTGAAAGAAACCACTGAGCTACCTGTGCTCATAAGAGCTACAGTACATTGCTTCTCCTGAGGAACGACATCTACTGGAGCCACCTTCACAGATATCTAATAAAAGAGTCCGTATTTACAATCTCCCTACTGTATAAACATTTGCATTTAGCTGCTGAAATGGGATATTTGCTATGCATTCCCTGAAATTTATTCCAAAAATACAAAAAGCTTTGTTTGATCGTTGCCCAAATGCACTCTCAATTATTCTTCAAGCTAGTTTCTTTGGATGGATATTGATGGGATTTATGCTCACAGAGAAATCCAGCTGACATGCAAACAAAGACAAGGAGAAGGCTTAGCTACAAGCTAGTGTCATCCATAATGATTGACCTTGTACTGTGAATTTTAACTGTCAAGCAATTGAATTTCAGTCTCCAAGCAAAAGTACGATTGTTACATGAGTATAAGGATAGCATTAGGAGATTGCACTGATAAGGCAAGAAAGAAATCAGGTATCATACTATCATTACTTTGGTAGACATGAAGGTGATCTGCAAAAATTCACTCACCTGGGGAAAATGTAATTAGAATTTAAGTAATAAACTGGTTCACCAGACACTAAGACAAATGCACTGAAGACTCATTTCAAAACATCAATATACAATGATTTCATATATTTTGGAATACTAGCAGAAGAAAAACATAGATTATTAAAAGAATAACGATGTTATCGCATTGTCTTGGATATAACATATTTTTATGTGAGGGAACTAAATGAAGGCTGGTGTTTCCTTTTACTTGAGTGTGTTTTTTCAGAAAAAGATGTCATGTTTATTTAGTGGATTTCATGACATGGACACTTGTTTATGACATCTTTATTGATATTATTCAAAACTATTCAGTTAGCAACTTCTATGGGATGATTTGTGACCCCCAAAATTTAGTTTTTGAACCCTAAGTCCTAGTACTTCAGAATGTGGAGGTAGGAGATAGAGCCTTTAAATGGGTAAGTTATAATGAGGCCTTTACAGGATGCCTTGCTCCAATATAACCAGTGTCTTTATAAAAAGACATACAAAAATACACCAGAGATACATAGAAAAAGACCATTTGAGGACATGGGGAGAAAGGAGTCATCTGCAAGCCAAGAAGAGCTCAAATCTCAGAAGAAAACAAACTTCCCAGCATCTTGGTCTTGGACATCCAGCCTTCAGGACTGTGAGAAAGTAAAATTCTATCGTTTAAACCACTCAGTCAATCTGTGGTATACTGTGATAGCCACTCTAGAAAACTAATACAATAACTATCTTTTAATATATTTTGTCACACTGGCTGGAAGTTTCTTCTTATTCATAAGATATTGGATAGTTTAATGTTCTTAATATTAGACTGAGAAAGTTAATTAATTTTTGCAAAAGTAAACAAAAGAAATTATGGTTTTTAGACTGTTCTTTGTCATAAAGTCTTAAAGATGCTGAAGAATAAAAAAAAAAAAAACTCAGCTTAAAATAATAAAGAAGGGCAGCTTAGAAGTAACTAGTGTGTGGTGCATTAGAACTGAGGAATCCAAGGTTCAAATCCCTGCTCTACCCTTGGAGAAATTACTTGGGTTACCCTTCCAGTGCTCAGACCATTTGTGAATTTAAATTATGTCCAACAGTGACTTTGGCAAGAGTGCTAGATCAGTGGTAAAGAATATCTGGTTGTTCTTCCAAAGTAGCCAAACAGCCAGCCCAGTTGTGATTCAATTCTTGCCAAATCTCAATGGATGGAAAGGTAATATAATCTTGTGTCTTCTTTTAATAAGTAACCAAATTATGACAGCCAGAAAGCCAAGTGTGCTGATCTCACTATCAATCCTCTTCATGGAACAAACACCCTGATAATTGTTTCATTCAGAAAGAACACTGCTTTGGGGGTAGAACAATCTAGTCACATTTCAGCACTGCTATGCTGTGTGTCTGTGTCACTCTGGACTTATAGAGTAGTAGGAATTTACATTTTTAAAGAGCTCCCCCAGTGACACTGAAGATAAAATCTGAAAATGAATATACTATACTAACTATAAGCTTCAAAAGAACAAAAAACAAGTCTCTCTTTTAAGTCTTGTCTCTAGTTCCTAGCAAAATCTATGGTACAGAATTGGGAATCAACATATACTGGTTGAATGAATAAATGATTATGATCTTCTGGAAAACACAGGTATTAATACTCATTATACAGATGCTGCAGATTAAAAGAGATAAATGACATATATTACTGTGTAGAGAAGGTGCTCATGAAAGGGTAGTTTTGAGGTTATCATTCATTCATCTTATTTTATTTTGTTCCCATTTTAGTGTGACCAGTTTGCAAGGCATAAGAGCTCTAAAAGTTGAGAAGACATTTTTTTTCCCAAATCTACTACAAAGGAGATGGGCAAACAGTGACTATATCATGCTACCATTAATTAGAGTTTTAAACTGCAAATTTTCTGGCACAGAGTCAACATATTAAACTATTTCTTGGATATTTCATTACAAGGGACATCTTGGTTGGCAAAATTAATGAATTCTAAATTTCAGTTGCTTGAATCCAATTGACCCAGTATGGCACAGAGGTGGTTTTCTTCCACATGCTATTCAGCCATCTCCTTCCTCAACCATCCTCTATAGAGTCCTTCTGTCTCTGTATTCAGTGGGAAGATGTGGAAAGTGAGCCAGAAGAGGACATGATTACTTCTTAAACACCTTACCTTGAAAGTGATGCCTATCCTTTCCACCCACAGGCCATAGCAAAAGCTAGCTAAAGGATTACACCTCAAGGAAAGGGAATCTGGAAAATGAAGCCCCTGCCTGGGAAACTGCTTTGTAGAGACAACTCCTTTCTATGCACATTTGGTGGGCAGTTGTACCCGTTTGTGCCATCAGCACCCAACATGGGTCAAGCACTGCCTGCCTGAGTTGGGAGAACATTGCCAAAGTAGCAGCACATGATCTGAGCCTTGCATAAAGAATAGCCATGGTCCAGGAGGATAGGCAAGAAGAGTATCAAGGGGGTTGATACTTGAATACTTATTTTCCCATTTACATGTATCTAACCAGCAGGTTAGATATAGCAGATGTAAATGGGAAAATAAGGGAGCTCCTTCTTACTTCCATACTAACTGTGTAATAGTGAGTGGTGGAAGATGAGTCTAGAGGGATAGCTGAGGAGCTGAAGATGAAGAGCCTAAATGTCATTATAGTAACACCCTATATTCTCATTCAACTCTCCCTTCCCCTCAGAGTTTCCATTGATTGGGTCTAGGTCCTCACAAACAATCACTCTCATTCTTGCTCATTCATGAGGATAATCTGCTTGCTAGACAAGGCCACTAAAAGGGAAATCTTTCCTATTCAATGACTGACCTTTTAATTCTTCCAATTGACTGTGTGGATAAAGCCTGGTCATGTGTCCCAGCCAATTGGCCCTCTATTGAGAAGAGCAGTGCAAGGTTCTCTCATTGACACAGACATAACTCGAGTGCACCAAGGACATGGGCAAGGGGATCGTTCATATAGCGTCTGCTAATTAACTGCCTTTTGAAACGTAGGCAGTTCAGTGTATTGTGTTCTGGTATTGTGTTTCCTCATCGATACCCTTCAGCCGAGAGAGTTCAATCCCTAGTGACAGCAATATGTTCATTTATTTTTAATATTCCATGACCTACTCAGGGTTATGGCCTCATTAAAAAACGATTGATGTCTTTGGCATAAGCCTGTGAAGTGTCCTTGTTGTCTGCATTTAAACATGATGAAGAAAGAAAAAAAAAATGAAAAAGGGTTGCCCTAGATCTTTCCCAGACTGTAACAAAAACTGACAAGAGTAATTGTTTGCTACTTTGGGGACTTACAAAAATAGATAACCAATCAAATGAGGTCAGTAAATTTCACTTCTTCTATATGTGGTTGAAAAGGTGTTATTTTTAAGTTTTAAATAGCTAACATTAATGGGAAAAATCTGGCTTCTTATTAAATTGATTTAATTAATTTTCTGTTCTGTGTAATAATAGGATACGAGAATATGTAGAATCTTTTAAAACTTATTTATGTAAATCCCACAGACTATCTTTTCATTGATCTCTCTATAAATACTATAGTGGGGAGACTCATGAATAATGTGCATAAGTCTAGATGGTCCAGACTGAAATTTTAAATACTGACAGCTGTCAAGAAATATGACTATTTGTAGATAATGTGGAAATTTACAGACAGTTACAGTAAAGATAAGATCTTAAACAGAATGTATGTTTATTCTCATGGTTGTTGATAACTGATATTTATAATGAAATGTTTCTCCTAAAGCCCTTCTTTGTCCTATAGAATGTCCCGAATGACACAGGAAAGATTACATCTTGCTAAGCATCATTTTGCTAATAACTATTGTAGGACAAATTGATTATTTGAAAACCAAATGTCAATATTTGGTGCATATGTTAGCCCAAGCACTGACTAAATATCTAGTGTCTACAAAGAATGCTTCAGGAGTGGGCATACAATAATCAACAAGCTAAGTCCCCTGACTTTGAGACATTCATAGTTTAGCAGTGAAGATGAGGATGTAAAATTGATTCTACTGAATTTGCATAAGTATTAGAAGAAAGATGAACACGAAGTCCTCTGGGAGCAGAGTAAAAGAGGAGAATGAAAAGAAATTTGCATGGGACTTTGGGGTTGTGTAAATACAGGCTAGAATACCAGACCCTCTACTTCTTTATTACCTGTGAATGTTGTGATCTTGAGTGTCTGACTTTAGTTCTTCAATCCCCATAGAGATATTTAAAATATATGATGTTGCAAACACTAATAAGAATAACCCATGCAAATGGCTGAAATGATGTATGATAGATTATATTCCCCAGGTGTTTGCTCCACATTATGTTAATATTAAGGGAGATGGGTAACATTTCAGATTTGTGATATTTAAGATCACTCTTGAAAGGGGAAAAAAGTGTACTAAGTAGAGAAGAAAGGAAAGAGGAATATTCTAGGGCAGAAGAAAAAGATGCAAAAGCACAAAGCTGTGATATTATGGGATCAGTGACTTAGGGTTCCATTTTCTTTGCTTCAAACAAGAAGAGAAAAATAGCAAAATTCTTATTTTACAAAGAAATTAAGAAAACTAATGCATGTTGAACACTGTCTACATAACTTCATAAATCCTCAAGTTCAGGACATCCTATCTTACCAACAAAGAAACTGAGATGCCAAATTAACTTGCTTTGGATTACTAGACTAAAAAACAAAGCCTATGGAACACTGACGGCACCAGTTGCTGGCTAGGTTATACAGTAACAGAAATTCATTCACTGCTGGTGAGAATGTAAAATGGTACAACCACTTTGGAAAATGGTACAGTTCCATACCAAACATACTCTTGCCATATGATCCAATGATCTTGCTCTTTGATATTTACCCAGCTGTGCTGAAAACACATGTTCACACAAAAGCATGCACACAAGCATGTATAACAGGTTTATCACAGTTGCCAAAATTTAGAATCAACCCAAGGAGTCTTTAAATAGGTGAAAACAGGGTATGGTGGGGGGGGGACTGTGGTACCTCCAGACGATAGAACGTTATTCAGTGCTGAAAAAATAAATGAGCTATCAAAGCATAAAAAGCCATGGAGTTAAGTTAAATGCATATAAATAAGTAAACAAAACCAATTCAAGAAGGCTGTATACTGTATAATTCCAACTATGACATCCTGGAAAATGCAAAGCTACTGAAACAGGAAAAGATCAGTAGTTGCCAGAGGTTGGTACATTCAAGGGGAAGGATGATGGACAGGGAAAAGAAGATGATTAAGGCAGTGAAAATACTCTGTATGAAACCATAATGGTAGACAAATGTCATTATATATTTGTTCACACACAAAGAATGTACACTACTAAAGAATAAACCATAATGTAAACTAGGGTCTTTGGGTGATCCTGATGTGTCAATGTAGGTTCATCATCCTCAACTGTAATGGGAGAAGTTATGCATGTGTAGGGGCACAGGAGTATATGGTAACTCTATGTACCTATCCCCCAACTTTGCTGTGAACCTAAAACTGCTTTAAAAAATAAATTCCTGGGGCACCTGGGTGGCTCAGTGGGTTAAGCCGCTGCCTTCAGCTCTGGTCGTGATCTCAGGCTCCTGGGATTGAGCCCCGCATCAGGCTCTCTGCTCAGCGGGGAGCCTGCTTCCTCCTCTCTCTCTCTGCCTGCCTCTCTGCCTACTTGTGATCTCTCTCTGTCAAGTAAATAAATAAAATCTTTAATAAATAAATAAATAAATAAATAAATTCCTAATAAAAACTAACAATGTCTAAAATTCATGTCCCCTTAATCTTATCTCCAAAATCTGTGCTATTTTCACCTCATTAAAGTTGGGCTCTGATTTGACTGTTCTAATCAACATTGTACGAGGTAGAGAATCCATATCATTCAAAAATAGGAATTCAATATTAAAAAACACAACAAAACAAAACAACAACAAAAAACCCTCGGTCAGGTTGGTTGTTTGAATTATCCAGCAGGATTTTATTTAATACTCAACAGCAAGGAGGAATAACTACTTTGGTAGAGAAAGTGAGGCTCAGAAAGATAATACTGAAGTCTCTAAGCATGGATGAGAAAACTCAGATATCTAAAACGCCAGGGTCACCAGCTCACAAGTGATGGAGTTAGAAATCCAACCCAGTTCTGCCAAACTCTCCTGTCTTTTCGATCACATCTGGATGCCTCTTTTGATTTATAATTTGGCCAAAACTAATGTATTTAAAACCCACCACATCTGGACACATCTAACAGTCCCTCGGACCACTGTCCTGTACATCTCAACAAAGATGATCAATACCTCTCTTTCATTGGTCTCCTTTTAGGAAGAACTGTATTTAAATAAACTGACTAAAGAATGAGTTGGAAGTTCAGAATGAGTGGCAATATGAGCCAGGAAAATGACAAAGTCAAATCCTCCATCATTCCCATCTGTATTACATTTGTACTCCAATGGTCCTTGCCCCTATGCTAGATAAGTCAGAATGTGCTTCCCCAAGGAAACTTTTGGCCCAAAAGAAATAATACCCCAAAACGCTGATAAAAGAAATATTCTTTAACCAGATAATATCAAAACATCAGTTCTCAGGCAGCTAATACAAATACAACCACAGTCCAGACACTCAGATTTCAAAATAGTTTTCCTCCTCTCTATAAACATAACTGGTTTCAAATTTGCCAGTAGTATAAGAAGTGGGCTTCAAAATAAGATTATAGATAATATAATATGATATAGTATCATGTGATATATCTATACATATATGAATCATATTTATACATACAATATATAAGAAGACATAAATAAATGCATAAGGATATAATATAGTACATATATAACATATACAGTATATATCATGTCATATATTTCTAAATATTATATAAGATAGATCTTTCTGTTCGTTAGGTCACTTTCAGAAATGCAATGGCTGTGATATGGCTGTTTTTAGCCCTATCGGATATTATTTGAAGAATGAGAGGAAGTGGACCTTGAAAATGGCTGGGCTGCATTTTCTCTACTCATTTACTGTTCCCATTCAACAAATAGCTAACATTAATTAAGCACTTGCCATGAGCCAGATATAAGAATGTGCATGTATTTTTCAATCCCTAGGAGGCATTGCTATTTTTGTCCCTATGCTGTAGATGAGAAAACTGAGATCCTAGTAAGTTAAGTAACTGCTTGTGTTCTTGCAGCTGATAAGGAACAGAAGCAGAATTAATAGCTAGGCAATCTGGCTTCAGAGTCCACACTTGATTTCCTCTCCAAGTACTCATTTGGTGTATACTGCATAGTGGGCACTGTGCCATTGCTTTCACTACCATTTAATACATCCATTCCTTTACCTTCTGGCCCCTTGCATTTGAGACTGCTCAAGTAACTGACCAATCAAACACATCACTCCTTTTTCTCTCTCCTATTACCTTAGGAAGCCTGGATAAGGAGTCATCTCTGCCAAAGCGGAGATGAGGTTGTGGAAAATACTCTCACTTATTCTAAGATGTGTCCTGTGCTCCCAAAGTAGCTTTTGGTTAGGGGTGCAAAACAGATAACAAGGCATGCAGTCTTTTGAAGTCCAACCAGATGAAGGAACAATCGATGGCCAGCTGCAGAGCTCAGACCTACAAAACTCCTCTGTCAATTCCTAGTCATCTTCCCAGGGAGCCACATTGTTCTCATCAGCATGCTCCATAAATTTTGTAGTAGGATGCAAGCTGCTGGCTTGAAGCTGACACTGATTGAAAAACCTCGCCCCGGGCCAAGGGCTGTAAGAAGAGAACTTGGGGGTCCAGAAGGAAACACCACGGCTTGTTGTTCAGCAGATTTGTCAGCATTTAGAGATCACAGGAGAGATAGAGAACACTGAGATAAGGCTAATTCCCCCAAGGGGAGATATTGTAGGGCTGTGATTTCATTTTCTTTCTTTTCTTTTTTTCTTTCTTTTTTTTTTTTCCCACTTTGGTCAAGCCAAAACAAAAATTCTGTATCAGGCAGGTTGTTCTTGGTAGTTACAAAAGGACATTAAGGAGATTCCATGGGCCAGGTTTTTTGTTTTGTTTTGTTTCCTTTACCTTCCAGTGAACTTTCTTCTTTCTTCCTTTAAGCAATAGAGTGACTAGGCTACAGAAACCAGGTTTTGTCTCATTAGAAAGTAGCCAAGGGCCCTTTAAACTCATAAAGCAGGAGAAAGATCACAGATAAAACAAGAGAGGACATTCAGGGGGGGATGACAAGAGAAAGCCAAGAGGGTTATGTTAATAATAAGAGTCTGACAGTAAAAATGAGACCCCTGTTTAAAAAAAAAAAAAAATCATAAAAAGCTACTTTATGATGTCTTTATAGCACTTTCAAAATGTTCTGCATAATAAATCCAATTTTGAAGTTTCCCATCTCCCTTCCCCAATAAACAGAATGGTTTTCCCCAGGAAATTATTCAAAAAGCAAAAGTAAACACTTTCCCTCTTCAAGCAGAATTGAGTCATTTTTTACAACAGGAAGAAAATGAAATAAAACATGCACTCTAATACATCGAGATTGCCTTCTTTAGCATGCTGGAAATTCTGGAGGGCACATGTCTGGATCCGTGAAGCAATTTTCCTTGGTTAAAAAGCTTACAATTCGCCTCCTCTGAGTTCCCTCTTAATTCAACTCTAACCAATTGCAGGACTTTTCTTTCTACTTCTCCTGTGCTTTCCTATCACATCCCAAGCTACCTGTCAATGGGCTGCTGTTTCACAACACTTCACGTTAGTGTTTATTTATTCGTGCTATAAATTTGTCCAAAAGGTACCTAGGGACAAGAGCATTGGCTAGTAGTGATGTAAAAATGAATGAAACTGGGTCCCTGCTTTGATTAAGTCACAGCCCTAGAAAAAATAGATACACACAGAAATCTGTAATTAACATCTTGTGAAGCCTGAAAATGTAATGTTTATGAACACATTCCATGAGGTCTTTTGCACCTGGCTTTGATCAATATCCTTTTCACTTAATACATTGACCTTGGTTAAGTCACTTAAGTTTTCTGAACCTTGATTTCTTTATCAGTGAAATGGACATAATGCAAACGTCAAAGTGTTAAAGGAGCGATGAGAGGCACCGGGGTGGCTCAGTAGATTAAGCTCTGCATTCACCTCCTTTCGTGATCCTGGGGCCCTGGGATCCAGTCCCTCATCTGGCTCCTTTTCTCAGCAAGGAGCCTGCTTCTCCCTCTGCCTGCCACTCCCGCTGCTTGTGCTCTCATTCCTCGCTGTCTCTCTCTCTCTCTGACAAATAGACAAAATCTTTTTTTTTTTTTAAGCGATGAAAATAAATGTAGTATATAAAATGCTTCATAGTGAATATTCTAATAATGAGGCAAATAAAATGTTAGGTAAGTGAAGTATGTGACAAGGCACAGGAGGGACTGACACAGCTAAGGCTTCCCAGGAGATACAAAATTTGAGATGGGATCTAAAGAAAGTATCACAGACAGAGAGTAGGTAACAGGAAATCCTGAAAGTCAAATCCATATACAAGTACTTAGAACTAACGTAGGACTAATATAGGACTAACGTAGGACTAACAAGTAATTATTTGTAATTTGGGTTCATGCTGGGCAACAGAAGCCAATGAAACTTGAAAAAGGAATTGGGAGAAGACTATGAATAGAATTCTGTTCCATTCTAAGGAATTTTAATCCCTGAAAATGATAAATAATTAAAAATCTATCAAAAGTGGAATAAAATTGCAGAATCCTACTTTAGAAAGTGAAATGTGGAACCTTAAGTGCTTTGTCATCAGTGGGTAACAGTAGAGGGAGGCTAGGGACAGGAAAACAGGTTCAGAGGGTATGGCAAATATCTACATATAATATTTAGAGGTAAGTTACATATTTATATATAACCTGTTTCTATTATATAATAATAAAAATACAATAAAGCCTACATTTATATAATAATATAAAAGAAAAAAAAAAGCCTTAAGTCAAGCAGTAATAAAAATGTAAGAAGGGATGGGAGTGAGAGAGAAGAGCATGGGAATTGAGTTCATATAGGTAATCAGGCATCTGAATACACCAAACGCATTTCTGAGGCTTATAGCCTGGGAAACTAAGTGATTTGTGATACTTTCATGATTATATATAACTCAGGATGAATAGGCAGAATAAGGGAGTACTGTGGTTTGGATTATTATTCGCCAATTCCTTATGGTCACCCCATATATATCTACCTCCTTTGCTAGGTGCAGTGTCTCCCACTGGAGGCAGAGTACCTTTCCTTGTCTCATTGATGTTGAGTTTGGCCATGTGATTTACTTTGGCCAACAGAACATGGTTCAAGGTGTTGGTCCGTCAGCTGCAGGTTGAGGCTTTAATAAGTATCCTTTATTTCTGCTCAGACTCACGTATCCATTCCAGGGATGCATGAGGAGAAGTGCACATTCCAGGGAGCTTTGGGTCCAAAAAGAATGAGAAAGCAAAGAGAGTGCATAAATCCAATCGACAACCTAGGAAAAATCCTAATCAAACCCAGCCAACTCACAGCCTGAAGCAAGTTTCTCAAACTAACCTGCAGACCTTGGAGCAAGAAATATAAATTCTTGTTATTCTCTGTGTTCTTGAAGTAGTTTTTATTCAGCATTATTGTGGCAATAGTCCACTAAGACAAACAGGTAGGAATAGTGACATTTCAGTATCTGGTTCCAATTTGTTCCCAAAGCCAACCATCTCCCTACTCTTGGATTCTCTGAGCTGCCACACTACTCCAATTAGTCCTTTTTATTATTTTTTTATTTTATTTTTTATTTTTTTTGTCTTCTGAAGCTGAGTAGAGTGGTTTCTGTTATTTGTCACCCACTTAATTTTATTACACTTAAAATTCTGCTGAGATACTTTAATCTTAGTTATCTTTCCGGATATAGTGGTAAAATAAGAAGGCCATATGTTAGACCAGGAATTATCATGGGTAGGAAAGGACAATTTCATTAAAGATTTAGTCAACTAATTAATTAATTAATTAATGACAGAGTGGCTTCCATTGCTATAGACTATATGTTCCTTTATGCCAGCTAAAGCATCTTGAAACCATGTTCCACTGAGGAGTAACAAAGGGACTGAATTCAAGAGTACAGGTCATATAAATATTTAAAATGTGGTTAAATAAAGAATCGACTGAGAAGGAATATGAATGAAAGGAGACTAGGAAATAAGGTTGTTGTTAAAGCAAAATGAAAACTGTGTGAAAAAGGAAGTGCTAAACAGTATCAAATACCAGAGAGATAGCAATTAGGTTAGATAACCATTAGCAGAATTAGGTTATAAGTGCATTTTCCATCTGAGCAATTAAAGTGATATTTGTGCCGAGGGAGTCTGAGAGTCTTTACAGAGCACAAATTTTCAGAGAGGAAAAGCCTTCCAGAAACTCTTCAGTATCTGGAAAGGAAAAAAGAGGGGGAAGGAAATGAAAGGCGAGAAAGGAAGAAAAAAATAGACAAGCCCCAAGGTTGTGTTTAAAATATTTCCTGCACCCAAGCTGACTCTTTTCTCTTTATTTTAGTTTCTAATAGACTGAGACTGGTGATGAAATCAAAGCTATTTGTGATTATTTATATCATAATTTGTCATAATTGTGTATAAACTAATTGTTTAGAAAATACGGTGTTAAAAAATTTTTCCCATTTTTTTTGTCTTCAAAATTCCCACATTAAAAACTCTATTCAGTTCTTACTACATATGAATAGAGGCAAATAAAACCAATTATGTGATCATAGCTTTTGTGTCCAACAAACTAGCCTTGGTTTATTTAGACTTTTTTATTTATTTTAGGAAAACAAGTTTCATATCTGATACTAAAACACAATGACTGCTGTTAAATGGGTCTTTCCAAATAAGCTGAAATTACTTTAAGAGCAGATGTGCTATCAATGTACTTACTGAATGGCCATGAAGGGAGAGAATTTTTATGCCTCTTTTTATAATTATGTTTCCTGTATACAGAACAGTGTCTGACATAGAGTGGTTCTCAGAGAATATCTGTTGAATGAATCAACAAGTGAACATGTGTCTTTGGTTTGTCCTCTCTCAGCCTTAAGTTTTGAACAATATGCTTTCAAGTTTTTCCCTTCTCCCTCTGCCTTTTCCTCTCTGTTTCAACTAGTAAAATCTGGATAGGAGATTCCACTATGATGAGAATACACCATAGTGGTATGTATGTTTATATATTTATATAGTTATTATGCTTGCTCAATAATAGCATCCACATCAGAATGTCCTTGAAAGAATTGGCAATGAATCTTGCTTCATGCTTCTTTTGGAGTAAATATTAAAGTAGATGAGTAGAGCATCAGAGTAGTGGTTTAGTTGTACTCAGTGGAATGCTAGAGTCCTGAGTATAGGAGAATCCATCTGGATTTAAGCAAATCAGAAGCCAAAGTATAGGGACAGTTTTCAAATACTTCATTTCTGCTCCCAACAAAGACTAACAGGACTTTGTGAGGTTGTCAGAGCCAGAAGCAAACAGGGCAGAACTCAAGGCAAGCCTCCTCACCTGGATAAAAACAGAAGTGTCAATCAGAGAATGGCACCATTGGCCAGAGAGAGTCAAGACCACAGTCAGGCCAAAGCTAAGGAAATCATAGGATGGAAAATATCCCTCATAAGGGGTTTGACAACTGTCTGTTGGAGTAAGATTACCATCCTAAGACCTAATCTGACGGGATAGGTTGACACTAAATGGGACTGGGTCTACAGAACTGGAGACTTGTAGTAGCCGAACCTCCCTGGGTCCAGGAAATACAGGGATGGGTGTTCTCTTTGTGAAAGTCCAAATAAGACCACTGCCATGTGTTTAGCATATGCAATCTGGTAGGGATATCCAAAATATTATAGTTTTTTTTTTTTAATTTATCTCCCAACCTTTGAAGCCCTGAGTATTTTTCTGTGCTTTCTAACACACTTTAATCTTTGCCTTAATATAGGGGTTTGTTCTGATGAAATAAATTCCTGTTTCATTTATATTTATTACAATTTACAGAATATCTGAAATCTGGAAGTTCATTCTCTTTGGTGTCAGGAATGATTCCTTTCAGGCCATTCCTGAAGACCATTTCAATTTTAGCCAATTTAGACATCAGGTACTATCACTAGAAAGAAATTTCAAGTGCAAGTAAACTAATGGTTACTAAAAAATGTTTGCTGTGGTTTCTTAAGAGTGAAAATCATTAAATAATGTTAGGAAATACCACACATTGTATCCATCTCTTTGAAGTTTCTCAAAAAAATTTAACATGTTAAAAATGTCAAAATTTTCTTTGATGAAAACTATATATGTTTAAGCCACCTTCAAATAGTGGACCACAGACTGCTTTATGTGCAAAACATCAATTAATAATCAGTACAACTACTGGTAGCCCTGAATAGTAAAACCATTCAAATGTGGACATTCATTCTCTTTATTTCAGGACTTGGGAGGGGTTATTAGCACAATGATCCGTTCTCTTTTCCTCTTGTTTTCTCATTCTACTAATCTTCTATTTGAGACTCTTTGCTTTGGCTTCAACTATTTCCCACACCAAGCTGAAACTCACTTTAAGAAACTACTTGCTTTTGAGAATTTTTCTGAGGCCCCTATTCTCACATTTAACATCTTTCTGGACTTTTGTCCTTGGTTGTTGTGCTAGAACACTGAGCTACTCATTTTATGCCTCCCCCAAACTCTTTCCCATCAGAATGGATTACACCAACATACACTCGAGAATGCTTGAATTCCTCCTTCTATATTTCATCCTCCTATTAAAACAGTCTCAAAATCCTGTCACTTTCACCACCAAAGAGCTTGCAAATCTTCATCTCTCCTTGCACATATTAATACAAAAAGGCTGTACTAGTTTGAGTTTCCTGTAACAACAAAATCTGAGACAAGAACTTGGGTGCAAGTAGTTGATTGATGAGGTGACCCCAGAAAGCAGGAATAAAAGAGCTGGAAGAGTGGGCCAGAGAAGGAAGAAAAACAATCAAAGCCATGTTGTTGTTCTGCTTCGCACTGTGGGTAAAGGAGTTCAGTGGTGCTGGGGAAGCTCTGCAGAACCACAGAGAATGCATCTCAGAATTTTCCCTTTGAAGGATGGGAAGGGGTCTTTACACCATCTCCCTTCCTCTATTGGTTGAAAGGGTGACCCCTGCATTAACTCTCTTTCACTTCTGGGCTCCTCTGCAAATATGTTCTGAGACAGAAAAGCTGACGTAAGTGAGGCACTTGAGGTAGCATGCGCTGCCCCTGTACACAGAACTGCCCAACACAGCTGCAGCTGAAACCAGCGTGGTCAGCAAAGGAATCGGTGTTTGCTAAACAGCCTTAATAAGTATGTGAAAAAAGACTGGATCGATACTTTAAATTACCTAGAAGATATTGTGGAGAAAAAGGGCAAATGATTTAGTTCGGCTCACGAGAAGTGGGTATAAAGTGGAGTGGGGTGGATTGAAAATACGTTTAGAAGCCAGTCAGGGGACTGGCAGTGAATTGGAGTAAAGGGCAAGGAGGAAAAAGAAAAACAGGAAAAATGCGTAAATGTTTGGCATGAGCACTCAACAGCATACCATTTTTAAGACAGGCAAGCCTAAGGGGAGAGTAAGTCTCAGGAAGAAATAATGTGTCTCTGTTGACTGTTAAAAATTTGAGATGATTATTAAGGTATACATGTGGAGATAAACTTAAACGTGAAATTGTTATTTTCTCACTTAAAAATTCTTCTAGAGTTGTACCTGCCCTCAGGATAAAGACCAAACTCATTGGTAAGACATATTCTGTATTCAGAAAACTTTCCCTTTTATCCATGTACATATTCTAACATTCAGTCACATTGATATCTATTTGCAAGTCTAAAAATGTCACATTCTCTTCACGCCTCTTTAGGCTTCCCTGAAACGTTTTTTTCTATTCTTTCTTATTATTCACTCTCCTCCCATCTTAGCACTGGTCTTATCCTTCACAGACCTTTCCTGAAAACCCTCTTCTGAGTTGAGTTCATCCCACTCTGAGTGGAAACATCTCTGGGCTCTCTGTACTTCTATCTAACATAATGCTTAACACATTGTGTGCTGTATTTTTTTCCTCTCTTGATTTGTTTTCTCCATTAGTTCATGTGCAGGAAAATTGTATTTCCAGCATCTGACACTTTCCTTCAGTAATATTGAATATATGATTTTGTTGCTTGAATAAATTAAGAAATGAATGAATGAATGAATGAATGATGAGTGAAAAACACAGAAATAATTGAACAGCCCACATGTTTAGACATCTATACTTTCTTGAGTATAAGATAATATTAGTTTTACTTTATTCATTTGGGTTCTTCTTTTCAAAGTTTATAATGACATGCTGATAAGAAATTAGAAAAATTCTAACTTCTACTTAATAGTGAAATTAGAATTTATATCTACGTAAGTCCTCTAATATAGCCAGTAGTAAACTGAAGAAAATATTGAAACTTTATTATTTAAAACCATTTATTGTTTGTAGCTACACTCCCCCCAAAAAGTTGTTTAATGTAGCAAACTGAGATAAATATGGTAGAAGGATAAATTATACTTTGAAGCAGATGAGGAAACCAAGGAAGATATAATTTAAGGATTAATAAACAAAATAAAGCCATCAGTCAATTAATAGCCACAGGGTTCAAAGCTAGCCAAAAAACAAAGAAATATTTAGAAATATAATTTTTACTTTTATTTATTTTTTTTAAGATTTAATTAATTTATTTATTTGACAGAGAAAGACAGAAAGAAAGAGAGAGAGAGAGCGCACGCACAAGCTGGAGGAGCAACAGAGAGAGAAGGAGGAGCAGGCTCTCCACTGAGCAGGGATCCCAATGTGGGGCTCAATTCCAGGATCCTGGGGTCATGACCTGAGCTGAAGACAGACACTTAATGAATAAGCCACCCAGGCTCCCCTGGAAATATATTTTGGGGGGGGAATAAAATTTTTAAAAGAAAGTTTCAAATGTAACCACCAGTTTAAAGAGTTATAGTTCTTGCAAGATAAAAACAAGTTAAAAAAATACTGAAGTCAAGTAAAGAATTTCTGGATCAAGCAACAAATATCTTCCCTCTGAATAAGAGAATGGTATGTTCAAGTAAGTTTATTTAGAATGAATTCTAGTGTTCTTTCCCTTATAAAAGAGAATGATTCAGTGATGACAGATCTAAGACTAGGTTTGTGGGTCAGTCCAGGTTCAATCAGAGAAACAGAACCTCTAGGATATATATTTAATGAGAAGATTTTTTTACAGATATTTGACCATACACAATTGTTGGAGCAGGTAAACAATTTCTATTGGTTATTGAGTTTATTTCTGAGGCTACAGCTTGAAGTCTGTAAGGTAGGTCATTGGGAAAGGGAGATATTATAAAGTAGGGGAGAACAAGGGTGAGCTGGAAACAGAGCAACAGTGGGAGCCCAGGAAAGCCAGAAATCTGTGTCAGCTCTTGCTGACTTTACCCTTAAGACGTGTCTTTCAGGGCCCTTCACCACACAGCTAAACAAATGCATCTGGTCCGGGAGGAAGAACAGATGAAGACGTATCTAAGGGAAGGTAGTTGCAGACTTGAGTACTGTCTTACACCAACAAGGGCAGCAGCAGATAAGACAATATATGTGAGTCACACCAGGGCTTTTATTCCACTTCCACCCTACATATCTCACACTGGAAGTCCCTCTTTGGTCCACCCTGATGGGAAACATGGGAGCAGGAATTCTGGAAAATGAAGCTCAGTTTAGGCAAGTTGACACATTTCCAAAGCGAACATTGTTTAGCATAATGGACTCACAAATCTAGTATGTATTGAGTAAACGAATGGAAATCTGGGGTGGATTGATGGATAGACAGGTGGATGCATGAATAAATGCATAGGTCTCTGCATTCTTCCCAAAGGCTATTTGTCTGCCAATTTTCCTTGTAAAGCCTTATCACCAATTCAAATCATACATGCTTTATGAAAACAATGCATGATTATTATTAGAATTAACATAAATTAAGATTAAATATTAACAGAAGATTGATTCAAAGTTTGCAATTAAAGGTCTAGCTTTAATATTAATAGCTAACCCTTACCGAGTACTTACTTGATCACATTAATGATATGATTTAATTCTCACAACAACTTATGAGTTGCCTTATGTCTTATGGCTTTCTTCTAAAAGATACGAATTTAATTTTGCTTTAGGGTTATTAAGATAAAATTTATTTTTTTTCCTAATTTTGATTTTTCTAGACTGACATGCCCAAAATATTGCTCTTCTCTTAAGCAATCTTACTAAAAAATATGATAGATTCCCTAAAATTGTGTTACCTTGCACACTAAACACCAAAGAAGAGAGTTGGCTATGTTATTCTGAATCCCAACACAAAGAATTTAAGGATAAAACCAACTTGGGTAAACTGTGAGATATCTGATCAATATTAGTAAGGGAGACAAAACCAGTTTATTTCATCTTTAGTTACTTAAGAGTAATGGACAAATAGACTCCAAAGAACTATTTAATTGTTAACATTTTATTTAGTAAGATTCAAACTGTATTCTTCAAACAGTGAAAACAGAAAATATCCAAATAAGGTATTATTTTCACCTACTTAGACATATTTTGAGTTTATTCTATAATTGTTTTCCCACACTTATTAATTTGTTGGAATAGCTCAAATTGAGAACAAAACATGTGCCCTTTGACTGAAGTCCAGTGGGATATGAGTTGCCTAGGATTCTCTGGAAATATTCTAACTCAAAATTCAAACAATTTCGGAGAACATTGAGATCACCAGAGTAAAACTCACTGAACAAGCTGCTTGTCTAAATATTACTTTAAATGGTCTTACAAACAATTTTTAAACAATTTTTGGACAGTTTTCCCAAAGAAAAAGCACTGCTGTCATCATTTCAGATTTGAATTCATTTCCTCCTGTGGGTAAAATGACTAAAGTTTGGTAGAACTAAAGTAAGTTCCTTTACTTCCTGGAACCGTGTTGAGTACTTCATGATGATCATCTCATTTAATTAAATAAAAGTTCACTAAGTGTTTTATCTTTCAAGTCTTTACTCAGTGAACTTGAAATACTGCATAAGCAGAGCTCTGTTGTCCCATGCATCCCCCTGTACACATCGTATAGTGGATATTCAGTAATAATTTAAGGATGAATTGATCAATTCAACTCAATCTAACAGTTATTGCCTATCCACTCTGTGCCTGACAACAGGAATACAAAGATGAATCAAATGGGATGGTTGCTCCAAGAACCTCAAAGTCTAGTGAAAGAGTCAGGGTTGTGGGCAAGAAAGTGTAAGTAAGTTCAGAAAGTAGTGCAATAGACACAAGAGACAAAGTACCTTGGCAACATGGCAAAGCAATAAACGCTTGGTATGCTTCATCTTGCAGGAGTGTAAGGCTCTTACAGCAGGAGGAGAGGGTATTCCAAAAAATGACAGCTGGGTAAAGAAAATACAAACATTTAGTGACGTGGAAGGACAGTATAGGTGGAGAGGGAGGGCTGCCTTTTCCATGTGGCTGGAATGAAAGTTGGGTAACAAGGGAAAGGGGTGAAATAGGAATGGTACAAGGGAAGGAGACTAAAGAATTTTGAGTATTCAGCTAAAAAATTTGGACTTCATAATGGAGGCAAGAGACATGTGAGACCCTGAATTTGGTTAGCTTTGATTTTAAGAAGTTAAGCCTCTGGGACCAAGATTTTACACTGTGCAAAAGGATTTTCACATTTTATTGAATATTTCTAACAAACCATGCTGGAAATACCATAATTACTTTCATTTTTTAAAAAACATTGAAGAACGTGAGCATTCCAGAGGTTCAGTATCTTAGCTCGTGCCAAAGACAAGCTCCAAAGCCAGCTAGGTCTGAAAAATTATTAAACTCTACATTATCAGTCTCTTTCTCAGTTTCTAAGCAAGAGTATATCTCTGAAACAGTAAGAGAGGTTCACATATGCTCTCAGTGCATTTCCTCCCAAGTAGAGCACTGGGTGTAAGAGCTGAACTTAAACAGCTCTAGGTCATGACTAATTAAAGCCATATCCAATAATATAAGTTAGTTTGAAAATGGACAGGAGTTAAGTGACTAGTGATTTTCAAAATATCTGCTTAGTAATTGGAAATAAGAGTTAAATTTTACTTAATCAGAGTTTATGTTTCTATCCTCACAGCCCCAGAAGAAACTCAGCAAAACCTTCTGTAAAAAAAAAAAAAAAAAAAAAAAGTAATATCTTCATGATGTAGAGATGCAATGTGCAAGAAAGAGCATAGGACAAAAAAGAAGTAAATAGAGACAAAAAATAATGGATTTCAGTCCTCAATAGTGGTTTGTCCTGGGTCAGACATTTACGATTTCTCTATCCATTTCATCATCTGCAAAAAGGACATAGCATTATTCATCCTATAAACATCTCACATGCTTAAAGTAAAGAGCTTGTGGAATCACGTATGTGAAATGGCTTTGTAAACTTTTGGGTCCCCTAGAAATATTTGCTTTCAACATCATGATAGCCCTTTAATTAAAATCCACTTTTAACCACTGGAAGGGGTATTCTGCACCATTTCAATTTGATGTTGAGATTAAAATAGCTTATTTGAAAAAAGATCAGTGATGGTCTTTAAAATGCCTAGGAAGTACCATGAATGTCTCTATATAGTATCACATATGAAGATTGAGTACTTACTTGAGACTGTGCCCAAACTGTATTAGGCAAAACCGCCCTTAGACTTCACAAGGCATCAACACATCTTGTGAGGGCATAACAAAAGCTTTGTGGTAGCTCAGGAAGGCAAAATTTAAGATGGAAACAGCCAGAGACCTTTCGGCATGTGAAAGAGGGAGAAAAAGTGTCTAGTAGTACAGGAGTGAAGAAAATTCAAGGACAGTGACCATAATCTAATTATGGACTATAATTAGAAATTCAGTACATTAAATAAAAAATTGCACGTTCATTTCAGGAAAATAAACCTTTTAATGGAGCTGAAAAGTATTGGTGAAAACCACAGTCATTTACTAACTGAGAAAAGCATACAAGAAAATGGAAAATGTTGTAGCATATTCCCTGAAAACCATGCGGTTTATAAGGTAGTAAAAACAGGTAGGGAAAATATATTCTGAAGTAAACACTTAAAAGAACAAACAAAATATTTTTGAAAGGTAAGCACATTGACATTGAAAGCTACAAAACAAAAACAGACAACTGAATCAATGGTAAAAATATAGTAACAAGATGAAACATTTTATATGACAGCAGGAATAGAAGAACTAGAAATCTAAGTGTTTAAACTCTAGTACAGACCTTGTAACTAACTAATATGGGCCCCTTACCCATGCCTGTTTTCTCCTAAATAAAATTAAAAGATTGGAAGAGACAATATCTAAAGTTGGTATGATTTTATTATTCTAAGAAAAACTGGAATGACATTCTATTTGCCCGTCAAAACTTTAAGTACTGATGTGATAGCAAAGGTACTAAGAAGACTTTTTATTTTAGTCAAATATTACACCCATTGCTCACCCCAATGTTCCAACTGCCTAAAGGAGTATGTATTAGTTTGCTAGGATTGCTGTACAAAATATCACAAAGTAGGAGTTTAAACAACACACGCTTATTTTCTCATAGTCCTGGAGGCCAGAAGTCCAAGATCAGGGTGCCAATACACTCAAGTACTGGTAAGCACTCTCTTCCTGCCTTGTATACAAAAGGTTGCAATCACTTCATGTGCTCAGATAGCCTTTCCCAGTTGTGTGCAGGGGAGAGAAAGAGGATAAGGGGAGAGGAGGATGAAGGAGGGGGTAGGTAGGGAAATTATCTCCCGCTCTTCTCCCAATGCCCCCCGCGCTGCTGGATTAGGGCCCCAGCCTCAAAACCTCATTTAACCTTTATTATGCCCTAAAAATCCTATCTCCAAAAATGATCACATTGGTGGTTAGACTTCAACAGGAAGGCAGGGCAGGGGGGTTGCAAAATTTGTTATTAAGGCTGTAGTGTATAATTCTTCTTATAGGCAGTAATAGCCAGTGAAAGACTTATACATTGGGAGGGACCTAATCAGATTTGTGCTTCAGACAGGTCACTCTGGTAGCAGTAAGTAGAGGATGGATTGGATGGTGAAGACGTTAACAAAGAGAAGGAGAATATATCACAGAAGGATACCAGCTAAGTCAAGAGTTTTAGCAAGACCATAGCAGGGGGAAACGGCCATGTGAAATAGGGGATATGGAGAAAGAATATTCCAGGCAGAAGGAACAGCAGTACAAATGCTTTGGGGTGCCATACTGGAAGAATGCTGAAGAATGGACCAATATTTGGTCCATAGCACCAACATCTCTGATTTAAAAGAGGTCTTAAAAAATGACTAAACTTTCCCAGTATGTAAGGTCCTTCCTCGTGTCCCAGTTACAGAGACAGATGGGAAAGGTTTTTTTTTTTTTTTTTAGGCAGTTCTGAGTAAAGATATGGTGGAGTACAAAGCTGGATCAATAATGCCCTAAAGGTATGAAGAATCACTGGTGAAACTGATCCTTGACAAATGAAAGGAGTTAGAAGTATTCACGCTTTTACTCAAGAACGTGATTAGTTTGAGGAGTTGCTTGTGGTTTCAGCTTTTTAATTTACCAATCTACCTTGGGATGGAAACCAGCTTTAACCCAAAAATCTAAATGAGAACACATTAGATCTTTTCCCAAAGAGTATAAATAAACCCAGGGCAATCTGATTTACTTTGTTTACAAAGGAGACCAAAGAAATAGGTGCTGGAAAGCTTTACATTTTCTCAACTTCTGAAACTGTCAAATGGTAGGAGGCTAGTGATAAGGCAAATAGTTCATTAGACTCATACTCTATTTCTACTTTATCTACTCCTTAGTTAATCCCTGATTTTCTAAACCAGACCAATCTTAATATGTGGAATACTCTATAGTTATCAAACAGATTGAAGAAAAATATACTTTCAATTATTAGAAATGTCTGAATGTCCAAATTCTGGAAGGTCTGTATTAGTTAAATGACATTAACTATGGAACCAACTTTAAGCAATTTCTGGTTCTGCCACTTCTTTATTATTGACCTCAGCCAAGTAACTTGAGCATTTTTGTTCTGTTTCCTCAGCTGTAAATTGGATACGGTAAAAAAACCTAATTCAGAGGGTTGTTGTGAGGATCAAAATGGACAGTAACCTTTGAAAAATGGTTTGCAGTAATGCACTTGACATGCATTACTGGCTCTACCATCATTACTACTACTATTGTCATTATTATTTGATATATTAGAGGAAATCTGTCATCATTCAGTCTATTCTGGTGGCCCAGTATAAAACAGTAAGAACTTTTCCAATTCTGCCTTTATATCTCACATGCGAAATAGGAGATATGTAAACTGTATTACCTATCATTGATGGGCTCAGAATTTAGGTGGTGAAACTACGATGTTTCCAAAAGCCCTTTAGAAAAGGAAATTGAGGCCAAGATAGAACCTAAGCATATCACTCAAGGTCTCAGACTAAAGAACAGCTGAGTTTATACCAGAGTTCAGTCACCTGATTGGAACATCAAGCTCACTCCACCAGGCTCCCTATCAGTTCTGAGAACCCCATAACTTGATGGAAAGGACATAAATGGGGTGGAGCTATAACAGCCCCAAGAGGTAAGCCCGACCAGTGACCTTCTGCCCCATTGTACTGGACTCTCACCAATTTAGCACACAAAAGCTCCACACCTTCAGTGGACAGAAAGTGGAACCATCTAGCAATGGCTAATGTGGATTACGGCCTGGGACCCAACCCAATATTGTTTTTGGTGTCTTTTTCACAGATAACATCTCTTCCTCATTGTCAAGCAAGAGCAGACCTAAGGAAGATCTTTCTAGGACAGAGAGTTTTAATCTCATCCATAACATGCATGCCCCAAATTTCCAAATTCACTCAAAATATTTGTCTTAGTATGCATACAATGCAAACTCTGGGTCAGACCTAATTTGTGAGGTTAAATAAAGGTAAAAGCTTAAGTTTCCGTACATACCAGAGATGCCATTGCAGTGTTTCATGACTTTCCGGAAAGTGGACTGGCAAAGGAAGCAATCACTGTACTGTAATTTTTGTGTAATATTTGTGCATTCCACACCCTGACTCCCACCTATAAACACGCAGAGGAAATCATAAGCATGGTTAATGACATATTAGATGTAAGACCTTTGTTTCCTAAGGACATTCTCCAAGGCAGTTGTTCAAAGGGAGCATGGAATTTTCCATCAGAAAATCATTCTCTTTCTTAATAATGATCTCACGTGACATGCTTTCCTTTTTCTTTTCTTTTATCTTTTTTTTTTTTTTTTTTTTTTTACTCTTTTGATAGATCTTACACTGTGCATTCTATGGGAAATACTATTTCTACAGAGTCTGAACTTTAGTCTCAGCAATGCAAGGTAATCCTAGGAGGTTAGTAAGAGATCTGATGGAATGTATTTGATCTACAATATAGCCTGGCCCAAAAGAAATCTGTAAGGCAGATTTCAGGAGCAAGGCCAGGGCCTGCTCAGCATCAGAGAGGACCAGAACCCAGAGCACTCTGGCCCCTCCAATTTGCTCCACACAGGATAAATCACATACCCTAACCACAGTTGGGACCCTGATTTGCCAAATGGATCTGTTTCCTCCTAGGCGAAACTCACAGTTGAAGGTGATAAAAAACAGCCAATGTGACGTATTTTAAACATCCAGGAGATTCCACAGCTTCTCAAAGGAAGTAGATTTTCAAGTAGATTTCTAATGGTAAACTTTAAGTTGAAATATTACTCTCTGTGCTTTACTCATCCCAGACTAGCTGACAACAGCTAGTGACCAGCCTGGAAGAAGCTTTGGGCAATTAGGTCTTGACTTTCAAAGATTTTATTTATTTGTCAGAGAGAGAGAGAGAGTGAGTGAGCACACACCAGCAGGCAGAGTCACAGGCAGAGGCAGAGAGAGGACCAAGCCCCACATTGAGCAGGAGCCCAATGCAGAACTTGATCTCAGGACTCTGAGATCATGACCTGAGCCAAAGGAAGCGTCTTAACCACCTGAGCCACCCAGGCATCCCTAGGTCTTGACTTTAAAGAGTACTTTTATTTGTTTCAAAAAGGACTTTCATACTAATGTTCTAACTGTTGAAAAGCCAAAACCTTCTCTGTTAAAAAATGTATCCCTTTAGATATATCTCACAGGAAGTATAGAATTCTTTTTTCTCCCTTTCTGAAATAATCCACTGAGCCACCCAGGCGCCCCCCCTTTCTGAAATAATCCAATTGTAACTGCTGAAAAGGACTTTCTAGAATGAAAAAAGAAGTCTAGCAGTAAAATGATTTTTGTTATTCTAATAACAAAGTAAAATGTATTACATGGTGGAGAGGAGAAAAAATTATTTTCATTCTTAAAATCTTCTGTTAAGTCAACATTATATATAAAATCATCAGCTCATATGTGGAGCTAGATTGCATAGATTCCTGTTTTGGGAGAATTAGTTCTAATATTCTTCAGTTTCTTAGAAAAACAAAATAAAGCAAAAACAAGGATAGCAACAGTACCTACTTTATGGGTTTTTATGAGAATTAAATATGTTTTACATACAAAGCACTCAATAAATGTTAGGTATTACTTGTTAGTAAGGGTAGCACTATTAGATTATTTCAAAAATCTAAACTTAATACAAGGCATATCTTTCTCCTAAATTTTTATTTTTAATATACCTAAATTATATTGTACTAAACTATACACATTCCCTTGGAAGTCAGCACACTCCACCAAGGACAGGTCTGGCACTTGGTTTCCAAATAAACTCACTACCTTATTCTATTAAGCATACTATCACGTAAGTTGTAATTTTCTTTACCTGATAATATCCTTGTTTGTGTGATCTCATGAAAAGCAACTGTCTCAGTAAATACTGGTTTCCTTTTCTAGGAATGCACCAGGTAAGAAAAACTATGAGCATAATATTTTCTGCTGAAAGTTGACTATTGCATATATTGTTAAGAAAAAAAAAAAAAAAAAAACTCTGCTTTAATGAGAACAACATCAAAAACGTTCTTTGAATGTAAGAACAAATCAGCTTGGAATATAGCCAGATTTGGGTCCATATGTTATCCACCTCTGTATCTCCTGCAGTTGAGTCAGAAAGGTGAGTTCAGCTGGAGACTCAATCAGGGTCCTGATAGGAAATTGATGTAAACCAAAAGGGACAGTTAAAGAAACCTTAATGATGGATCTATTTGCAACCTAGGGTCAAGGTTTAGGAAACCAACAAGAGATGACACAGAGCAAGATTGCTCTTACTCTCCATCTACCTGAATAAGCAAAAGAAGGGACCAGCACCAGGAAGTGGGTGAGCAGTGCTGTAGCAAAGGTCTACTGGACAGAGGTTGTGGCCATTCAGCCACTACCAACTCACCATCTCATCAGGAGGGAGCTGAGGTCATCAACACTCCACACTCTCTTTTCTGCCACTCTCTGTACCTTGATAAGGCTTCTCATTGTCCAAGTGCAAATCACTGACTTGGATGATGCCATCACTGTGGCCAGCTTCCCCAGAGTTCACAATAAGGTGGGAAGCAAGGAAGGTGGATCTGGGGTTGCAAATATCCTGCAGAGTCAAGAAATGCTCTGAACAATGAATGCATCAATGTGTTTCATTTTTGTAGCCTTTCCCATGCGGTAAAAGAATCCTGAAAGCTGGTACTAAAAACAGACTTTCAGCTTTCAGAGAACCTCACCAAGTCAGAGTTTCAGAGTGTAAACACATTAAAATGGAAAAATAACAACAGAAACTGGTTCTGTTTCTATATCTAGGGAGTTTCCTAGTTTCTTATTAAAAAGATATGGAATTAGACTTATTTTTGTCACTTTATCAACTTTTGACTGAAGAAAATATATTTCCAATAACTAGTTGTTCTACCTCTAAAACAGGAATTGCCTAACTTTGTTGACCATAAACTCTGTCAATAAGATGAGCACACACTCCGAATATATGTGTACTTATTAATAAAGCATATATATTGACTATTCAAATATTTTACGTGTATTAAGTAACCCATAAATGTGGGAAGTAATGACAGATGAGACAAAACTGACACAGAGTTTAAGATTTTCTCTCTTACCCCATGCACATATTATTTACCAAAGTTACTATGGTTTTGGAGACTTGTTCACTCTGCAGAGTCTCTTAAAAGAAAGTTAGGATTCTGCACTTAACCCAACAGCCATTCTCAGCACAGTATTATTCTATCCCATGAACATTTTAACAGTCAGGCTCTCAAGAGAGAGCATACACACCAAAATTGGGGTTTTTTTCATGATCAGAAGATGCTAAACAAATAACTTGCCTTTGAGAAACATGTTAAGCCATTGCCAAGTGTAGTCGGCACTCTGTTCCAATAAACTCACAGAACAAGTCTCATCTCCATTTTTCAAAATAGGAAACTGAGGCAAGGAAATGTTTTAGGAACTGGTTCAAAATAATCTTTCTCTGTTAGAAAACTCAGGTTTGCAGAGCTCTGGTTGAACATTTGTTCTCAAGATATCAGGCTTCCTAACTAGCAGAATTTTAATGGAAGAAATTTATGGAATAAACCAACACTGCACCACAGAACAGTCTCTCTGGAAAAGATGTGTCATGGTCCCTAAGAGAAATGATTTGCTCAGAGAACTTAAGCTGAATGTCTGATGTATGCCTGGCCTCTTGATTTCTGCTTTTCCCACTGGGGCTGAAAGATTCAAACCCTTTTCACTGGAATGTGAGTCACTCTAGGCCAGGGACTATGATTATCAGATTATCATCGCACCTGACAGAGTGGCTAGCAATACAGATGCCTAACAAAATAGCTCAACAAACAAGTGTTTATTCTTCAAGGCAACAGGAAATTTGGCAATCAGAATTAGTGAATTATCTCAAAGTTTTTTTAAAAAAAATATAAAGTTTTAAAAATGTTCTGTGATCTTTAAAGATTATGAAAACTACCAAAATATCCCCTGTAGTTAATTGCAACAAAGGAAAAGAGTTCTTGGCCAGTAAGTCCACCTCGTTCACAGCTTCTACCAGTTAACAAGGTACAGTTCAATTCCATTTTGCCTCCAACTCCGTCTCATTAAGCTTGGCTCAGATTCAAGCCCCCGAACCCCTCCCACTGTCCCTGAATGGTCCCGATGTTTCACTTCACTAAAGAAGAGATTAATTTGTAGAAAGGCTTCAGCACATTCCTGGGTTGCTCAAGTGCACTTCTTTTCATAGAACAGGCTTTTGATTTTGTGCTTTAAATCAAAGGCAGAGAGCAAAAATTCCAAGTATGTATGGGCTTCCAACCTTTAAAAAAACAGGATTGTTCAGATGGAATTTGACACAGAAATGTTCTACTCCACTACTCTAGTTAGTTTGATTCTTCCCCAAGATACCCGCTTTCTTCTTTCTACTAAATATCAGAATTTTAATCAAGCTGGTGTTTGGCAGGGCATTAAAGATAAGTGAAAAGTTCGTTATTAGTAATTTATTCATATTGACATTTTAGTCGTTTTATTTCCTTGGAAAACACAGTGTCTCCAGTTAGGAAACCTGTTTGGTAGGAAATATATTAATACAATATTTTCTGTGTCATGACAGATAATGTGTTTCCTTGGACACTGACTCAGACATTGTTAAAAAATACTATGGCATACTGGAAAGTGTTTTTGAATATTTGTACGAACTTCTGAGTTACAAATTTTTGAATTCAGTAGAGAAAGCAAGCACGGGAAACATTAAATACTTATCATAGTCCCTTTGAAAGACTGTTTTCAATCATCCTTGAATCTTCTTTATTCCACCATTTGTATTTTTCAAATTAACCAATATACTTTTATTTAAAACCTATGACAAGTAAAACATAGTGCAGTCAGAAGAAAGACCTTATCCATGTGGGATGGAGATGTTGCTTTGATTTTGTTCGGGATGTCTGTTAAATAAAACAGCAGGTTACCCTGCTTCTTTGGTCTGATTTCACATATGTACACACACACACACACACACACTTTGATGAACAATTTAAGAAATAAAAACAGTTTCAAAAGGTTGTATACTCAATGCAATGATTCATCTAGTAAAAACATTATTCTATCTTTCCATATTCAACACATGATTTTAAGGGAGAATAAGGATTGCAAAATTGTGCCGGACTTCTGAATGATAAGAATATATCTAAATAATACTGCATTTAGTAACAATTTTTTTTTCACTTTAAAAGCATCTCTTCTTTTTATCATAGCATTTGTATCATGTCCAGGATGAGATATTACAGCACACATGATAGAATATTTTAAAACAATAGTTCATTTTGCTCAAACTCCATGTTGAAAGCAAACAACTCTGTCAAACACTTTGAAGAAGGTAAAAGTAGTGGAACCATGTTTTGTCAAGAAAGCCCAGGGAGAAAAGCAGGTAGTAACAATTTTTACCTTTTTGAAATGCTTTCAACCTTACTTTGCAGATCATTTGACCACATGAAAAGAGGTGCTCTTATTGATTATAAAAGGGGGTGCTTTTCATAGTTGCAATTTGATAACTGGAATGGAATCTGGTAAACAATTACAATGAATTGCATTAATATAACAGGTATAGTATCCTCATTTTTTTACAGTAACAAATAATCCACCTGCCACAGGTACTACACCTTTTACCACAGTCCTGAAACCATGGTACCCTGTCCTTAACTTAGTGGTATTTAAGAATTACTCTGGAGGGCCTGTAAATGCACCTTACAGATACAGCAGCTGTCAACTCTTTTCTAACGCCATATTGCTCTCCACGGTTTCTTATTGTTATACACATTAGAGAATAGGACAAGCATTTTCTATAACTTCTTCAGTCTCCTGGAGTTCTGATTTAGTTAGGTTTCTCCCAAGATAAAAGAAAAACAGATTCCTGGAACATAAATGTGGCTGGGAAAGGGTTTTGACCCTGCCTAATTCAATGTAGGGTAGCCAACCAAAAAAAAAAAAAAAGCCTAGGACCAGATGGTTTCAGTGGTGAATTCTGCCAAACAGTTAAAGAAGAATTCACTACAATCTTTCTCCTATTCTTCCAAAAAATAGACGAGGAGGGAAGACTCCCATACTCATTCCATAAGACCAGAATTACCTGGATTCCAAAGCAATCAGAACAATCAGTTAAGGTAAAGAAAGACAAGGCATCCAAATCAGAAAGGAAGAAGTAAAACTGTCTTTGTTTGCAAATGATATGTTATATATAGAAAGTCCTAAAGACCCCACCAAAAAAAAAAAAAAAAAAAAAAAGAAAAACGTTAGAACAAATCAACAAATTCAATGAAGTTGCTTAGTACAAAATCAGCATACAGTTATCAGTCATGTTTCTGTACACTAATAATGAAATATTTGAAAAAGAAATAAAGGTAACGATCTTACAATAACATTAAAAACTAAAACTCTTAAAATGGAATACATTTAATCAAGGAGATAAAAGATCTATACATTGAAAACTATAGGACTTTGATGAAAGAAATTGAAAAAGATATAAATCAAAAATAAACAGACAAACCATAAGTGACTCTTAATCTCACAAAACAAACTGAGGGTTGCTTGGGGGAGGGGGTTTGGGAGAAGGGGGTGGGATTATGGACATTGGGGAGGGTATGTGCTTTGGTGAGTGCTGTGAAGTGTGTAAACCTGGTGATTCACAGACCTGTACCCCTGGGGATAAAAATATATGTTTATAAAAAATATAAAATTAAATCTAAAAAAAAATAATAATAAAATAAAATAAAAACCAAATTTTAAGAAAAAAATATCAAAACATAATTCTATATACCAAACTTTTTCCAGAGATTTGATTAAAATATAATGGATAATAAATATTATGTTACTTCTGAAATTAAAAATATATATAAAATATCTTAACAGATTTTAAATTTTACATAATTTTTATATTATTTTATTTACAAATATATATAGGCATCAGTAACACTTACTTTTGCAGAGAAAAACATTCTGTAACTTACTACTGCTTTTTGCTTATGATTTTAATTATATTTTAAACATGAAATAAAATATTTATTCAAAATGCTCAAAAAAAAATAAACAGAAATATATCTTGTGTTTGTGAATCAAAAGAATTAGTATTGTTAAAATGTCCATACTACCCAAAGCTTTCTATAGATTCAGTGCAATCTCTATCAAAATGCCAATGGCATTTTTCATAGAATTAGAAAAAAAATTCCTAAAATTTGTATGGATATACAAGAGACTGAATAGCCAAAGTAATCCTGAGAAAGAAGAAAAAAGCAAGCGGCTTCACACTTCCTATTTTCAAACTATACTATAAAGATACAGTAATAAAAACATAAAAATAAACACATATACCAATGAAAGAGCAGTATGAGTTGAGAAATAAATCCTCATTTATATGTTCAACTAATATTTGACAAGGGGGCTAAGAATACTCATATAGGAGCTGGAAAGACTCTTTAATAAATATGTTACTGAAAACTGGATAACCAGATACAAAAGAACAAAATGGGACCCCTACTTATACAACTTACAAATTTAACTTGAAATGGATTAAATACATAAACGTATGAACTAAAACCATAAATCTCCTAGAAAAAAAAATATAGGGAAAATTTCTTGGCATTGGTCTTGGCAATGATTTTTTTTTCTTTTTTGATTTGACAGCAAAAGCATAAGCAACAAAAGCAAGAATTAATAAACGGACTACAGAAAACTAAAAAGTTTCTGCAGAGAAAGAAAAACAATAACAAAATGAAAAGGCAAACTATGAAATGGGCAAAGATGTTTGCAAATCATATATCTGATAAGGAGTTAACATCCAAAATATAAGAAGAACTCATGCAACTCAATAGCAATAAAACAAACAATCTGATTTAAAAAATGGACAGAGGGTGCACCTGGGTGGCTCAGTGGGTTAAAGTCTCTGTCTTCAGCTCAGGTCGTGACCTCGGGTCCTGGGATTGAGCCCCACATCAGGCTTTCTGGCTTTTTACTCCTCTCTCTCTGCCTGTCTCTCTGCCTACTTGTGATCTCTGTGTCAAATAAATAAAATCTTAAAAAGAAAATGGTTAGAGGAACTAAATAGATATTTTTCCCAAAGAAGACATATAAATGGCCAACTGTACATGAAGAGGTACTGGATAGCACTAGTCATCAGGGAAATGCAAATCAAAAGTCCAATGAAATGTCACAGGGACTATTATCAGAAAGACAAAAGATAACAAGTGTCAGTAAAGATGTGAAGAAAAGGGAAGCTTTCACTATTGGTGGGAATGTAAATTGATAGAGCCATTATGGAGAACAGTATGGAGTTCCTCAAATTTATAAAAGAGCAACCATATGACCCTTCTGGATATATAGCCAAAGGAAATGAAATCAGGATCTCAACAAGATATCTGCACTCTTTCGTTCATTGCAGCATTATTCACAATAGCCAACATATGGAAACCACCTAAGTATCCATCACCAGGTGACTGGATAAAGAAGAAGTGGTATATATACACAATGGAATATTATTCAGCCATGAGAAAGAAGGAGGTTCTGCTGTCTGCAAGAACATGGATGAAACTTGAGAGCACTGTGCTAAATGAACTAAGTTAGAGAAAGAGAAAAACTGTATAAATCACTTATAGGTGAAATTTAAATTTTAAAAAAGTCAAATTCATAAAACAGAGTAGTAGGTTACTAGGGACTGGAGGATGAGAGAAATGGGGAGATATTGGTCATAGGGTACAAACTTCTAGTTTAAGATAAATAAGTTCAGGGGAACTAATGTACAGCATAGTAATTATAGTTAACAATATTAAATTATACACTTGAAATCTGCTAAGAGAGTAGATCTTAAATGTTCTCATCACAAAAAGCAAATGGTATTTATGTGACACGATAGAGCTCATGTTATAGTAATGTTATGATAGTAATCCTTTTGCATATGTAAGTGTATCAAACCAACATAGTGTAAACCTTACACTTACACAATGTTATATGTTAATTATATCTCAATAAAGGTGGGGAAAAGGGGCAGGATAACAACAATACGATAACTCTGTGATACCAAGGTTATACCACATGAATTTCTTTTGGATTGACAAAATATAATACAGCAAAGGAAAAAGTTTTTCAGATATATGATGCAATGGAATTACAAGAATCTGAATTTTTATCATTAAAATGTGGAACATAAGAAATACCCTTGAGGACATTAGGAGAAGGAAAGGAAAAGTGAATTCGGGGAAATCGGAGGGGGTGATGAACCATGAGAGACTGTGGACTCTGAGAAACAGAAGGTTTTGGAGGGGAAGGAGGTGGAGGGTTTGGTGAGCCTAGTGGTAGGTATAAAGGAGGGCACATATTGCATGGAGCACTGGGTGTTGTTCATAAATAATGAATCTTGCATCAAAAACTAATGATGTATTTTATGGTGACTAACATAACACAATTTAATTAATTAATTAGTTTAATAAAATAACAATAACAAACAAAATTCAAAGACGGGTAACCAAGATGGGACAGTAAAGCCACTATAGCAACACAGCCATTTAGCGCAGTATATACTACGACTTGGCCATACCCTTCAAGGTCTGTAACCTCAAACGGGGCCTCTTCTGAGTCTCCACCACTGTCCAAGAAGAAATGGAGACAAGGTATCTATTAGAGATTGTCGCAGCCAGCACGACGAATCCACCAGGGAAACCGTGAGGGGTAAGAGGATGGTGAAAAGAAATTAAGAGACAAAGAGATGGGGACAGGAGGGACACCTAGGGTGATGTCCAACAGTGCCAAATTTATTCCACATCTTACAAGCATTTATAAGGCAGACCAGAATAGGAGGAGTAATACATCAGTACATAGTCAGATGACCACAAGCTTCTATAACAAGTTTACATTTACTACCAACAAACCTTGTGAAGCCAGGTAGTTTTGGCTAAAGCCATTAGCAAGACAATCAACCAGGGAGTGGGTCATGGGAGGTACAGAACAATAAGGACTAACTAAGAACTCAGGACTCTGGCCACATTGTTCCCTACTGCAGGGAGAGTGTGTGGGAAATCACGTAGGCAAGCTCATGACACATAGCACAGACCCTTTCTCAGTGCACTCAACTTTCCTGTCCTTAACCTTGTCAAGGTGTCCAGACTTTGAAGGAGACTCAAGCCTGGGCCTGGTTGTCCTCAACTCCAACCGTGCCGTGGCCTCCAACAAGAGATAAACTTAGTCCCAGAAGACATAGTGGGCCAAGAGGCTAGGGACCAAACTCTTGAGAAAGAAGACTATAAAAATTTTTAAAACCCCTTTTCCACTGAATAAATGCTTTCCTCTTTGCAATGTTTCTTTTTTACAGTAGCTGCAGTGAGACGGGCCTGGAACAAATTTTCCTTCAGGTGAACCCCTTTCTTTCTTTCTTTCTTTCTTTTTTTTTTTTTTTTAAGATTTTTCATTTATTTATTTGGCAGAGATACAGTGAGAGGGGGAACACAAACAGGGGGAGTGGGAGAGGGAGAAGCGGACTTCGCACTGAGAAGGCAGCCCGATGCGGACCTTGATCCCCGGACCCTGAGATCATGACCTGGGCCAAAGGCAGATGCTGAACGACTGAGCCACCTCTGTGGTGCCCCACAGAGGAACACCTTTCTAAGCAGAAACTAGTGTGGAGCCCAGAGTCAATAGATCCAAAATAGACTGCTTGGTGGAGCTGCGGTCTTTCCGTAGGATTCTTTCATATATGATTTTTCTCACCTCACAGTGAGGATGACAAGAGTGATCAGGGTAAAGAAGGAGCAAAAGAGGCCATAGTGGCTCTAGTGGCTCAGCAACCTGAACTTTCTTTGACTTTGTAGCACCAAATACAATAGTTCACACTTTCTCTTTGATATAGTATTTATTAAGTACTAACTCATCTGATCCTCTCGTTGGCCCAGTGGACCTCATTTCATAGATTAGAAAACTGTGGCCAGACAGAATAACTCAACCGCCCATATTTGTAACAGCTAGTAAAAGGCAGAGATGCTTGAGGTGTTTAAAACCAGGCATTCTAACTTCAGGCATCTCAAGTGTCACACTCTGTTAGTGAATGTAAAGAGGGGCTTTGCACTCGTATCCATTTCAGCTCATGGGCTAGGGGCTTCCCAAAGACCAAATACTAATAAAGACAAAGAGACTTGCCTTGTGCATGTCCCATGAGGGCTCAAAAAAAGATGGCTACAATCAGGATAAAATACATCAGCTCGATATAAAGCTCTCAATCCATAGGACAAATGTCTTTTTTTCCCATGGTGCCCCTGAATCTCAAGGACTGAGCACTTGGTGTGCTTAAAATGGACAAGACCTACTGTCCTAAGTGGCTATTCCAAAGTCCTGAAAGTTCACTAAATTTTCTTGTAATCCAATTCTACAACATCTTATTAATGATTCACATTAATATTAATGCTAGATTCCACTTTGCTTTGCTTTCATCTCTTTCTAATGTTTAAATAGATAATCAACACTGACTTTGCACAATTGCTACTATACACTATTAGGTTACCGTCTTGTTAATAAAGCTACCCTTCAAGATCTGATTTGCTTAGCCTTTCTGGGCAAGTGAAATTCAATATTTGAGAAGCAAATGCAGGCACAAGATAAGGTGATCTCAGAAGCTAGGCTAAGGTAAGAGTCAGAGAATAGCCCATACCCTACTTCCTGTGGGCTATGAGCCTAGATTTCAGAGGAAAAAAATAAAGTCACATGGCCTCAATAAACACATGGTCACTATAGTTACATCACACTGTCCCTTGTCTTACATAAAGAGGAATAAAATCAACCCATCAAAGTAAACCATTTGCAATGAAAACAAGGTGTCCATGTGGAAACAAATCAATTACTGGAAAGCATACACCCAGACAATTTCTAAACAATGCCCAGTCATGATTAATTTTAGTTTTGGGAATTCAACAAAGAAATACTGTCCATTCAGAATCTCTAGTCCTGCTGAGATTCTGGGATTTTGCCAGCGGCTCAGCTACTATTCACAAACCCTGGCAACCTGAGTCTGAAACTCTACATGTTTAGATAAACAGAAGATGTTACCAGGATCTCATTTCTCTATTCTTTACAGCCACTCTACTTCTTCAGGGGAAATAGAATCTAGCAAAGGGGAACAGAAGTTACTACCCCAAAATATGGCTCTTTAGCACAAGGATTATTTTAGGCTGATTATTTTTAAGAAACAGCAGACATAGGAAAAGCTCTGAAAACCAAGTAGAGATTACCCTTTCTGTAAGAGACAGTGATATTTATAAGGACAATCTCCTTTGGTAAGGGTGTTTCCCCCTCTGTACCAGGAAGAGCATGACTAAATCTCTAGAAACTCTTAGCAGTGAAGAAGGCCAGGACATAAATTTGCATAACAACCGTACCCTTGTTTATTGTGCTTTGTCTAATAACCTCCCCAGACTGGCTTCCCCAAACCACTGCTCCCCCACCCCAACATCATCTTTTGTCTTTGGCTGGAGATGGCTTTTAAGGTGGTGCTTGGACCATTTTAGGAAGTTGCTCAGTTTTCTTGGATATCTCCCATACATATGGGAGGTATGCATGTTATTAAACTTGTTTTTCTCCAGCTAATTTGTTTTATTTTTTTTTAAGATTTTACTTATTTTTTGAGAGAGAGAGAGCACAAGCAAGGTGAAAGGCAGAAGGAGAAGCAGAGTCCCGCTTGAGCAGGGAGCCCAATGAGGTCTTGATCCTGGGGCTCCAGGATCATGACCTGGGCCAAAGGCAGATGCTTAACCAACTGAGCTACACAGGCGCCCCAATCTGTGTTTTAATATAGGTCATGTCTCAGCCAAGAACCTACACAATTAGAGGGGAAAATTATTTTTCCTCCTCTACATCAATAAGAATATTTTCCCCCAGTTCTATTAATCATTAGGAATCTGGTTTATAGTTAAAACTCACTCAGGCACATCAAGGACCTAACTCACAAATCAAATTGAAGAGGAAGTAGAACTGAGAGTCAAACCATGAGAGACTGTGGACTCTGAGAGACAAACTGAGAGTTTTGGAGGGAAGGATGTGGGGGGTTGGGTGAGCCTGGTGGTGGGGATTATGGAGGGCACATATTACATGGAGCCCTAGGAGTGATGCATAAACAATGAATTTTGGAACACTGAAAAAATAAAATAAAATAAAATTCAAAAAAAAAAAAAAAAAAGAACTGAGAGTCATGGTATAATAGACACAGAAGTTAAGATACTGGATTTTGTTGTCAAATTCAAGCCCTGGCTCCATCATTTCCTCTATCTTAATCTTGGGGAAATGACTTAACCTCTTTTCTCGTGTGGCTAGGTTTTCTCATGGATAAATGGGGAAAACTATAGCAGTGTCTGACTCAGACAATCATCTGCAGAGTCATTCCACATGTGGTGATTAGACCAACAGCGTCTTGTCAAGTCACACTGAGCTTGCTAGAAATGCAAACTCTTAGGTCCTACCCCAGAAATCTGAACCAGAATTGCAGGAAGGGGAAGTATTAGCTAAGAATCTGTATTTTAACAGCTCTTCTGGAGATTCTTACTCACATTAATGTTTGATATACACTGACTGAAAGCATTTATTAAAATGTGAAGCTTTTGGTATTACTCTTGGTATATAATATGACTTCAATATATGTTAACTCTTGTTTTTATTAGCGTGGAGGAGGAGTGGAGTTAAGGGTCAACTGTGATTCAGGAGCTCAAATGGCTCCAGTGAACTACTAGTAAACACTCCAGCAAGTTGCAAACTAATTGGAAAGGGGTCACAGAACTGCCATTCCATCCTTTTCACTTTGTAAGATCTTCACTGCATTTCTCTTATTCTATTATAAGCCATAACCATCTTGCACCTTACATACTGCTGTTCTGTTTACACAAAGTAAAACATGACTGATTGCAAGGTAAAAGTCCACCCTTACACAGCACTATGAATTGTATTTGAAAACTGCGAGTGGTCAAAGAAACAGAACCTGAATGATGGTCCTTTTGAAAGAGCAGAGCTGCTAATCAGCCATCATGGTACCAGGAGAGCAAATGCTAAGAATATGTGAAAATTTCTGTGGGTACCATATTTAACTTGATAAGAATAACTGGTGGCCACTGTCAGTATTACCTCAGTTGTAGCATGACTCAGGAAGTCGGTGTGCAGTTCACCTCCTGTAACTAGACAGAGAATAAAGATCCTTCCTTCCTTCTGGACCTGGGTGGCCTAGCCAGTGGAGCATCTGACTCTTGATTTTGGCTCAGGTTATGCACTCAGGCTAACGAGATCAAAGTCTGTGTCTGGCTCTGTGTTCAACAGGGAGTCTGCTTGAGATTCTTCTTCTCTCTCTGCCCCTCCCTCCTCACCCCCACTCACATACTCTCTCTAAATAAATACATAAAATAAAATAAATAAAATAAAATCCTTGAATTTAGGCTTTCAGATAAACAAGTTGTTATTGAATGTATAAACACATTAGAATATAGCAAGTCTAATCCCCATATAAAAATAGGAATAACTTCTCTAGAAACCTGGTTGGAGAGTCCCTCAGTTCAAAACACCCCTAGTAACGAGGTTTTACACCATTCTAAGTGCACATTACTTTAGAATTAGCTAAGAAAAACCGTTTCTCTATATTTTCTGCACATGCAATACTGCCTAATTTTGGCTCTTTTGTTTCTAATAGTCTGAATTAAATATTGAAACTTTATTACTACCATAGAATTCATTGATCAAACCTGATCAGGTTAAAAAAGGTTGACTACAGCAGGAAAACATAGCAATTTTAACTTAAAACATATGAAAATGACATGCCTATGTCCACCTTTTCACTTCCTTTATTTTTCTTACATAAATTTCATCCACAATGCATCTTTCGGAATTTCTAATTCCAGTATCTTTATATATTTTTTTTAAGATTTATTTATTTATTAGAGAGAGTGGCATGGGAGAGAGTCATACAGGCCCATCTGTGCATGTGCAAGTTGGGGGAAGGGTAGAGACAGAGAATCTTCAAGCAAACCCCCAGCCAAGCTTGGAGCCCCATTGGGCTTGATCTCATGATTCATGAGATCATGACCTGATTTGAAACCAAAAGTTGGTCACTTAACCGACTGAGCCATCCTGGTGCCCCTCCAATTACCATATCTTTAAACTGAAGCAAGAATTTAGAGGCAGACATGAAATATATGTCTGCTGCATTCATCCTAGATTTTATTTGTTTTATTTATTTTAAGATTTTATTTATTTGACAGAGTGAGAGATCACAAGTAGGCAGAAAGGCAGGTAAAGACAAAGGGGGAAGCAGGCTCCCTGCTGAACAGAGAGCCAGATGTGGGGCTCAATTCCAGGACCCTGAGATCATGACCTGAGCCGAAGGCAGAGGCTTAACCCACGAGCCACTCGGATGCCCCCATCCTAGAATTTTATGATTGTTTCCCCTATGTTGTCTCATCTAGGTCTCACCTACACCTAATTCCAAAGTATTTTTAAGGAATTCTCTTTATTGAGTTTTTTAACATAGTTTTTATTACAAATAATACTCCTTTAGCCTCCTCTCACACTTTTGTTTAACTCAATTTATAGAATATTTAATAAAATTATGTACGTAAACGACAAGAAGTAGTGACATAATCCCACAGGGAATCAAGGGAAACTGGCTCTGGGTAAGTGTATAACTCAGCAAGTAGAGGGCCAGCATATGACCAAACCAGAAAGGAGACTTCTGACCTGAAGTACTCACAGTGTTGTGGATGCCAGTAGGTTTTATACCATAAAGGGGCTTTGTCCGATGCATCTATTACATGGAGCTTGGTCAAGACAGACCATTTTGAAGGATTTTATTTTGGAAACATATGGTAACATAGCATTAATAATTTCACGTGTACTCATCTATCACCAAGTAGAATGGTGTCTTGCAAAGAAAGGCAGAAAAAAGTCTGGGATCTGAAGTATAAGTCCCAAAATATATGTAGTTAGAAACTAGTGATTTATGAATAAAGTTTATTTGAAGACCAATTATGAACTTTGTTGGAAAGCCAAACACTGGCTAAGCTGCAGCAGAGGCTGGAGTGTGTGTTGCATTTAGACTGTAAAGCAGATATGTTCAGTGATTCCCTGCCTTGTCCTTTTGACAATGGTGTTTGATCAGTCCCCTGGTTGAATAAACTGACACATTGTACATATGTCTGTACACCGGCCAGTACTTAATTAAATCATGAAATTACAAATGGTACTCTAGAGTGTGATCTGCAAGGACTGTGCCACATGAATATTTTATCTGGAGTTAAGAGCCACAGTTACAGAATCTCTGAGAGAATAAAAGACATTGTAAAGCCCTTGGCATACAGATGGTGATACAAAATGTCAATCATCTTCATACCCTCCATTTTTCCAATATATTTCCCTTATGAAAAGACTGGGTAACAACATTGTTAGATCCTAGTGTTTGCAGACCTTTAGCTTTACTAATTAATGACAAATTGTTTTCCAAAATAGTTATGTTGGTTTATTCTTTCATCTTTTGTGAAATGTCTGCTCGTGTATTTTGTTCATTCGTTCTATTTAAATTTTTCTTCTATCCGAATTTTTGCCTTTCATTGCATTGATTCTTATGCATTCTCTATCTTCCTGCACTTTCATATTAACCCCAGGACATGAGTGTGATTTTCCTACTTTACAGATGAGAATCAGAGGAGTAGGAGATTAAGAGACGTGTGCAAGGTCATAGAGACAGTGAATGCTGGAAGGCACATCGAACGCAGCTCTCTTTTACTCCAAAGCTCAGGGGGGCTTCCATTAAACAAGCCATCTTGTCTTTATTTTTGCTGATGCTTTCTTATTTCTGCACCACAAACCCCCCTTATATTCTCTGCAAAGAGCCACACTGCAACAGCAAGTGGGGAATGGAATCGCTCTGGAAATGGCTAGAGAATGGCTAGAATAGCTACTGAACTGAAAGAATGGAGCATATCTGGGAGATCTCCCTTCTTATGGCTCTGAGCCCATCATCAACATGGTCATCGATTACAATCATAATAATAATGTTAAAAAGAACCAAAACACCAACCATTCATGGAGCACTTAAGGTGTACAAACCCCTGCACTAAGCACTTCAGATGCCTCATGTAAGGCCATCATAATGGCGACCCTGCAAGTTACAAAATTGACTCAATCCTGTTCCTAGAGAAGGAAGCCCAGTTTGAGAAGAGTTCAATTCTCCCAAGGTCAAATCATCGGGAAATGATAGTCTCTGTGTGAAAACCAACGTGTTTGACTTTGGAAACTGTGGTTCTAATCATTATGCCACTAATCAAAATACTATTATATATTTCCTGTCTTTTTGTCCCAAGCATGTATACATTTATTTTTCTCTACTGTTACATTATCTAGCACATCAATAATCATACATTGAGAATTCAAAAGGCCTGCTTGTCCTTAGGAATCAAGCCCATTTTAGGCTAATTTTCCAAAGAGAATCACTGTTGACATGTATACTTGTTAATAAGAAGTGCACAATTAGGTCTTTTTCGGAACAAAGGCATGGCCTCAGAGTTTTAAGAGTCCATGAGGAGAGTTAGAGTGATAGACAGCAGAGGTAGGACATGCATCAACCTATGATTAGGATCCCTCTATAGAATAAGAACCTGCTTTTTTCAAACTCAAGGAAAAATATCTATAAAGTTTATAGAAAATCCAGGTACTTTTCAGATGTTTTTCATAGACATTTTCAAAGCTTTTTTGGCTTATGTGAGGCATATCATCTGTCATTTAGGAAGGATCACTCTTCTTCAGATAGAAAGCAGCACTCAATTTTTGGTAGACGTACTTGAAAATACCATGTTTACTGTCCTGAAATGTCTTTTTTATGTACCATTTTTTATATCAAGCATACCTCACAGTGTAGTAGTCTGATAACCAAATGTGAATAATTACATACTTGCTTAGCTTGATGACTTTTTTTCATTGGCATCACCTAAAATTTTATGAGAAACAATGTTTCCATAGAACTTAAAGAACAACCAGAATAGACACAAGTACATAGTAGGTGTTCAGCCAATACAGTTGAATAACAAATAAGGTACCAGATCCATAAAGGAACTAATGACATTATCAGCCAGAACATTTCTCATGATTATTCACAGCTGTACCTCAAGGATGATGTTACTCTGGTTATAATTTCAGAAATACATATTGAAAACAGCATTTCTATAATGAAGAAAAATTTTGATTTGTTCTACTTCTGTACTAACAGTATTTTTGTTTTTTTAGTGGCCCTACCTCAAAAAAGAAACCTCACCATTTTCAAATGCATGACCTGGTTTAATCGTCTCAACGTTACTTGCACTATTTTACAAATGGGGAAACAAAAAGCCTGAAAGTCCATTTCAAGCATCAATGAGTCATTGAGCCAGTGTTCACTTTTGAATCTCCTTGACTCTGAAGCTCATGCTTTCTCTATTGGAGCAGATTTCCGTCCCCTCTTTTGGGCAAACATAAGCAAAATCATACTGGGATCAAAAGAGAGGAAAGCAGTAGCATATATTGATGACATATTTGAATCAGATGTATCCCATACATAATCCCATTCATCAAGAAAGTCATAATAAAAGAATCATCATATCAGTTCCATTTCTACAAGTGAGGAAACTGAATACACAGAGAAGTTAAGTAATTTGCCTAAGGATGGGATCAGAATATAAGACCATGTTTACTAAATTCAAAGTTTTCTTCAGACTACGAGAAGTCTAAACACAAGATGGGAAATGGCACTTACTGAAGGCATATTTTAATTATACATTTTATATATTCCAAAACCATGAGAGAAGTTGTTATAGTCAATCAATTTCTACTGATTAGAAACTGAATCTCAGAGATGTTAGGTAATTTGCCTATAATGATGGGATTAGAATTCAAGTCCAAGTCTATTGATTCCAAGTGATTGTTCTTCATGGGGTGCCTGAGTGGCTCAGTCAGTTAAGCATCTGCCTTCACCTCAAGTAATGATCCCAGGGTCCTGGGATCAAGCCCTGCATGGGGCTAGCTGCTCAATGCGGAGTCTGCTTCTCCCTCTCCCCCGCCCCTCTTCCCTGCTTGTGTTCTTTCTTTCTCTCTGTCTCAAATAAATAAATAAAATCTTTTTAAAAAGTGATTGTTCTTCCCATTAGAAAATAGAACTTTTTAGCTAGTGGGACTTTAGAAATCGTTGAGGCTAGACTCCTATTTCATTGATGAAATTACACAAGGTGTGAAAACAATATTGTTCCTTGGAAGTTGATGGAACAGAAGAATGGGTATGGACACTATTGCTTGCTGTCTGCTGGTAAAGAAGTTTCAAACTCTGTTATTAGAAAGTCACTCAACAACCTTTAAAGGAATTTAACTTTGTATAATTAGTGATTGTGATGACCTTAATCTGAAAACAACTATTTCAGTCAACTCCTACAAATTTCTTGGCAGGGAGGCTGGTGGGAGGCTGAGTCCCCTTTTGCACATTAATAGTTCATAGCACTTGGTGTTATTCAACACATGTTTGTTGGATAAATGATGAATGAAGGAATGAATCATAGGATGTATTTTTGAGAGGTATATTCATTTTATTTTCAACTCTGACAAGCCACTTTTTTCTCCTGGGATATAGATCACCCTTTCCCTACAATCCAAATTATATATTTCTAAAAAATACTGTCCTCACTTTGTTAATCGTCCCCCCCACAAGTGTGAGTGAATTAAGGTAAGGACAGTGGGATGGGATAAGATTGGAAAAGACTAGACTAGGGACTCTGAGGTTGGCAAGAGTGAATGATGAGGAGAAGAGAAACGGTAGGTGGCAGAAAGTGAAAATGGACCCTGTCTCAGTAGGGTGATATCTACCAGCACACGCATTTACGTATATGCACATATATTTGTATGACAGAATTTAGCTTAAACAAAAGACAACTGAAGATAGTACAGTTTTAAGAAAAAGCAGGTTTGATCAAGCAATTTGTGTTCCTAAGCGATCAATTCACAAAGAGTCATAGAGTGTTTACTGTTAGATACTATTCTAAGTACTGAGGCCTGGGAGTGAACCAAAGTTGCTATCCTCATGGGACAGCAGTTTTGTTTTTGTTTTTTTAATATTTTTTTATGTTATTCTACAGTTGGTTAACCAAATACTATGTTAATTCTCAAAATAGACAGTAGTTTAATTTACTTCTTTTAGCGCATAAAATAAAAAGCAGTTGCAGAACCTAAAACAGTGTCCAATGGCCAGACTGGAACAATCTGAGCAACATAATAAATAGTGTAGCATTGTCTTGTAACCCAGAGTAGGCAATAAATGTATGACTCTGTGTGATACAAAGTATCGAATAAATAAATGTGGTGAAGCAACAGAATTTTCTTATAGAATAATTCTGATTCCAGTTATCAGAAAAAAAACTTACATTCCCTCCATCTCCCTTGAGAAAATGCTAGACTTAGTAGGTCTTCCCAAAGAAGAACACAGAGAAAAGGAAAACTGGTAACTGCACAAGGAAGAAATCTGAGAAACACTACATTAAACAACTAATGAAGGTTAAAATCACTGGCAATGTCATGTAGACGTCGTGTCCTCCTAATGGGATGTGGTGAAGATGGCACTATGTTTCTGTGGTCTTGTTCCACAAGCCCATATCCCCAGCATAACCGTGTGAAAATTATCATACAAGCCCAGCTGAGGGAAGTTCTGCAGGATATCTGGCCCCAGATCCTCCAAACAGTTGAAGTCACGACAAACAGAAAAAGGCCAGTATAGACCAGAAGGACTGTGGAGACAGCTAAAAACCATGGTGCCCTGAACTGGATACTGGGAAAGAGGAGGTTAATGGAAAAACTGCTGAAATCAAAATTAAGGCTGGACTTTAGGTAATAGTAATGTAATAATGCTAATTTCTTAGATTTGTTAAGTGTATCATGGAAATATCAGGTGTTAACAATCAGGAAAACTAAGTGAAGTATATATGGGAATTCACTGTATTATCTTTGCAAGACTTCTGTAAATCTAAACATATTATAAAAGCAAAAACTATTTAAAAAACAGTGACAGAAATATTTAAAAATAAAACAAAATGTATATGTGGGTTGCTGTTCACAGGTGTGACGATCTTAGAAAATAAAAACCTCAAAAAATGTATTACATTCAAGCACAAGAATTTTGTTCGGACCTGGGTAAATTTCACCCAGTGAACTCTTCCCCATCCTTGTGAAAACTCTGAAAACCCACCTCACATACTGGGCTGATTATCTGCATCAGCAACCACGATTATAATGAATACAGACAAGTTTATAGCTGTAAAAGCCAAAGTGAGATGAGGGAGAAATGTGGATTTTGTCTTTGAAATAGGTGACAAAATTTTCCACTATGTGAGAACTTACTTCCCAGACCCTGGGTATCGCTTGCTGGAAATATATACTTGGTAGAGGGAAAAAAAAAAAAAAAGAGAGAGAGAGAAGAAAAAAAGAAAGAAAAAAACCCTAAAATAAAAAAACATGTGTGAGTGAAGCACCATGAAAGGATAATTTATATCTCCAGGGATTTGGGGAAGTAACTAAAATAGTCAAGGAGGCCTGTGTTTCATTCATTTAACAAAAGTTGGAATGAGAATCACTATGGGTCATGCCCATTGCATTTATTTCTGTATTCCTAGGGTTCAAACATGGGAAGTATGAAGGAACGAAGGAATGAATGAAAAGACACCATGGAAAGATGAAAAACTTGGAATTGTAGGAAATACCACAACATTCATTTCAGTAGGGGAGATGCTTATGAATGGTTCTGATACTTAAAATAAGAGCTAAAAGCAGTAAGTGGTTTAAATAAAGAACCATAGAGGTTTTAATTTGAGGTTAGATAAAGACCAGCCATTTATGCTGAATTTCCAAGTTCTGTTAGGACTTGACCATGGGCTATATCAAGGTTCATTTATTCCCTTGTTGTGTGTGGTACAAAGTGCCTACTTAGAGCAAGAACATCAAAGTTTGAATCTCAGCTCCACACACTTAACTTCTATAGATTCAGTAACTTTATCAGCAACACAGAAAGGAGGAGAATACTTATTTCTCTCACTGCTTTGCTGGAAAAATTAAGTTAAATAAAATTTGTGATAAGCCTGGCAGAGCACAGTGGCTAGGAGTGGCACATGACTAAGAATCCAGAGGAAATGGTAGAATCCAGAGGAAAGTGATTGGCTGTTCACTGTTCCTAGTCTAGATGGGCGACCACTAGGTGATGATATTTTAACAATAACTATGTTGTCTCTAATAGTGGGAATTCATTTAAGGGAGAGCAGGTAGGAACTTCCCAGATCCTCGACAAGCAGAGTTTTCAGGTGACCAGCCCTGAACACAATAGCCATCTTTCTCTACTGTTCAGATTTAGACTGGTGGTTACCAAGACACTCAGTTATTGGTACCCAAAAGCATAGTTTCCATCCCTCTGCTTAGACTGGTTGATTTACACATTGGTTTATCCTAGTAATAGACAGTTTTCAATAGCAATTTCCTAAAATGATATAGTGATATAACTTCCAGTTTAGATTTATAAAGTCTGGTCAGATGTTGAATAATGACTCCTTGTTTTCTCCAATGCAAGAGGGACAGCCAGAAGTCTGGAAGGGTCTTGAATAACTAGTAGGGAATATAGTATCTGAAAAGCAGCAGTTCATTTGAGAAATCTCATCACAGTTCCAGTATTAGTCAGTTGGCCTTCAATTTTCTCTCAGACACTCCAGAAATCCTGCAAGCTCATTCTTTAAACACACACACACACACACACACACACACACACACACACACACACAAACTTTAAAGTCCAAGGCATCTATTTTAAATGTCTCCATTTAAATGTCTCTAGGCATTCAGTGGTCTTACATCCTGGTTTTTTAGACAGAAGAATGTCACAAAAGCTTTAAAACATGTTTTCACTTGATTTCGTTATTTAATGCTCACAATAGGAATCTGTGAGTCAGCCCATCATCTCTGATTTCCAGATGAAGAAACTCAAGCTGAGAGAGGTTAAGTGACTTGTTCAAAGTAACAAGGCAAGTTAGTAAGTCTTTTAACTCTGTGTCTAGAAATTTTCCCCACTATGCCCTGCTGTTAATACCTCAGTGGGAATTAATTTTAATTAGTGCTTCCTTCCCAGGGCTATTGGCCTTTAAAATAACATAGTACGTAAAAGGATGCATTCATTAACACTGGAATTTAAGACATTATAGACTTTGAGTAAGTGGATATTTAAAGAAAGCAAAAGGACCTTCTGGGTTTTCCACAAATTTGATAAAATTTAGGTGAAGAGTACCTACTTACATGTAAGATTTAGTTTGATGATTTCATCCAGCTATGACTCTGCTTTATTAGTAATATCATATATATTTAAGTTCCTAAATAATGTAAAATTCTTTTCTGGCTCCAGTAATCACGAGTCACAACAGCAGCTGTACCATTACTTTCTGTCATCACTATCATTGGCAGACCTAAGGACAATTGCTTAAGGGACCATGGAGTTATAATATAAAAGCAAGAAAAGCTCTAATGATTCTGTAATAGTTCTACCACTATATCTGACATCTTAAAATTAGTAATTTTAATCAATAATTCCTCATGTTGATAAATCAAACATCATCACCCAAGCAGCTCTTCAAGAAGCTTGGGTATAAAGGAAAAAAACAAAACAAAACAAAAAAAAAACACCTACTAATCAGAATCAAAGATTGTAGAATGATTTTGTTTCCAGCTTTACTGAGATATAATTGGCATAGAATGATTTGAACAATAGTGCTATTGGGAAGGGAATCATTAGGAGAGATGTCAAGCATTTTGATCTTTGAATTTCTGTCATGGATGGAAAAAAAGTATAAGTAAGTATAAGTTAAGTAAGCCACACACTGTGAGTTTTTAATAAATACCCAAATCAGTTTAAGAAAGCATAAATAATGAAACCTAGGGGTAGCCGGGTGGTACAGTTAAGCATATGACTCTTGGTTTTGGCTCAGGTCATGATCCAGGGTTGTGAGATCAAGCCCCATCTCAGGCTCCATGCTCAGTGCAAAATCTGCTTGAGATTCTCTCTCTCCCTTTCCTTCTGCTCCTCCATCTGGCGCTCTTCCTCTCTGTCCCTCCCTCTCTCTAAAATGAATAAATAAACCTTTAAAAATAAGTAGATAAACTAACAATGAAGCCTGGATGTTGCTAACGATAATGAAGAAGATGAAGATGATTGTGACACATGTGCACATAGATTAGAGTAGCCCCAGAAAGGAACTCAGATGGAAATGGTAAAAGAACACTGCACTGTGGGTTAGGAGACCTTTAATCCAGGCCTGCCTCTGCCACTCACCAGCCTTGTGATCTCGGGCAGTCATTTAATCTTCCAGTCTCAGTTTCCTCCTCTAGAAACTATTCAGTACATTAGACTTCAAACGTTGGCCCACCTTCTGTGATATAAAACATTCCTTGGTAAGAAGACAGAATTAGTGACAAGAACTCATTTATCTAGCTTAACCTTTATATTGTGCTTCATGCTCTGGAATCAAAGATAACAAAGATAATTATCATCCCCAAGTCCTCTCCCCATTCTTGTACACCCCCTGGGTTTGCGAGGCTTATACAGTCCAGAGTAAAGGTAACTTCATTCATGAGAGAAAAAAACACAGCACGATGGTTGGTACCATGGGCTCTGGGCACAGATTGCCCAGCAGTGAATCCCCACTCTTGGACAAGTCATGTTAACTTCTCTTTTCCTCCACTGTAAACTGGTATGACACTAGCACCTAACTCACAAGTGTTAACAATAATTTATTCACATTGCTCTTAGAAAAATATCTGATATTTAAATGTACTATATAAATCCTTATTAAATAAAATAAGTACCACAAAATGTTATACATGGTATAACAGAAGTATTCACCAGTGCTTCTCAACCAGGGTAGTTTTGCCCAACAGAGGATATTTGGTAATAGCTGGAGACATTTTCAATTGCCATAATGAGAGGATGTTGCAGGCATCTAGTGGGTAGCGGTTAGGCATGCTGATCAATATCTTATCAGGAAAAGGACAGACACCCACAACAAAGCACTATCCAGGCCCAAACAGGAATAGTGCCAAAGCTGAGAGATGCTGGTATATACAGAATAGCAGAGTAATGAGGACCAAAGAATTATTTTGGCTGGCAGGAGATGGGAAGACATTGAGAAGGTGAAGTTAAAGAGGTGTTTGAGGAAGATAGAAGGCCATTCCAGGCCTAAAAGATCCCATGGCCAAAGGCAATGAGATGAATTCCAGGTGTAGCCTGAGGTCCTGGGAATCTAAAACTGATCAAATTATTTCCTAAGGTATCAAGGAACCCAGAGTGAATGAGTGCATATTTTGCATCATTAATTCACTTGGTCCTCATCACAACATTGGAAGATACATATTATTATCCACATTTTACAGATAAGAAAAAGAAAGCATGGAAGAGTTTTGAAACTTGCCAATGGGGGCATAGCTAGTAGTGATTTTATTATAGTTTGTGATTAAATTTATAATTCACAATGTGTTATTTATAGATCACATCATGCCAAAATAAGTGTCTGGTGGTTTGCAAAACACACACACACACACACACACACACACACACACACCTGTTAAACAGAGGAAAATAGCATTTAAATTGTATACACATCTACATAAAGCCTTCAATAAGCAAAGGGAATAAATAGTATGAAAAATATTTGGTCTTTATGAAGTATGTAGCAGAGTGAGATTTGAGTCTGTGCTCCTTCTAAGCCAAACTGAGGATGAAAACATCATTAGGCACAAAGATACTGAGGTCTGATAAAAGGAAATCAACTGATATTACTCAAGAGGTGGCAGATCCTCCCTAGAACTCCTCTCTAAAAGCAGCTCACTGTGAGGGACACTGCCATACAAGGTAAGACAAGGACTCTTAAGCAGACATATCAGGCTGTGCATCTAGCAGCCTACTTGGGCTCTTCTTTCTCCCAGGATTAGACATACAATCATTTGAAGATGCCAGAAGATTATCCTAACTTCTATTAATTTTCGCCTTAAAAATGGAGTGAGAGGGAGACAAACCATAAGTGACTCTTAATCTCACAAAACAAACTGAGGGTTGCCGGGGGGAGGGGGTTTGGGAGAAGGGGGTGGGATTATGGACATTGGGGAGGGTATGTGATTTGGTGAGTGCTGTGAAGTGTGTAAACCTGGTGATTCACAGACCTGTACCCCTGGGGATAAAAATATATGTTTATAAAAAATAAAAAATTAAAAAAAAAATGGAGTGATGACATATAGAATCTAATCAGTATGTGAACAACAAGAGATTTCCTTAACAGTCCTCATATCATGATGTTGCTTTAACTCAGCTGGAAAGCCTGGAACAATGATTAGGTCTGTTGCTAAGGATTAAGGCACTGATTTATGGATGGAAAGAATGTCACCTACTTGTCTATGAAGGGCTGTTCTTCTCAGCCAGGCAGCCAAGGGCTCAATTCTTCTTCCCTTCCAAACCAAGGAAAATGTTTTAATTATGACTTAAACAACTGTTCCGGACAAATCCAGAAATAGAATGCCACGGGAATTCTTTCTCTAAAAAGAATGACAAGAGTTTACCCTAAATATATGTTTAATATATGTTCTGCTTATATCTAGGATCCTGTAGCCTTGAGGGAAAAGGCAGCATAAAATTACTTCACTGGTGATATTTTTTTAGCAGGGAACTTTAAATTTATCTAGCCAGCATATATTGAACACCTAAGTTGAGTTGGTGTCTTTTCCCACTGGCATCTTTTTGTTGTTGTTGTTTAACATTACATGGACCTATTACTTGGATCAAGAACAGAATAGTAAGCTATTATGCAACACATATTACGTAAACATAGCATAGTACATGCATTCCTTCATCCAGAATTTGTCAAGAACCTCTTGTGTCCTAGAATTTTCACTGAAATCACACAATAGGCAGAAATACCAAATTTTTCCAAAACATACCTATTGACATTGATTGAATTTTTCTCCTCATACCTGTGAGCTCACTTTTCAGCAAACAAAATGGATTCTTCATCTGGCTTATTATAGGGTAATGGGTTTCAAATATCTTCACTCAATACAAAGCTGTTCTCAGCCAGCAGGAGGACTCACAATACCATGAGGTAAGGCCTTAGCCCTAAAGCCACTAGATACCAAAGCAATTCATATCTACTCTGATATTTTATTTACCAACTCCACAAGCACACACAGAAGTGAAAAGTCTGACAAATGTGCCCTCTTTCCTCTTAGCATTCAAATCCCTCAGCACTGTGGTTTGGTTGAAAAATAAAACTATAATGTGTGCTTCCAAATATCTGCTGTTTTTTATCAGCAGACTGGCTGTAAGTGTGCCCCCACTTCCCACAACACCACACACACACACACACACACACACACACCCACACACACACACACACGCACACACATAGCCTAGGTTTCCATTTTCTTTCTCCTCCCTCTCCCTAAACAAACTCAATCTCAGGAGAAAATCCATATAGGACTGAATTGAAGGTGAGGGCTATGCTGCTGTCTTCTGCAAACCAAACATTGCCCCATTGTGCTGTTCTAACCAAGGGGTTCAGAGATTGCGAGAGGAACAGCAAGCCCTGTCTGGGCTACAGTTTGGGGTCGTAACATGAAAAGGAATATGGGAGGTGCCTGGAAGAGGTCAGTGTTCCTACCCTTGAAAGTAGTGCCTGAGCCTGTTTAAGTTGACAACACTGCAAACTCCTGGAAAACCAGGTGCTTCAAAGCCAAATTTTGGAATCCAAAAGTCCTCTGAGGGGAGCAATTGTCTTTCCCAACTCAAAATTCAGGGTCACTGCTTGTGGAAACAAAAGTCCAAGGACATTTATTTGTTTGCCGTGTAAGAGAAGAGGGGTTCAAAATCGCATCTCTCTTCCTTTTTACCTTGGAATTCTGGAGATGAGCTGCTCTCTCCTGCCTGTACAGAAATTATCCAAAGATATTTCTCCTGGAGAGGCAGATGGTCTTAGACTCAGCAGGCCAAGGATCACTGACTTGTATTTGAAACATTTTGACAGATAAATAATTCTTGGCTGATATCCTGGGTTAAATATCATCAATTCCTCCCTCCACCTGCCAAGGCAGCTGCAAATTATCTGACCTTGGTGACTAAGGTCTGGACCATGAGAAAGTGGCAGCATCACCACCAACTGATCACCGGGGGGATTTGTTCTCAGGGACACTCTTTACAATGACTTCAGTCCCTCAAAAAATGTAGCTGGAATGTGCAACTCCGTGTATCTCCAGAGGGGACAAGCTGATCTTTGCATTTATTTTTAAAAGCGCACCAATATGGAACCAGGCCTTGGTATGTTTTAAGACCACATATGGAGTATGTTCAAGAAATGAACAAATCACAGTACCTGCTTTTTCTCAGGGAGCATGGTCAGGAGTTAAAAATTTTCTTTGTTTTTGTTCTAGTACAAAATACGTATGCTGTGAAAACTGGAATCTCTTGTCCTAAGTGCCTTAGAAAGAAAAATCATGAAGCATAAACTGAGGAGATAACTTGATTTGAAAGAGAGATCGGAGAGATTCTGTAAGAAAGAGGAAGAGATAAGTAGAGTATAAGGTGGAGTATATGTGCAATTATCATGCTTATGGAAAAAGTATATAATGGGGCATCAAGAATAAAATTCATGTGGATATGAATTTATCAAAACTACAGATCTTTTTGCCTTAACCTTGTTATTAAAATAGAAGACCATGAAAATAATAATAATAATAATAGGTTCCAGTTATGGAATTCCTACCATATGCTAGAAACTGTATCTGCAAGAAAATTTTCAGAAATACAGTTTTAAAGATGATTAGGTTGAGGCTCGGGAAATAACCAGCGGCACAATGTCAACAGTCCTTAAGCACACATCTATCTGAACCTCAGGCATATGTTAGTAAAACCCAGACAAACCTGACAAACCTTCAGGTAGGTCAATGTCATTCAGCTTCTCTTCTTAACCCATATCACACTACACACACCAGCAGAGACTCTGGTGAGCTTTACTCCCTGTCGTTTGTCTATAGAGAAAACAATGGTCGTATGAGTGTGTTTTTCAATATACATATCCCTTTTCCAAAAATACTAACATAGTTCGAAAGAGGCTTATTTCATTTCCTAGGCTCTACCCCCCATCCGTACCCATATCCTTCCCATATCCATACCCTTCCCTTATCCTTCCCAACTGAGAATCATCTAAACAGTCAGGGAACTCAGTACTGTATTATATACTCTGGTTCATTTATTTGGGCATAGCCAATACGCGTTATACTGAAATCTAAGAAAATTTCGCTTTCTAAAACCGAAGGGATAGGTGTTGCCTAGCCATGTAGCTAATCTAACCACTGTGAGTATAGCAGAAGATGGATTCAAGAGGCATCCATGCTCACTATGGATTTGAATATGGAGAAAAGAGTGTGAACATGTGAGAAAGGGAGGGTCAGTTTTGAGTCTCAAGTTATCATTTACCACCTGTGTAAGACAGCACATCTCTGAAGTCTGGCTGCCTCAAATCCTGCCTCAACCATATAATAACTGTGATTTTCAGTTAGGTACTTTACCTCTCTGAGTCTCAGTTTTTTAAGATATAAATCAGAGGTAATAACAGCACCTGGCTGAAGAGGATGAAATGAGATCATTGTAAGTTCTTAGAACAGGGACACCTGGGTGGCTCAGTCGGTTAAGCATCTGCCTGCGGTAAGGATCCTGATCCCAGAGTCCTGGGATCGAGTCCCGCATTGGGCTGCCTTACCCTTGGAGGGTAGTCTGCTTCTCCCTCTGACTGCTGCTCCACCTGCTTGTGCTCTCTCTCTGGGACATGTATATAAGTAAAATGAACAAACACTAATAAATAAAATAAAAATAAATAAATAAACACTAGTAAAAATTTAAAAAATAGAACAATGCTTGGCACATAGTAAGTTCTCAATAAATGGTAAGTAACCATTATTATCATTATATTATCATTCCCGCTGATATTGTGATTGTTATTCCTCTCGTGGTAAACATTATTGTCAATGTCTCAAAGTCCAGGAAAACAACAACAAACAAGTATCAAAGCAGTTATTTTTCAAAATAAATGATTGTATTTAGCCAATTATATTAGCTTTATGAAAATAGAGCTTTACAAAAAAATGCAATGATTCACTCAAGTAAACTGATAACTGATAAACTTGATAGCATATAATCAGCCCCAAAGACCCTTCACTGGCTGCACCGAGGAAGGAGATCAACAATCCTGATATCTCGACATAAGTCACTGAGGATATTGGAGAGTCATTCTGGAAGTTAAGTATGTCTGCTTTAGACACTACTTTGAAATTCCAGCTCCAATAAAGTTCACTTTTCTTGTCTCTATAATGGAACTAATAATAACTACCTTGAAAGCTATTGTAAAAATTAAACACATAATGTCACAAAGTAATGAAAACTAACACTTACGTTTCTCTTATTTTATGCCACACACTGAGCTAGGCACTTTTAATGTATTAACTAAACTATTCTTCACAACTACTCTATGTGGTACATGTTATTTTAATACCTATTTTTGTCACTGCTAAATAAATTGCAACTTCAGTTATTTAAGCCAGTGTCTTCACTGTGCTTGGCATTTGTTTTCAGAGACAAAGCCTTTCAAAGACTCTCCTCTTCCAGGCACCATTTCAGATCACCACATTATCTGCCCAGGTTCCCCACTGCCTGTCTTGCCTGAAGGGCTCCAAGCTGAGTGTGGGAGAATTTACCAGGGAGAAAAACCATTTAGTTTTACCTGGGTGACAGCAATTATGCAGAATGACAAAAGGAGCAGTTAAGTTACAAGTTAAGGATGATAATTCACTCTCTGCAGGGACTGTCACTCAGAAAGCCTTGAGAAAAAATAACAGCAAAACAATGGCAGGCTCCATTGTTAATAGTCTTGTCCCCATGATGTCTTGGCATTCTGAAACAATAAGGCCCAAAATGCAGTCTGCTGTCCCTCCAAAGCTCCCCAAGCACATATGCTCTATCTCAAGCTGTCATTCCCTGGAGACTCACCATGGAATGGTCATCAGGCTGTCCCAGTTAGCCATGGTAGCTCCATACTAATGGCTCCGTAGGACCCTCCAAATAACATACTTGCAATCAGAACTCACTAAGAGCTTTTAAAATACATGAACCAAGTAGTAGGGTAGTGAGCTATACATTTCCTCAATCAACACAGATATGAGGGTAGGAGTAGTAGCCAAGTCCGATCGTGACTGTTACTGACTTTACACACTCTGTGAAAAAGTGTTACTCTGGAAACCTCTGCCAAATAGAGATACATTGTGAATGCATGTATCTCCAGGAGTTAAAACATTTTACTGATTTCTAATCCATCAGTGTTGATTTGAGTATCTTCATTTTTCTTACTCTTTGCTATAGTCTTAAAGACAACATCAAACTAGTTCACAGTAAGTCGATGTCAGGTAGCATATCTATCACTTGAGTCGACAGCAATAAATAGAGTACAGGAGACTAACGGTCTTTGAGAGCTTATTATGGCCTAATATACCCACCTGGACACTGGCACGTGGTATATAGCATAAAGATAAGTAAGATTAGGGAGCCAGCTTGCCTGGGTTCAAATTCCTGCTCTTCTATTTCTTGCTGTAAGATCTTTGGCAGGGAAATTTCAAACTCTATATGCCTCAGTTTCTGGAACTATAAAATTGGCATGATATTTGCCCCTAAGCCATATGGTTATTATTAAATGAGTTAATATATATCATACGCTTAAAGCAGTGCCCAGCTTACGATAGCTGCTGGATAAACAATAGGTCTTACTATTATTTATAAACCTATTTAATAGCTAATTTAATCATTTAGTCATTTTTACTCCCATTTTTCTTGATAATGAGACTAGTGCTCAGGAAAATTCTGTAATCTGCGGATCACATGGAAGAGCTGGGACTGGAACTATATCCAAACAGAATCTAATTCCAAATATGTTTCTCAACCACTTGATTCTATTTCTCTAAGAGTAGAAGCTTTGGGAGAGAGTCAAAACTGAGCTCAAATCGTTCACTCTGCTTACCTGAAGCTTACCTGTTCTATGACCTAAGGCAAATGACTGAAACTCTGTTAAACTTAGTTTCCTTGTCTGTAAAATGAAGATAAGCATAACACCTAATTTATAGGAGAGAAGTAAGGATTTGGAGAGATTTTTATGGCAAGAAACTAGCAGAAGTTTCATCTCATGTGTGTTACTGTTTGTCATTCACCATGACAGGTGCTCTGTAGGTCACCTGGAAATACTGACATAACTCTTGCTTTGCTTTGAGAGGAAAGCATTAGAGAGACTATGCGGGGAAATTCTGCACAAGATTTTATTTTATAAAATATTTCCCAAGGAAATATTAGTATTAGTCAAAAGACTCATAAAACTTATAAAAGGTTTTAAACCATGTGAAAATCTGTATCACCCCAAAAGCCTCTAACCCTTTTGATAGAGTGAGTTTAAAATTCCAAAGTTTCAAAGGATGAAAGAGTTTAGCTTTCAGGAATGTGTTCCAACAAAAAAGAATCTAGGCAGCTGACACTCAAACATTAGTATTCTGAACAATACATTTTTATTAAACACTTACTGGGTGAGGCTCTGTGAACTGGAGTAGCCGCCAAGTGGACAGAGTTTAGGTAGAGACACAAAAGAAGCCTGGAGGAGACCAGCCTCCACTATGGGACACAAAGAACAGAAATCTTATCAAAAGAGATACTTAGTATGGTTTGTACTCAGCACTTAGGATGGGGAGGAAGGTGGAGAAAGAGCATGGCTGGGCCAGGAAATACCGCAGTGAAGTGTAACTCATCCCTAGCACTACTGTAAGGGTAGGGTGAGGGTTGGGAGGAAGGGTGCAAGAAGTCTCAATAGAGATTCACCTTTACGACTGGACTCTGTGCTCCCAGCATTTCTGTGTCCTTCTCTTCTGGCAATAGTGTTAACTACAGGCTGTTAATCTGTCTCATCCATGAGACACACGACAGGTCCTTGTAAAGAAAAGGCCCAGATCTAGGCATCTTGCTTGTTCAGTCAGAAGAGCATGTGACTCTTGATCTCTGGGTTGTAAATTCAAGGTCCATGTTTGGTATAGAGATAGTTAAAAAAATTAAAATCTTAAAAAAAAAAATCACCCATTTTTTGTTATCAGCTCCAGGTATGATCCTAAAACATAGTGCCAGTAAATCTTTACTGAAAAAGAAACGAAGATGAGAATGATGGAATTTGTTATATAGACTTTGGCCCTGACAGTTTAGGCAATGATCTAGCCCTGATATTACAAGCAGAGGCTTGGAGAAACCAGGACATGGAGACCAGGGTAAAGTGAAAATCCCCCAGGCCAAAAATTCGTAGCAGAAGTACTTGAAGAACTTACGAAAATATATATATGATTCAGTCCATTCAAACTCAGTGTAAGAAGATACCATTTGGAGGGCACAGTGTAAGGATATGCATTCATTCATTCATTCATTCATTCATTCATTCATGTTTTCATTCAATAAATATCTACTACATATCTCTTATGTGTGAAAGGCTTTACTAGCTGATATATTCAGACAGAAAACAATATAGAAATAAATTCTTCTCTAAAGTTTCCTGTAGCTATAATTAGCCCTGATATCAAGCTAAGTTGTTAAAAAATTAAAAGTTAAAAATTATTTCATCAAAATGTGATGCTTGCTACATAGAAAAATAGTAGGGTACATTCTGCTATAGACTAGGCACAGGAGGCATAAAATAGTTTGGGGACAGTGCCTTAAGGTCATTCAGAAAACTGAAAACTACTGCTTTGGGTCTTCCTTAATTTTTTCTGACTCTTATTTCTATGATCCTTTTTTTTTTTTTCATACATTAAATCCACTTTTTGAAAACACCTTTACATTTCTTCTCCCAGTGGGCTGAAGCTCTCTAAGTCCTGTGGGTGAGTGGAACAAGGTAAACACTAAGCTATGGCTGGATCACAATATAACGGGGAAGGACTTAAGTCAATATAAACATGTAAACTTTCACGGTATTTTCAACCCAAGCCTCCCAAAGAGTAATCTCTACAACTCTCACGACATGACACCCTATCGCACTTCCAGCCAAGGAACTGTAATTCGCTTTTAATCACCCATATGACAAATAGCACAGAAAATCCAAAAGAAGACATGCCTGCTGAGGGTTCTGCTCCTAACGTTGTGGTCCATAATAAGTTATAGCCTATTGAAATGACCTTATTTTCCATATTTTTTCCATTCCATTCTTTCACATGATCATGAATGTGGTTAATATCTAGGGTTTCTGGTGATGTCAGTGGATACTCTGGATTCATTTGCAACCCATGACAAAACTGAATTTTTTCATATCTAAGAGAAATAAGAATTAACTCTCACTAAAAGAAAAGTGTAATTTTCATGAATTCAGTGCAACCATAATTTTCTGAGACATCAGTTGCCTGAATTACGCATATACACTTTAATCACTTCTGAGGAATCTGGAGATGGGTTCTGAGTTTGTTGTTATGGATGGGCTCAGAGTAAACATTTAGAGTATATGTCCTAGCTGGTTGGACTCACCCTGTCCAGGTTTAAGTTGTCTGTTTTCTGCAGGTGTTCTTTTTGATTCAGAGGTCATAATATAGAAGGAAAAAGGAAAAAAGCAGCCAATTTGTCATTTGGGGGCCATTTTGAGCTGAAGGATCAGGGATATGAAAATCCCTTCTCCAGTTGAGAAATCTCTAGAACGCTCCATGCAGTAATCTGTCATCTGCCACATCTTCCCACTTTTCCTGCCATGAGTTCCAGAGGTGTCTGACCTCACTGACATTGGCAAAGCTTGCCTTTGACATCCAACAGCTTCCATTTCATCTCTGTACTTCTCTACACTGATACACTACACTCATGATAATGCTAAGCACCCTTGTTTCATTATTCTTGGGCACTTTGTAGGGCATTTTATTTTTTAAAGCCAAAGCTATTTTTTACTTCTATCATGTCTTTTTCTTTCAAGTAAACCACAAATTCTTTTCACCAATGGCAAAATGAGCCCTTTCAAAGATTTCTCTGGGTCTTTTATCTTAGTCGTCTTATAAACATAGAGATGAACAAAATGTCAAATTCTGAATCAGTATGCTATGGTCTGAAGAGCACCAAATTGGATTTGAATCCTAGCTTTGCTTTCCAATGACCTTGAGCATGTGAAAGTCAGGCAAGGAATTACATATGAAGAACTATCTGCTCATTTATACATCTATCTCTCAATTTCCAAAATCTATTAATCTTATGATTTTTAGAACATATACAGTATAATTTCTAAGACATTCTCCAAAGAAATCAACAATATATTAGATATCTGTGTGTTAATATTTATTTCAAAATAAACACAGTAATATCCTCCTTCACTGAGGCAATGGAATGAGTCAGATGAGAATTTGAAAGCTTCATCCTTCATCCAGCTGTTAAATAACATTTCTGAGTAACAAACAGATCCCTCAATTTTAAAACAAAGGAATAATGTCCTTCCTTTAAGGTTTTCGTGAGAATTAAGCAAGGTAATGTATGTGTAAATGCCTAGCATGAGATCTGACACAGAGGGTCAGAAAATAAATTATAGCAATTTTTAGTATTATTGACACAAAGCCTTGTTCTTTTCAAAGCTCATTTGTATACATTATTTCATGCTAACAGACTAAGCTAATGCTGCCAAGAAATTTCATGTAAAAACATATCCCAGGGTCAGTGACCTTGTAAAATTCCCATCTTGAAATGAAGAGACTGTCAACTGATTTTAATTTGTAGCAATAAACTCCTTCAATCTGTGTTTCACTCATTCAAATATCTCCTTGACCCAAGAGCTTTGTAGCAGATCCATCATATTTTATTTATGCAGTCATTAATATGGCAAATATTTATCAAGTATCAACTATGTGCCTGGATCTTATTTAATCAGAAGCTAGTTTCTTATACTGAAAAAGGACTGGGGAGAAAAGATTGTTAAGTACAGCAGTATGCTTAGTGGTGAGCTGATGGAAGGAAAGAAGTAAGGAAGAGAGAGAAAGATAGAAAGAGAGAGAGAGGGAAGGAAGGAAGAAAAGAAAAGGGAGAGAAGGAAAGAAGAGGGATGGAAGGAAGGAGAGAGAGAAAGAAAGAAAGAGGCTTGACTAATTGTTGATTGGATATTAAAAATATTTAGTAACTATAATAATATTACCTTACATTTCCACAGTGCAATAAGATTTACAAAGCTCTTTTCCCAAAACATACCCTGGCCTACTCAACTTGCACTAAACCTATTGAAATCATGGACATTCAAGACACGTTTATTTCTGAGCGAGACTCTTAATAATGCGCCCTCTTAGCCTCCAGGTTTTCACTTTCTGCATCCTTACAGACATTTTCTACAGAGCAGCTAACTTTGTCTTTTAGAGTGAAAATCAGATCATTTTACTTCCTGATTTAAATTCATCCAATGACATCCCTAAATGCATCTCCAACGTTGTATCCAATAGCTGCTTCCTGCCCTTTAGAACCTTGCTCAAGCCACAGCAAACTTTGGCCATTTCTAGAGCAGGCATATCTGGTTCTTGCCTCAGAGACCTTACACTCACTACTCACTGTGCCTGAAACAAGCTGTCCTTTCATCCTCTTGAAGCTGGCCTCTTTTCATGACTGGATCTCAGCATTCTTGAGCCTTCACTCTGAGCTCGACCTGTCTACTGTCCCTATGACACTGCGTGGCCACTGTTCCTATTTCCCTGGCTCTTTACCATTACTTATAAAAATGTCTATTTTTATACATGTGTGGTCTAACTTCTCCGCTAGAATAGAAGGAAGGTATGCCCTTTCTCATTGACATATCCATCTCACAAGGAAGCCAGCTGCAGACAAGTTATAAGACATAAGAAAAGGGGATGGTAGATAGTACCTAGGATGATTTCTATTTCTGTTTTATTTTTATTTCCAGGCTGGAGAATTTGTTCATATAAAAAACTTGGCCCCTTGTGTCAAGAAGTCTGAATCTACTTTTTAAATATTATCTAATCAATAGTTAACAATCCAGGAGTTAGACTGTAAGACAACAAAAATACAATAATGTAACAAGACTGAATATGATTGTGTGCCAAGATAATTAAAAAGAGACAGTAAGTGCTCTGAATCGGCACAGAGTTTAAGAAAGTATGTTACAAGAAGTGGTTTTTTCCTCCAGTAAATACTATCTATTGTTCTTTGAGTTCAAGTTGCCTGACTCTGCGGTTATTTGATTTTTCTGTTTGTTTAACTGAATGTCATATCATAGGGTCTCCTAAAATTGCTATATTTCACATATTTATTTTGCAAATTAAACTTATTTAAAATCAGCTGTTTCTTGACCTTGTTTTCAAATATTCACAAACCCCTTAAGATAAATGGAGATACAACATTGGTGATATTCCAAAATCAGCATTGTGGTGGGGGACACAGGGGTCACTCATCTGGGAAATTTTTCACTTTTGGCAAAACTCAAAGAAAGTAGTTTATATGGTCTATTTATCATTTATTTTCAAAAATAAAGACAAATAATTTGAAATAAATTACTTATAAGTATGTTTTAATAAAGGCTTCCAAAATGTTGAACCCAAATAATTACCCAAAATATGTCAATTATATAAAAATATTAGTAATAATCACATCTCTATTTCATCAAAATTTGAAAATAATGTGTTTTTATATACCTGAGATTCTGTTCAGTCTTTTCCATTGATTAGTTCATTTAATTATGACAACTACTTTCTGTGGAAGATACTATTATTGTCTCATTTCACATGCCCAGTGGCACAAGCCAGTAAGTTTTGCAGTCATATGGCTCCACAGCTTATCCCTTGTTATAGCAAAGGCATAAAATACCTATAAAATTGTATTCAGTGTCAAGTCAAGCAGCATAAATACCTTTATAATGAAAGAAAACAGGAAAGGAACACTGATTGTAATCATTAAAGTCAATATTTAAGTAAAATTACCATAGAAATATTTTAAGATATAAAACAACAGTAATTTGTGAATAAGAAAACTGAATATGAATTTTTTAAATGCCTAGAACCAAATTTTTAGATTAAAATTTTAGATGAGGAACTCTGAAAATAGTTATTTGAAAAATACAAATTTAATGAAAAAGGGTAAGACTACTGGAACGAATAAGTGATTATAGCAAGGTTGCAGGATTCAAGGTTAATATCCAAAACACAATCATTTTTCTATACATCAGCAATAATCAAGTAGAATTTGAAATTCAAAATAAACTCCATTCATATTAGCATCCCCAAAGATGAAATGCTTAAGTATAAATCTAGCAAAATACATATAAGATCTGTACGAGAAAAAAAACTATAAAACTGATGAATAAAATAAAAAAACTAAATAAGTGAAGAGATATGCCATATGAATGAATGGAAAGACTCAATATTGCTAAAATGTCAGTTCTTCTCAACTTGATTACAAGATTCCACATACTTTCAATCAAAATCTCAGCAAGTTATTTTTTGGATATCAATAAACTGATTCTGAAATTTATATGGGGAAACAAAAGATCCAGAATAGCAAACAACATTAAAGGGGAAGAAAAAAGTTGGAGGACTGACGCTACCTTACTATAAAATCACAGTAATCAAGGCACTATGGTATTGGCGAAAGAATAGACAAAGAGATTACTGTAATGGAACAGAGTCTAGAGATAAACTTACACAAATATAGTCAACTGAACTTTGACAAAGGAACTAAGGCAATAGAATGGAGAAAAGATAACTTTCTCAGGACACCTAGGTGGTTCAGTCAGTTAATTCTGACTCTTGATTTCTACTCAGGTCATGATTTCAAGATCCCAGGGATTGAGCCCTGCATTGGGCTCCACACTCAGCAGGGAGTCTGCTTGAGATTCTCTCTCTTCCTCTGCTCCTCCCCCCACTCGCTTGCTCACTCTCTCTTAAATAAATAAAATTTCTTTAAGAAAAGATAATTTTTTTAACAAATGGTACTGAAACAACTGGACATCCACATGCAAACAAATGAATCTAGATACAACCTTCATACCCCTCACAAAAATTAACTCAAAATGGATCACAAACCTAAATATAAAATGCAAATATATAAAATCCTAGAAGATAACACAGGAGTGTTCTTGGGTACCACTGTGACTTTAGTTACAACACCAAAGGCACAAAACAGGAAAGAAATAATTGGTAAGTTGAATTTCACGAAAATTAAAAACTTCTTCTCTCTGAAAGGCAGTCAGGAGAAAAATGCAAGCCAAAGACTGGGAGAAAATACTTGCAAAAGACATATCTGATAAAGGATTATTAACCAAAATACACAAAAAACTCTTAAACAGGAAAAACATGAATAACCCACTTTAAAAAGCACTGGGCAAAAGACCTGAATAGATATCTATCAAAGAAGATATACAGATGGCAAATAAGCATAAGAAAAGATATCTAATATTATATGTCCTTAGGGAATCAGAAATTAAAAAACAGTGAAATACCACCCCATACCTGTTATAATGGCCAAAATCCAGCACACTGTCAACCCAAGTGCTGGTGATGATGTGGAGCAACAGGAACACTCACACAGCGCTGGTGGGAATGCAAAGTGGTAGAGCCACTTTGGAAGACAGTTTGGCAATTTCTTAGAAAACTAAACATACGTCTACCATATGCTTCAGCAACCATGCTCCTTAACATTTACCCAAAGGAACTGAAAACTTGTGTCCATACAAAATCTCTGCACAAATGTTTATAGCAGCTTTATTTATAATTGCCAAAACTTGGAAGCAACTAAGTTATTCTTCAGTAAGTGAAAGGATAAATAAACAGTGATACATGCCGACAATGGAATATTATTTAGTACTAAAAAGAAAGGAGCCATCAAGCCATGAAAAGACATGGAGGAAACTTAACTGTATATTACTAAGTGAAAGAAGCCAATCTAAAAAGGCTGAACCAAAAATGAACCCTAATATAACTACAGACTTGGAATGATAATAATGTGTCAGTGTACATCCTTCAAACACCACCACTCTAGTGAGGAATGTTCATAATGGGGAAGGTCGTCGTATATGGGAACCCTATACTTCTCCTCACTTTGTTATGAATCTAAACCTACTCTAAAAGGAGTCTATTGAAAACGGGGGGGGGGGGATATGACTGATATGGAAGATACCACAAACTTTATGTATTCTTGAATTGATTATTTCCATAGTAATATTTTACTTATTCAAAAAGAAATAGAACTTAACAGAAAAAATACATTAAAAAACAATTTGAATACATTCTCAAATTATTACTTGATATTAAGATTAAAAACTGGGGGCTCCTGAGTGGCTCAGTCATTTGAGCCTCCTGCTCTTCACTTTAGCTCAGGTCATGATCTCAGGGTTGTGAGGTTGAGCCCTGTGTCAGGCTAGCTCACTCTGCTTGTCCCTCTCCCTCTAGTCCTCCCCCCAACTCGCACTCACACTCACTCTCTCTCCCAAATAATTTTTAAAAATCTGTTTTAAAAAAGTTTAAAAACCGGGCTCCTGGGTGGCTCAGTCGTTAAGCTCCTGCCTTCAGCTCAGGTCATGATCCCAGGGTTCTGGGATCGAACCCCACATTGGGCTCCCTGCTTAGCAGGAAGCCTGCTTCTCCCTCTTTCACTGTGTCTTTCTCTGTCAAATAAATAAATAATATCTTTAAAAAAAAGTTTAAAAACCAAAGAGAGTTCACAAGTTCTCAGGTTTTTCAAGCTTTAAATGAATAGCTAGATCCTATAGGGTATTTACAGTAAAGAAGAAAGGAATATAGACATATCAAAATATTAGAAGTGGACATGTGCAAGTGACAGACTACAAGAAATTATTTTATTCTATTTCATTTTGTTTTATTAAGGGTTTATGCAATCCATGCACATAATTGTGCATTTTATGTAAAATAATGAACATAAATTTTTTGAAACTTAAGTGTATAAATAGACATATTTGCTTTATAGTCTATGATCTAAAAGTAAAAAATAAGTAAATAAATAAACAAATACACAAATTAAAACCCAGGGCACAAATTCCTGTGTTAAAAAAATTAGCTTAATGAGAAGTGGACCTTAAAGCCAAAGGAAAAATGGAGAATTAAAACAGGTATCCAATCTACTTGGAAGAATGATGCACATGTAATTAAAACATTCATGGAAAACGTTGTATGATCTCAGAAGCGTCCACTTTTCTCATGGGTAGATTATGATCTGTGAGGGCATGATTCATGTATCCCTCGGGTCTGTATCTCAGTAAGCAAAGTAAAGGCAGGGATTTTGATTGTTTGTTTTCTCCAGTATATTCCTGGACCTAGAGTAGCTCCCAGCATATTGTAGGCACAAGGTAAAAAGGTAACTCTTTCTTGGCTGAATGATTCATCATTTAGTAAAGAATATATGCATACACACACACACAACACACAAACATATAATTTCAATATTATATTTCAAACTTTATTAAAAATTTCATTCTTATATAGTCTATCTTTGGATACTTCCATTTGCTTTATTTATCTGCTCATTTCTAATTGTGCTAGTCATTACTGCTGTTCACCCAGTATTTCTGGCTCCCTGTTTTTCACGCCTAGGGCAGGACTCCATTCACTGGACCCCCTTGTAGCTAGATGGAGTCATTTCTGTCCAATGAGCTACAAACAGAAAAGCTAGGTGCTTACGTATTCCATTATTAATGCACGCCACTTTAGCACTCTATTATCTATTTGTTATAATAACCTGTAATGTTCAAGATGATACTATTTTGTTAGCCTGAATCCTTGAGTGAGGAAGTGTGTACAGAACTCTGAGGTCACCTGCAATGGCTTGCAGAATGAGCACAAAGCTAAACCTTTGTTGTCACAGGTCATGAAGATGTTGAGTTTTATTTTGTTTTTTAGCTACAGAACATCCTAGTCCATCCTGCATGAAACACTCATCTACTTTTTAGTAGAAAAGTGTTTTGATCACCATAACTTTATAACAAGTCTAAATCTCTAGTTTCATATATTTTCCTTAGTATTCTTCTTTTTCATTATTTCCCAAGCTATTATCTCATATTGATTTTCAGTGAAATCTATGTGTGTTTTAATTTGGGTTGTACTGAATTTATAAATGAATTTTGGGTGAATTTAAACTTTTATTATATTGAGTGTTCCAATACAAAAGTGTTCAATTACTTAAAATTTCAATTACTTATGCTCAGTAGAATTTTTAAAAATGTATCTTTATATAAATCATGCATATTTCTTAATCCCATTTCAAGGCTGTTCATTGTTTTTTATCATTCTTATATATGGGACTTTCCTTCTATTATGATGACTCTTATCTGTTTTTTTTTTATGCAGGAAAGATGTTAATGTTTTCTATATCAATTTTTGAACTACCTAAATAAATTCCCTTAGTTTTTCTTATTTTTTTTATTTACTTTCACTGTCATGTTTTTAAAATGTATAGAAGCACAAAAGATATTAATTTTACCTCCTCCTTTGACATATTAATACTAGCATCATTTTTAAAAAGTCATATTAAGTAGAAAATATTTATACAACAAAAGAGTGGAGAACAAGGGACCATAAAATAAAGTTCTAAATCATAAGGCACTAACTATAAGTGGTATAAATAGTTTTGAAATTAAAATGAAGTATTACCACAACTTAAAAGGTCATTATGTTTAGAAAAAGTAATTTTCCATAAGAAATACTCGAAGCTACATAATTGCAAAAGTATTTTACTGCTGCAAAACAACAGCGAAATGAGGTATTAAAATCTGTACATTTCACTAGTTTTGACATTGGCTATAGTTAGCAATATGTTTCCCTACTTATGCATGCAGACCATAACACACCCAACTGAGTGTTTCCACATGGTTTCTGCAAATTGTTGTATTTATGATTTGTTGCAATTAATATTTTGGTCTGCTTCTTAAGTCCAAACATTACAGGCATTTAGGCAAATTTTTCCCTGCAAAATCTGCAGATGTCAAGGCAACACCAACTACTGGCTTTGTTTCCTTTGGTCTCTATCTTTTTCTTCTTCTTGCTGGTTTCCCTGACATTGTGTCTTTTACAGAATCATTTATGCCTTAGTGCCTGACCCGTGGTGGACACATTTCAGTATCTTCATTCCATTCCCATTTCTTGCGCTCAGAAAATGAGTGAGGTTGTGAGCGAGTGACTTTGGTGTTGCCTTTATTGAAAAACAGACTTAAGGTCTGTGATTGAGGAATGAGTCTTGGGTGTTAGGGAACATTCCTAAATTACAATGCTTTCTATTCCCAGTAGTTAGTCCTTCCAGCCCACAGTTCCTTCCCTTGGGGTGTTTTGAAAATTTAAGGGTTTTTTTTTTTTTTTTTGGTTCTCATAATGAAGTAGAGAAGAGTTACTGGCTTTTATTGGGTATGTCCAGAAATGCCAAATATCTTCCAATACAAAGTAAAGAATTAAATTGTTCCTCTAAACCAAAACCCAAACAAAATCAAACAAACAAAAAATATCTGAAAGAGTCTCCTCCTTAAAGCTGCCTCCTCATCAAGGAAATAAAACACATTCGCTCAAGATCTGATTCTCACTTCCCAGATAGCAACCTGCACTCCTTCCAGGCCTATAGGAGTTGGATTGTACTTCCTACTTTTGTTCAATTTAAGCATTGTTTATGCTTTGTTTTGATCACTGGGATGTGAAAGGAAGTGATATGTGCCACCTGCAGGTGCCAGCTTTAAAAACCAGTGCACAGGGGCACCTGGTTGGCTCAGTTGGTTAAGCTGCTGCCTTCAACTCAGGTCATGATTCCAGGGTCCTAGGATTGAGCCCTACAATGGACTCCCTACTTAGCAGAGAGCCTGCTTCTCTCTCTTTCTCTGCCTGCTGCTCTGCTTACTTGTGCTCTTTCTCCCTGTCAAATAAATAAATAAATAAAATCTTAAAAAAAAAAAAAAAACACCCAATACACAATTTTCCCAAGTTCTTTTTTTTATTTTCCCCCCATGCTCCAAATGGTAAAACCATGTATCCGGATAAGGCTCTGACATCCTGGGAGCCTGAAAGAACACAGGAAGCCTCTGTCTAGCTACACTGTGCCTATAACCTGACAAAGAAATTCTTGATAAGTTGGTCGGCTCTAGGGTGAACCTGGCAAAGAATTTGTGTGACTCCAGAGAGTGTTTCTCCTTAAAGGTGACACCTTAGGGGTCACACTTGCCTTCACTTCAGTCCTGGTCCTGATAAACCTGGTAAATTTTATGTTTCATCTGCCAAGTTCCTTTCCCATTATCATCCTCTATAGCAAGTGGTATTCCTGAGCTGAGGGCCCTACTTGGGGGATGGATGTTTTCAGGCCACTAGTCCCAACACTGTCTCTGCTGGCAAATGTGGTAGCAAGATTCTCATACACCCTGCACTCAATTCCATTCAATTTATAAAGTAGTCTAAAACACTTTTAGTCTCATACACAATGATGACAAATTAAAGTTCAATGGGCAATTCACTCTAAAAATCAAAGAACATGTAAGAACATTTAGAAATGCATGAAAGAGACAGATCATGCCAATTTTGGTAGAAAAAAGCTACCAGATACTTTATTTGAATTTTATAACAAGAAAATAAAGGCCAGAGATGTGTTCCTTTCAGGACTAAAGGAAAAAGCTTCTATCAGCTAGAAGATCAGCTCCAATAACTTCGGGGATCTCTTTGGCTTTATTAGGTCTGTTGCAATTGTGATGGGCTGAGAAGCTCTTTTTTGAGGAAAAGTAATTACTGTACCAGAGCCCCTAGTCCAAGTAATGCAATTGTGTTAAAAAATCTACTTGCTCAGCACAATTCAGGCTCTCGTAACTTTCCATAAGTTGGATCAATAACTAAGAGATATATAGATCTCCACAACTGGTTAGAATTTAAATCTTCTCACATTTTATAGTGATACTACAATGAAAGAAAAACTACTATTTGAAACTAATTACCAAAATCCTAAATAGCACTTTATCTCATTCACAAAGTAGTCACTAATGTATCATGGGGGTGTTGAAGCAGAAAAGTGTAGGAAAGAATATTTGTTGAACATGTACCTTTGGCCAGGCACTGCAAAATGTGATAATCTGACTTATATTATTTGAATGCTATGATTCTCAGTAATACCACAGAGGTGTGGGTGGATAATGTCTGAGTCATCCTTAGTAGGATGCATGAAACTAAAAAGAAAGAAATGAAATCTGAACCACTGCTGAGCAATTAACCAGCTATTTTTAGTGAAAGTTTTAAAAATTGATGTTTGTGGGCACCTGGGTGCCTCAGTGGATTATGTGTCCACCTTCAGCTCAGGTCATGAGCCTGGGGTCCTGGGATGGGCCCTGCATCGGACTCCCTGGTCAGCAGACAGCCTGCTTCTCCCTCTCCCTCTTCGCTCTGCCGCTTCCCCTGCTTGTGCTCTCTTGCTCTCTCTGTGTCAAAGAAATAAAATGTTTTCATAAATAAATTAATTAAGTAAAATAAAAATTAATGTTTGCCTGAAATCCCTATGATACATTCCTTACTGTTGGCATTATCTCTATCTAGGTGTGCAGTAAATTGTATACATTTTGAACAAGTGTTCAGTTTTAAGTTACACCTTTATCTTCCTAAAGCCCCTTTGAACAACACCCACCTGCCTGTTATGGAAAGATTTTGAAACCAGATAGATGCACTCAAAACCACAACAGTTAAATTTTCAGGCCCAGAGTGGGCCTCATCTTTTCCTGAATGGTACTTGACAAGTTTTCTTTCTGATATGTTCTTTCTAGCACTGTTGCTATCTAAAGTGAGGACTACCTGACACAATTTTTTAATATTTTTTTCAAGAAGAACAACCATTTCTTCAGTGTTGTAAGGTTTATGTTGGCTGCGTCCTGAATTTCCTTCCAACCAACTCAGCAAACTCTTCCAAGCAAGAATCTTTATTTAAAAAATTAATGCAGAACAAATTCAGTTTAGCATAATCTGAAGATTTAAGTCTCATAATTCTGAAATGAGGAATACAAATTAGAAGTAAAGTGATATCTTCTCTAATGTTGTGCCGTAGCAGGCTTTTATTTGAGGGGGGTAGAAAATCCATCTGGTCTTAATCAAGATTGGTGTGTTCCAGGTTGTTGATGTATATTGTTTCTTTTACATTTTTATAGTAAGGGCTAATTTTTAGTGCTGTGACACTAAAAATATATATATATATATATATATATATATATATATATATATATATATATATTTTTTTTTTAAAGAGGCCAGTCTTACTGATTCCATAAGTCTTCATTTAAAAAATAAATAAATAAATAAATAAATAAGTGCTGAGCATCTCCTTTGAGACAGTGTGATAAGTCCTATGCCAGAGAGAAGTGAGATATGCATGCGGGAGGGAACCTGCAGGTTAGGCAGAGCTCCCTGGAGGACAGGGACCTGGGTCAAATATTGCAAACAGGCAGCAATTACTAAGATGAAGAATGGGAGGAAGGACTCTGAAGGCAAAATGAGAAGTGAATGCAAATCACATTAATGAAGTCTGATTATGATGCATTTCAATCCAAATCCTGTGCATTCTCAGATGTCTCATGAGCATCCCTCATCGGCAGCCCTGCATGTGTGCTCCTCCACCTGGATTCCCCATCTCAGGCAAAGGCACCATGACTAACTATTCCTCCATCTCAAAAAGCATGAGCTAAAATTGGACTCCTCCCCCTTATTGTATTTAATAATGACGTTAAAGAGATCGCCAAATGTTCTCTATTTCATCTGCTAGGTTTTTACTTCCTCCTTATCTACAGATACACTTATTTATTTAAATGCCTTTTTTCTCTTTCATCTGCACAACTTCTATTACTAGTTTTTATTAAATAATCATCTACCTTTTACACTCAGTAATTATTGACAGTTATGGTAAGGTATGCACTAAGTATTGGGGATGGGTACAGCATGGCCACAGACACCAACGAGATCATACCTAGTGAAAGAGCTAGAAACACAGAGAATATTCCAACAAGGTATGTTAAAGATGCACACAAAAAGCATATGAGGAAGGGAAGGAGGCTGGAAAGCCCCCAAAAGTGAATTAAAATCCTGTGGGGAGATTTCAAGAATGAAAAGAAAATGCCACAAAGAAAATATTCCAGAGAAAATAGGCAGAATTAGCAAGGATACATGATACTGTGAGCTATATTCAGGGTTGCTGAAGTAGGAAATGATGAGAGGTAAAGGTACGGGGGGGGGGGGGGGGAATCACAGGAGGATCAGGAGCCAAGTCATGCAGTATCTTCAGTACTCTCTGAAGTAACAGCAACAGTAATATGTTACTGGATGCCTATGGTACCCCCACATATGATTATACACTTGTATTTCATCAAACAAACTCTATTTTGAAAAAGATACTATTTCCAAGTTACAGACATATACACCAAGGTTCTTATAAACCAAGTTGTTGATGGATTCTGATGCACTCAAATTCAAATGTAAGTATGATCTAAAACTGTATTATTCCTCTTTTTCTTTTCTGCCTTTCCCCAAAGCCTCTTTAATTTATTAACAGATGCTTCTGCTTCTAATTTCATATTTCTCTCTTTTTTTTTTTAAAGATTTTTTATTTATTTATTTGACAGAGAGAAATTACAAGTAAGCAGAGAGGCAGGCAGAGAGAGGAGGAAGCAGGCTCCCTGCTGAGCAGAGAGCCCGATGCGGGACTCGATCCCAGGACCCTGAGATCATGACCTGAGCCGAAGGCAGCGGCTTAACCCACTGAGCCACCCAGGCGCCCCTAATTTCATATTTCTCAATTCAATTACACCCATTCACCAAGGATTATGTCATTCTGTTGCCTTTTGATAATTCTCCTTTGCCTTTTGTAGAAGATTGATCCTTCCTCAAGTGGCTTTCAGTATCCTTCATGATTTCCTCCTCCTCTGTCTCAATTTGTCTATACCCATCTTGTGCTCCAGAGGTACAGCTTCATGAATTTCCCTGAACACCTCTCTGTATCCCTGCACATGCTGGTTCAGCTTGCTCAAGGGCTCTCTCCCACTTTATATCTTTTTATCTTCCTAAATCCCTGGAAAATACATATTTACTCTTAAGGAACCAAAAAGAATGATACCAAAGACACTGAAATATGATATTTAGCCAAAGAAATGTAACCTTCCATAAAGTCAGCAAGATAACTATATGAGGGAGTATCATAGACAAATATATTTTCTTTAATTGGTCCAGGAGGAAACTATAGTCATTCCCACTGACGTGTGCCTGCCTCTAAATTTTCTAGCCTGTGTTTTATAATCTAGGTACTGAGAAAGGTAACATGTATGGCCTAGCCAAAGCACTATACAAATCAAAGCATGACCATTTCTGTTCTGTCATATGGAGATCACAAAGAGTGTACTTTTCATGTTCCACATCATTAGCAGAGCCTAATAGCTCATTCAGCTGATAATGTCTATGGCTGAAGGTGAACAAAGAGATTGAGATAGTCAAAGACATGTGTCTGTGGACAGCTGAGTCACTGGTATAATATCATTTCCCTCAACACCTAGGCAGTGAGAACTTACTAGGTTCCATGTTACCTTGAATAGAGACACAAGGCCAAGTCCTCATAATAATAAAACTCATGACCTTTTGCTGGAGAGACAGAACATAATATATGGGAAAAATCAATAATGTTAAAGAGCAGTACAGTACATTTCATTCCACATAAGAATATGTTAAAATATGCACTTTAAGATGGCTTGTGGGGGAACCTCAGTGGCTTGGTCATTAGGCGTCTGCCTTTGGCTCCAGGCAAGATCCCAGGGCGCTAGGATCAAACCTTGCATCAGGTTCCCCATTCAGTGGGAAGCCTGCTTCTCCCTCTTCCACTCCCCCTGCTCTGTTCTCTCTCGCTCTCTGTCTCTCTCTCTCTCTCTCAAATAAATAAATAAATAAATCTTAAAAAAAAAAAAAAAAAAAAAAGATGGCTTGCAAATAATGGAAAGAGGACTGGAGTCAGAAGTTTGGATTCTTTCCCAAGTCTGACACATAGTAACTCTATGACATACTAGTTGTTTGAACTCTATGATTTTTGCGTTCAGAGAAATAGACTTGTTATACCAACTTCACCAGGCTTTGGAAAGAATCAAATGAAAGTGCTTCTCAGACTACAAAAGAATACACAGAAGTATAGTGCAAGATAATTTTCATGCCAGAAATAATATTTTAATAGATCCGGAGGTTTCTATATGTGTTCTCTTCGCTCACCTTCAAGTTGGCTCTTCTCTGACTATACTTACTAATCACTCAATTAAATATTATTTTTAATCCAAAAATAATTATTGAGCAACTATTATATGCAAGTCACTGTGTACAATGCTGGGGACTCAATTATGGACAGGTCACATTTCTGTATCATGCAAAAACTGTCTCCCTAATAGTGAATATCCAATAAATGATAGTTTTATATTTTTTAAAAAGTTGGACTCTGTATTTTTGGGGTTAATAGAGAGAAACTATTGAAAGTGAAGAAAAGATTTGCATGATTTCAAAATTGCCTGGGTAGATGAAATTTTTTCCATTGCCATGACAAGGAGTTACTCTCCAAAATATATCAGAACAAATTAAAAAAAAATACTCTACTAAATTAATTCCCACACTTCAATAACTGAAGGGCAAGAGAGGAGTAGCAGTTCACACCAGAGACAAGTTAAATAACAGTGAAATCTCAACAATTGTTCAGCCTCATTAAGAAAAATTATGTGTGTACATACACATATACATATAAATAACATAGGCATATTTGTAAAAGTGTATATATACTTATGTGTGCATATATATACACACAGATTAAATCAAGAAACAATAGCAAATTATTAGCAAATAAATGTTCTCAACATCTAAAAAGCTGTAGCAAAATGGGTATTTTTTTTAAGATTTTATTTATTTATTTGACAGAGAAAGATCACAAGTAGGCAGGCAGTGGGGGGCGGGGGAAGCAGGCTCCCTGCTGAGCAGAGAGCCTGATATGGGGCTCGATCCCAGGACCCTGAAATAATGACCTGAGCCTAAGGCAAAGGCTTAATACACTGACCTACCCAGGTGCCCACAAAATGGGTATATTTTGATTGCACTTAGAGCACACAATCTTTCTGTAAAATAATTTAAAAATGTATTACTATATTGGAGTGACACTACCTGATGACCGAATAATGGGGTATTTCTACTGCTGTGCAACAATTTTTCCACAAAGTAATAGCTTAAAACAACACATATTGTATCACAGTTTCTGTGGGTTAGGAGTTGGCATGGCTGAGCGAGGCAGCTTGACCCCCTCTTAGGGTCTCACAGGTTGCCATCAAAGTGTCAGCCAGGACTGGGGGCTCATCGGGGACTTGACTGGAAAATAATTCATTCCCAAGCTCTTGAGCTGTAGGCAGATTGGTTCTTTGTGGGTGTGCCCTTACCTGCTAGAGGCCATACAATGTTTCTTGCCACATGGGTCTCCCCAAGATAGCTGCCTGCTTCCTTAAAGCCAGCAAGGGACAGACTCTAGAAAGATGGACATTATGATCTCACACAACATAATCATGTACACATAATAATTATATCCCATCACCTTTGTCATATTCTATCATCTCAAAGTAAATGAAGGGCCACCACACCACACTTAAAGGGAAGGAATTACATAAGACCACGAATAACAGAAGGTATAGATCATGGGGATCACCTTAAGATTCTGTCTGTTAAAAGCGCATCAGGAAATATACCCCAAGGAAGTCATTCAACATAAAAAAATATTTAGACAATAATGTTTATTGGTGTACTGTATATTATTTACATACTGTACATCATTTTTAGAAATTGATAAACCCTAAACATTTTAATATCAAGATAAAAAGATTTTAAAAACTTTACACCGATCACATTTTGACTAATAATGCCCAATTTCCAAATTAGAAATTAGAAATTGAGAGATCTGCTTAACTTTGCTGTGAACCAACAGACGAATGGATAAGGAAGATGTGGTCCATATACACTATGGAGTATTATGCCTCCATCAGAAAGGATGAATATCCAACTTTTGTAGCAACATGGATGGGACTGGAAAAGATTATGCTGAGTGAAATAAGTCAAGCAGAGAGAGTCAATTATCATATGGTTTCACTTACTTGTGGAGCATAACAAATATCATGGAGGACATGGGGAGTTGGAGAGGAGAAGGGAGTTGGGGGAAATTGGAAGGGGAGGTGAACCTATGGACTCTGAAAAACAATCTGAGGGGAATGAAGTGGTGGGGGGGTGGGAGGTTGGGGTACCAGGTGGTGGGTATTATAGAGGGCACAGATTGCATGTAGCACTGGGTGTGGTGCAAAAATAATGAATACTGTTATGCTGAAAATAAATAAATTTAATTTTTTAAAAAATAAATAAATATAAATAAATAAATAAAAAGTAAATAATAAAAAATAACTGTTTGCCATGAAAAAAAGCAAACATAAAAAACTTTGCTGTGAACCTAAAACTACTCTAAAAAATAAGATCTAAAAAAATGTTGAGCTCTATATTACAAAATAATAATACAGCATAATAAAATCAAGTTAAATTATTCAAAGAATGTGAGAATGCATATATACATTTATATACATATATATACACACATGATATACTGTATAGTACATCAAATCAATGTATTGGAGGGAAAAAATAAATTCTTAGAGTAATATATTTAAAAATGCATTTGATACAATTGATATATTGATGCAATTCATCATTTATTAGGTAAAGACGGGACAAAATACTACTCAAACAAACAAAAGGCTATTCTAAATCATTAGATGCAATGTCATTTCCATCAAAATTAGGAAAACGACATTATAATTGTATATTACCATAGAGACACTAGTTAATAATACAGTAAGTCAAAAATAAAGTTACATACCTATGTTCACTGACTGTTGAACAAGAAATTCATCTCTACAGACATGTTTGCACACCTAGAATTATCAAAAGAAATCTAGGATATTTTTTTAAAGATTTTATTTATTTATTTAGCAGAATGAGAGAAAGCACAAGTAGGCAGAGGAGCAGGCAGAAGGAGAGGGAAAAGTAGGCTCCCTGCTAAGCAGGAAGCCCAACGCAGGACTCGATCCCAGGACTCTGGGATCATGACCTGAGCCGAAGGCAGATAGTTAGCCAACTGAGATACCAGGTGCCCCAAAAGAATCTAGTTTAAATAAAATAACACACATGCAAATAAACACTGACACACAAAGATGAACCATCAAAATTAGAAAATAATAAATACTCCAAGTATATTTCTTGGAATATATTTCAAGTATACATTAGAACCAGTTAGAATAAAAAATAAAAATTATGTTTATAAAAGCAATGTTAAATGACATAGTATTTACCAAAAATTTGCAGAAGAATTGTATAAGACTCTAAGATGAAGAAAATAGCAAATATTTATTGAAATGTAGCAACCTTGTATTTCAGTAGAAAAACTATATGAAAGCAAATCTTTCCATTACTATAAGATGAATGCATTATAAATAAGATCAGAACATCAGTTATTATTTTAGAAGTGGATATGGTGATGTTGAAGTCCATATGAAAGGGTATATATGTGATTGGAGCAAATAGAACAAAGTGAAACAAACCAACCAAACAAACAAACAAACAAAACCAAGAGGAGTAGATACAAAAACTTACAATAAACCAATTATAATAAACGTAATGGGGCAATTAAATAAATACTGACACTGCCTGGTCAGCATAACTAGTTCAAAATAGATCCACCTGAAAGCAGGGTTTAATGAACGACAAGTTATAGTTCAATAAAGTAGTAAAACAGAGGTTTATTTCATAGCCAACACAAGTGGTGAGCCATCTTTAAGAAAATCAAGCACAAGCCACATAAAAAAATAAATTTCAGGGGTACCTGGGTGGCTCAGTCAGTTAAGCCTCTGCCTTTGAATCAGGTCATGATATCGGGGTCCTGGGATCGAGCCCAGTGTTGCCTGCTTCTCCCTTTCCCTCTCCCTCTGCTGTTCCTTCTACTTATGCTCACATATGCATGCTCTCTCTCTGTCAAATAAATGCAATTTTTAAAAAATAATAAATAAATATGCTTCTTATAGACTAATGTATAATCAATAATTAACTGACAGTTCAGTGCACAAAATACTACGCACTACTTAAAAATAAGTTAATTCTGTATTTATTGACCTAAAGAGATGTCCGTGCTATATTATTAAAAGAGCAAAGAAAGACAAAAAGTAACGTGTATATAATAAACTACAAAACTTTGGGCATGCCTGGGTGGCTCAGATGACTCCTGATTTCAGCTCACGTCATAATTTCAGGGTCATGAGATCCAGCCCTGCGTCCAGCTCTGTGCTGGGTGTGGAGCCTGTTTAAGATTATCTTTTTTCCCTTTCCATCTGCCCCTCACCACCTCTCTCTCTCTCTCTCTCTCTCTCTCTCTCCCTCTCTCTCTCTCCCTAGGCCCTGTCAGGAAAAACAACAGAACCACAAAGCTCTTATATATGTATCAGAGCTTCCACAAGCAAGGAGTTAGACCTGGCCCAGTATCAACCAGGGTGTTAACACTGGTTACTATGGGTTAGGCCATTTGGGGTGAGTAGGGGGTAAAATTGTCTCAGTAGTTGTAATGCACTTTTTTAAAATTTGAGAAAAGAATTAAATTTAAAAGAAAAATGTACATTTTGTTGAGAAGAGGCTATAGGTTTTATAGATTTGCAAAGTTTGAGATTCATGAGCCATGATGTCCTATTGTCATTATTGGTAATCTATTTCTGCTCAGTTCTTAGTATTATATTTCATAAAAACCATAAAAACTATAAAAGGACCTGGCTGAACACGAGGTGGAATGTGAAGAGAGAAATTTAAGCTAACTGCCCATCCCTTAAATGTTGGGATTCCTCAGTCTTCTGTCCCAGATCCTCTTCTCTTGGCTGGTGACAGATAGAACTGTACTGTATTAGAATCACATTGCTACTTTCGGTTTTCCCTTAAGACTTAAGGTCCTCAGATGGCCCAGGGACGATGACTTTATTATACTCAGTAGCTGTAAACTAATAGATATTCAACAGATATGTGCTGAATCGTGGGAAGAAAGAAGGATAAAGGGAGGAAGGTGAAAAGATCCAAGATCCCTAGCAGCACGCCTGTCAAACCGGCGATCTTTACAGAACATTATCACCCCGACATCCTTTTCTCACTGCAGTCCTCCTGCCCCTATTCCCTTAGTCCTGCATACTGCTCATTTTCCTGAGTCAGATACCATAGCCAAGCAACAAAAAGGTTATCCAGTGATTCATCAATTCCTCACCTCCCATGCTTAGCTTTCCTGGCTACATTTCAACCCCTGGTGGGAGATCCACAGCCTCTGGCTATGCTTACAGAATGGCCAAAGAGCACATCTGGATTGAGCATTTCATTTTCAATCCAAACCTGGTTGTATTAACGCTCTGTCATACTTAATATATACTGGGCAACATGTAGTCTGCTAGACTTGTACTCACTGGAAAAAGACAAAGCATGACATTGTTGAGGCCATACCAGCAGGGGGTATAATTCTTTGTAAAGCTATATAATATGTTCCAAATATACTGCAGCTGTTGATAAGTTTTATTGCATTTGCAGTTAGGGACCTTATTATATTTGCAGGAAAGATTTATTATATTTACTTTTATTACTTTAACAGTTTGGGATATTTTCATATTTGTCATGAACGTATTCCATTTACGCTCATTGAGTTTATATCTTAAGTTTGCTACATGAGCAGGCTATGAATATTTTCACCTGTTGTCATTATACTTGCAGTCAATTTTCATTACCACTCTGCTAATATTTCACAGTATTTGCAGGTGCTGCATATTACATTAGTGGTTTGAGTATTTTAAAGTCATCAGTAATGGGGCAGTGCAATCAGCTGGAGAAAGGGCATAGACCTATCAAATGCTCAAACTCTTGGCAGATGGAGGGAAATATGCTGGGCTGCAGACGTTGGCTATGACAACTAGACTCATTTTAAGGAGTACATGTCCAAAGGACATAAACCTTTGTCTGACATGCTCAGGCTCAAACTCCAAATTGTCTGTATATCTTACTGCTTTGAATTTCCCTTATTCTTCTACCGATTAACTAAATGAAGATAAGAAATAAAGCTTGAACATATGACAGATTATGTTTTCAAAATAAGTCCTTGCCTGAATTATCTCTACCTTGGAAAAGCTAGGCGACAGTCAAACCCACACTGTCAGTGATAAAAGTGAGTACTTGGCCTAATTCTTAGAAGGGAAATGCCTATCTCCTGATATCATGACTCAGTGGAGTGTCTGATCATTGTAGGAGCACCCCAGGTGATTCTGATGACTTAACTGTCCCCAGAGAATTAGCTAGCTTTAACTGCATACATTAATTTGTTTATTGTAAGTAAAATAAAGAAATAAAGAATTAGGGGAAGATTTTGTAGCAGGGCAACACTCTAGGCTTTCCACCATTTATAGCCACTGTAGTCTACTAATAAACAGAGTGTTTGATGCAAACCTTTGTTTGAATTTAAATGATTTATTGTTGCTCTTTTTTTTTTTTTTTTTTTAATTTGACAGATCACAAGTAGGCAGAGAGGCAGGAAGAGAGAGGAAGGGAAGCAGGCCCCCTGAGAGCAGAGAGCCCGACGCAGGGCTCAATCCCAGGACCCTGGGACCATGACCTGAGCTGAAAGCAGAGGCCTTAACCCACTGAGCCACCCAGGCGCCCCGATTTATTGTTGCTCTTAATGGAACCAGTACGGAAGGCGATCTGGGGACAAGAAGTAACTTGGAATAATCGTGGCACAAGCTGGTAGCAGCAGCTGCAGAAGAAAAATCATTATAATCCTTGTAGCTTAAGTTTATGGAGTGTTTACTACTTGCCAGTCACTGTTGTAATGCACTTGACTTGAGTCAAATTAATTAATCCTAATGACAGCTCTATGAGATGTTTACATTACTTTAGCTCCATTTTACAGGTGATAAACTGAGTCACAGATATTTTAAGCAACCTATTTAAGGGCACAGAGTAGGATAGATAAAACTAGGTTTGAACACAGGCAATTTGACTTCCAAAATCTAAAGTCTTGACCTCTGGACCGTGATATTAATTTCTACTTCCCCAACTCGACCAAGGGAGACAGCCTCCTATTCCTTAATCAAATAAAGATTTATACTTAGCTCTTATTCATGTTATGAATTATGCTCTGTTCACTGGACTTTTCCAGACCTAAAGAGGCTACTATTTGGCCAATATTTAAGTAAATATATTTTCTTCCAATTATATGGGAATCCACTAATTTACACAAATATATAGTTCCTCTCTCCCAAACTATTTTTAACAATCTAACATCAGTTTAAAGGCAGAGTACACCCTTGTAACCACTCTGACCCTGATATATGCTAAAATAACATGTGCTGAAATTAACTATAGCAGTTAGGAGTGTAGTGTAATTCTTGAATCATCCCCTGAGCTAAAACAGTGAAAGATAGAGTCATGGACCAGCAGTGAGTAAACCTAGATGTGGTTTCTGCACTATAGCTCATTAACTCTGTGACACTGAAAAAAGCCACAGATTTGCAGAATATCAATTTCCTCATCTATAAAACCAAATTTTAAAAACTTTTGCTCTGCCTCTCTCGTAGGTTGCTATGAGGTCATAGGGTTACCAGATTTATCAAATACAGAAGCCCAGTTAAATTTGGGATTCAGATAAAAAAACAAACACATTTTTAGCATAAGTATGAACCATGCAATATTTGGGACATACTTGCATGAAAAAGATACTCATTGTTTGTATCAAATCTAACCAAGCATTATATATTTTATTGGGCAATTCTACAAGTGGATTGAGTGAAATAATGCATTAAAATGTAGTTAAACATTTTGACATTTTGAGATAACACATTAAGATGATAAATAAAAGGTACCTGCATGGCTCAGTCGGTAAGCATCTGACTCTCGTTCTCAGCTTGGGTCCTGATCTCAGGGGTAAGAGTTCAACCCTCATGTTGGGCTCCACACTGGGCAGGGAACCTACTTTTAAAAATATACCAATTAAATCAATTAATCAATCAATCAATAAAATAAGATGATAAATATAGTTAATCCTTCCAAAACAGGAAAAAAGAAAAAAACCTCAGGGAGGATTTAATATAGAGTTCTACTGTTGTTTGCCTCCCAAGAAATTTTTCCTCAATAGATGGAGGGCCCTATCTGTGGCTACTTTGGAAAAGAACCATCTCTTAGCAGAGAATACACAATTCAGGAGGAGGCGAAGATCTTTTGTTGCACAGAACAGGATGGGAGGTTGTTGTAGCTTTGTTCATGGACCAATGTCAGGCTAGCTACACTAGGAATCAGCAGACAGGAAGTTGATCTACAAACACAGCCTCCTGAATCCCACTCCCAAGAACTCCAAAATATAACTGTGTATGTCCAAAATTCTATATATGCAGCAATATTTCTAGATGATTCTGAGGAGTGCCAGGTCTGACAACCACTTTTAAAGAGATTTTCAGGGATACTAAATGCTTTTCTTCAGAATACTAAAGACCACTGCCAGTGGCAATGAGTCTTGTCTCCAAAATGGGCCTTAACCCCAACATATACATCAGACATTTTAAGGAGCACTCCTCCCAACCAGAGCACAAATCCTTTGAAAAGGCCCAATATCTGACCCAACCATGTATCAAATGAACTAGAGGCATTAAATAGGCCTTTCACAGTTGATCAATATGAGTACTAAGGAGGGTACTTGTGATGAGACCCAGGTGTTATAAAAAAATGATGAATCACTGAATTCTACTCCTGAAACCAGTATTATACTATATGTTAACTAACATATTAAATAATTAAATAAAAAATTAAATAAAATTAATAAAATTAAATAAATTAAATAAAAATTTACTCACAAGAAACAAAAAAAAAATTTTTTTTAAGTAATGTTTCTCTAAGTTTAATGAATACACCCATCACCTGTGGTTCTTGTTAAAATATTCTGATAGAATAGGGCATGGGGCCTACGATTCATCATTTCTCATACAGTAGCATGGCAAACCACACTTTGAGTAGCAAGGTTGTAAGAATACTTTGGGAAATACAAAAAAGTTGAAGCTCTGACTTCAACTTCAGGTCCTAATGGCCATTTTTGTATCTTCCCCACCATAGCAACCTGAGCTCTTATGTAGGGTCTGGCTCACAGAGATTCCCATAACTATTTTAGGATTAAATGGATGTATGAAAGATTGGATCACTTGAAAGATTTGCTCTGTGATAAGATTTACAATTTGAGCACCTTTTCTCAGAGGCTAAGCAGAATACTCTCATGCAAGATGGGGCAGGAAGAGGGAAAAGTATGGAAGGAAAGATTCACAAGAGTCCTTAGGTAGCTGGAGGGTAATGAGAAGGAGCTAAGTTAAGGGTCCCAGTGTCAGGCCAGTGGGGCTACACACAGGCCAGGGAGTGGGAAATTAAGCTGACTCTAAAGTAATGGTCTTCAAAATTTTTCAGGCCCAGTGACCTGAGGAATAAAACATACTGATCTACAAAATCACTGCTCTGTAGCTCACTTGAAAAGAGATTCTCAACTGGGGATGTTGGAGTTAAATATCAGAACTCTATCTGCCTAACTTAGCCTGAAAATGGCCCTCCCCTTCCCCTCATTCTAATTTGTGACCACACTCCCTACTACCACATACTTAGAAGCACCGGTCCAAAAAAAGCACCAAAGATTTTTTAAAAGATAGTGTTTCATAAGGAAGGTTCTGTTTATTACCCTAAGCAACTAGCATATTCTAATCATCATCATCACCATCAATATAAGTAGGTTAAGAAAAAATTCATACCAGCTGCATATTTATATGAGCATCTCTTTCTCTCTTTGATATTAGTATGCAATTAATGAACATTAGTTTCTCAGTTCATTTAAGTTCTCAGTGTTTGTCTCATCATTTGAGAAATGAAGTTCAGAATCATGATGATATTTGCTAGTCACAGAATAGTAATTCTCTACTCCTTATGCTTCCAGGTGAAGAAGCTTCAGCTACATGAACTTTTGCCCCCACCCATCTTATTCCTTCTAGTGCTAGGAGAAATCAGCCTGCTTCATGGTGTGGTTAGGCACAAAAGCTGATCATTCTTGCTGTGGTATATTCTTCTGTTCTCTCTGGGGTCTTTCTACTCACATAGAGCTGTACCCTTCTCTTCTAAGGAGCCAACGCTTTAATGGGAGAACTCTGCCATGTTAGACAAAGTCTTCAGTCATGCAGTACTGCCTGTGACAAGGTGAATATGTCTGCTCAATTTGGGAATAAAGTATTAACAACCCCTCTTGCCTAGAGATGTGTAGCCGGTGTCTACATTTACCTTAATGTCAATAAAGTAGATACCCTTACTCTTCGTGTCTCTGTCTCCTGGATTTCATTTTGTTCTGCACTAACGTTGGGAATAAAGTTAATATTTATTAAATTCCTTCAAACTCAAATGTTTGCATGCATTAACCTGGTTAGAAACCTTGAGAAAATACCAAAGGAAGAGAGAGAGAATGGCTGACAGTTTTATTCTTTAGGCTTTAGTAATTGTGGCCCAAGTGGAATTTTGTCCTTGGTGGATCATTATGGTTTATGAAGGCTTTGTTCACAGCTAACTGACTTCACTGATATAGGTAGGGCTATTTTTAGCAGACATAGCTCATAGAAAATATAGACCTTAGCAAATGTGGGCAGCTCTACTTTACTAAGCAGTCTGTGCTGGGCCTTGACTATGTAAAGCCATAGCTTCGATCTTGAACTATAAGATTGTGACTTTGACCTCTGCAGAATCCAGTGAGGCAGAGATTAGACATTATGTGCAAGAGATGCTAAGGGGAAAAAGTATAAAACTGAAAAGATCTCAGGCAAGTCTTACTTTAAGTCATCCTCATAATAGACAGGAAAGAATAGCAGCCTCCTTTGGTGTGGCAGGGATGTTGTGCTACAAGATCACATGTGGGAAAAAGCAAAGAAACCTAAAGGAATCCTGGTAGACATCATCTTGCTTTGCCAGTTCATTGCACTGTCAGCCCTCCAATTAATATAAAGTAGAATAATTCTAACTTGATTGTTCATGGCTTATGGGAGAATCAGATAATGAGGCAGATTTAGAACACCTAGGCTCATGGATGGAATAAGAGAGATTTCACAAACTCAAGCCATGAATTTACCTCGAGAAAGGTTGCTTCATTAATGAACAAAAGAAAGTGTTGAACTGCATTCAGGGGAGGTGATAAAGGTGATATTTTTATCTCTTTGTCAAATTACCATTTCTCTTTTCTTACTGATGAAGAATCAGGCAGAGAAAGCAAGTATTATTTGTTGAACCCCTAAAACCTCAATTAAAAGAACAAGCATTTGTTTTTAACTTTTTGGTTAATTTTTCTCTATCTGCTTCTTACCATCACAACAATGCTAGATAATATGTAATGATGACCATGATCAAGGGAATGAAAGTGTAATGGTAAAAAATTGATGGATTCAGAATATACCTTAGAAGCAGGGGTAATGGGACGCCTGGGTGGCTCAGTTGGTTGGACGACTGCCTTCGGCTCAGGTCATGATCCAGAGTCCCAGAATCGAGTCCCGTATTGGGCTCCCAGCTCCACGGGGAGTCTGCTTCTCCCTCTGACCTTCTCCTCGCTCATGCTCTCTCTCACTGTCTCTCTCTCTCAAATAAATAAATAAAATCTTTAAAAAAAAAAAAGAAGAAGCAGGGGTAATGAAACTGGCAGCAGTACTGAGTGTGAGGGAGAAGAAATGCAGGGAAATATACTTGCTAGGTTCTAGTTTTTATTAGTTACATAATTATGATTAACTGAAATGGTAAGAGTTATAAAGGAACAGGTTTGAGGGGATGAGTCAGAGCTTATTTAAATTCAGTGAGTGTTTACTTATCTTTACTATATTTTCCAATTTGTAAAACAGGACTGATAATTGCTCTATCCTCCAAGTTTTATAGTAAGAAACTAACAAAATATTCTATAGAAAAGTGGCTTTGAAAAGGGCAATGCCTTCTGAAAATACAAACTCTTACCTGAGGCAGTTATCCAGGTAATATAAGAAAAAAATAAATAATTCTTGTTCTGAATTTTCTATAAATGTTAGATGTGAAAAACTGCCCCATTTTTTAATTTTATGGAGTTTATCTTAGCTCTTGAGAGCTTCTCATGAGATGCTTTTACAGAAATAACAATAAGATCTTCTTTAGTTATCTTTTTTAAATTGGGTAGGATGGGATATCTAACACAAAAGAAGTAACAAGTTCCAGACCCAGGTCATCCACTTTACAAGTATTACTTTATATTTACTTAATTTCTTAATTTTCATATCAAACCTGGGTAGCTATGATTTTGCCCATTTTTCAGATGAGATTTAGAGAATAAAAGTAACTGATAAAAGGCTATGATGTTACTAAATAAGTAAATCTAGGATTTTAGCTGAAGTTTTGATAACAAGAAAATACATCTAATTCACAAATAGGTCTTAAAAGCCCACCATACGCCTAGTGTCCTGGCCTGACTGTCTATGCCAACAAACTTTCCTGGTTACATAACAGCAACAAAAACAAGCAAATGTAAAAAAATGTGAACAAGACCCTGGGCCATGATAAATATTCATTGCAGACTTCTAGCTCTAGGGATATGAAATCTTGCTAATGCAAACAAAATAGTTTTTAGTAGTGATTCTGGACTATAAATCTAAAACTAGAAGCTGTAAGGTTTTTGTCCCTAGTTTAGCTGACATTGTTTCCTTCATCTCAGAAAACAACCTTCCCCAGAAATTACATACTTTGCTAAGTTTATTTATGTAGCAAAATTGACAGCATGTGCTGAGAAACTGTGAGGGGTGGGGAAGGTGAAAAAGATGTATGCACTTCCAGGTTCCTGTCGTTCTATATCAGGTATAGAACAGAGAACAAGGATTCAGCTAAGACAATGCTCCCTACTTTCTACAAACAGAACAAGCTACAAGCAAGTCATCATTTTCCAAATGTGCTCTTTGAAAGTATTCCCCCACACTGTGGTATGAGAGCAATAGAATGTAAGTATATTGAGAAGCTGTCTTGTTAAAAATGCCAGATTCCTCAGTTTAAGAACCAGATTAACACTTCAGACCACTTCTGACTATAAAGTATCTGTCCATGGAGGTATACAAAATCCATTTTGTTTATTTTTTCTTTATTATGCTGTAATTTGTATTGGAGCAGATAATTCTGATGATGTAGATTATGACAAAAGGAATATGGTTCAGATAATACAGCAGATGTTCAATTGGTATATACCTATGGATTTTATCATTAAATAATCCATTTTTATTTTGATAGTGTTTTTCTGCTGGTAAGCCATTTTTATATACAATGACATAATAACTGCTTGTGGGGAACAAAAGAAAAATAAGAGATGATTATTTACAGAAACACAATTGGGAAAATCCTGGCCGAACCTGAAATAACATTTTCTGGACTGTTCCAAAACAAAGTTCTGCATTAGTCTCCAATGAATATTTTTTCTTTAAGGAATAAGAAAGATACATTTGTATAATACATGTATTATTATTATTGCTATATTTTTAATTACATTATAATGATAATTATTAATTATATGTCTTAATCTGTTATGGCTGCCATAACAAAATTCCACAGATTGGGTAGCTTCAGCAATAGAAATTGACTTTCTCGAAGTTCTGGAGTCTAGAAGTCCAAGAGGAGTGTGCCAGCATTGTTAGGTTATACTGACAGCTCTTTTCTGGCTTGTAGATGACCACATTTTTCCTATGCCCTTTCATGGCCCTTCCTTCGTGCACACATGTGGAAAGACAGAGAAAGGGAGAAAGAGATCTCTTCCTTTTAAGATCATCAATCCTACTGGATTAAGACCACCCTTATCATTTTGTTTAATCTTAATTAATTCCTAATAACCCTATCTCCAGATACAGTCACTTTGGGGGTTAGGGCTTTAACATATGAATTCGGGGGTTGTTAATCCATAGCGTTAATACAGCAAGAAAAATTTTTTCAAGCATTCCTACAGTAGTTTTGCCAAGTCATCTAATAGACAATAAAATATCTCATGGTAATGCTATTTGGTATGCATTTTTACATTATCAAAAATCTTAATTAATTTCTTATATTACTACTAATGTGAATTCTTTTTTGGGGGGTGTTCAAATTATGGATGTTTTTGCTTTCCTAATTCCAGTGGTTTGATGAGAAAAAATTTTCATTTCATTTGAAAATGTAGTTGCAGTCTACTTTGGTTAAATGTGCAGTTTCTATTTAGTGTTTGTAGCAACTTGAAATGAGGTTATAGTTTATGCTCGGGGTCCACAGTTATAAAGAGCCATAGTCTTATCCACTAAAATTAAATAGATAAATAAATAAAGCATATTCTATTGATTCAAAAGACCTGTTTATCAAAGAACCGGAAGGAAAGACAGACAGAATGATTAAATTCGTTGGTAATAAAACTCATGTAAATTAAAGACAAAAGTCACATTTAATACCTATCAAGTGACTAAAAACCATAAATTCCCAATATGACAAACTTGAAAAGCCATTGTCTCCATACACTACTGTTTGTATTACATATTAATAAGATTCTCATTTAAAATGTCACAAAAATATTCATAACTTTGACCATAGAACCTGTCTGCTAGGAATATTTCTTAAGAATATTATTCTAATATTTTTCTAAATTAGAGAAATAGAAGGATTTATATGCATAAAATGAAAGGAGATGCTGTGCTATTTTATCCAAATAAAAATTTATGGAGCCATTTAAATAATTATGAAGACTATAAAAAATGGGAAATACTTTATAATATAATAAGTGAAAAAGGCAAAATAAAAACTATGAACACCTCCATATTATAAGAAATGTACATATAGACAAGAGCCAGCAGGAAATACTGCAGGGTATATGCACAAATACAAATACAAACACACACACACACACACACACAAACACATAACAGAGACATTAATGAACTTAGGGTTTTGGATTTTGAGTCATCTATTTCCTTTCAAAAGTCCTTTTTTAGTTTACTATAATATTTGAATAATAAATGAAATCCTATGGCTATAAATACAACTGAAATAAATAAAAATGAATACAGATTTAACGTAGGGGATTTTCACCCTTCATATTTCTGTACTCAGCAGTGTTTTTTCTCAATTTAGATCTAACAACAAAAGTTAAAATGAAAAGGAGGTATCTCAGTGTGGTTTTGATTTGAATTTCCCTGATGGCTAATGATGTTGAACATTTTTCATGTGTCTGTTAGTCATTTGTATGTTTTCTTTGGAAAAGGGTCTGTTCATGTTGTCTGCCCATTTTTTTACTTGTTTTCTGGGTGCTGAGTTTGAGAAGTTGTTTATAGATCTTGGATACCAGCCCTTTATGTGTAGTGTAATTTGCAAATATCTTCTCCCATTCCTTGGCTTCCTCTTTGTTTTGTTGACTGTTTCCTTCACTGTGCAGAAGATTTTTATCTTGATGAAGCTCCAAAAGTTCATTTTCACTTTTTTTCCCTTGTCTTTGGAGACATGTCTTGAAAGAAGTTACTGTACTATGGAAGAAACCGAAATGCCCTTCAACAGACGAATGGATAAAGAAGATGTGGTCCATATATACAATGGAATATTACTCATTCATCAGAAAGGATGAATAGCCAATATCTGTATCCACATGAATGGAACTGGAGGAGATTATGCTAAAAGAAATAGTCAAGCAAAGAAAGACAATGATCATACAGTTTCACTTATTTGTGGAATATAAGGAATAGTATGGAAGACATTAGAAGAAGGAAGAGAAAACTGAAGGGGGGAGAAGCAGAGGGGGTGACAAACCATAAGAGACCATCGACTCTGGGAAACAATCTGAGTGTTTTAGAGGGGAGGGGGGTGCGGGATAGGTTAGCCTGGTGATGGGTATTAAGGAGGGCATATATTGCATGGAGCACAGGGTGTTATATATACAAACAAAGAATCATGGAACTTTACATCAAAAACTAATGATGTACTGTAGGGTGATTAACATAACATAATAAAAATAAAAATAAATAAACAAACACACACACACACACTTGCAGAAAAACAAGTGAAACCCAAATGAAACCTGTCTAGCCTAATACATGATGATAGCATACAAGCTTAAACTAATTATCAATTTTATTATAGTAAGGTCAATAGCAAGACTTACAAATCCATGCATGTTGCATGGGAGAATACAGAGATGCAGAGAAGCATTTTAATGTATCTAATATTTTTTTAAATATGTTATTTTACTTTCTGTCTCTAGTACAAAGTTTTGTAGAATGCAGGCACTCCATAAATAATCACTGAATTCACTTTTATTTTGTAAGAAGCAGCCCAGGCATTAGATATTAATGTCTCAATACATTTATATAAGTTATCTTAAATATTAATTTATGCAAAATAGAAGACACTTCTATATCTGAATCTGAATCAATAAAATGAATATAAAGAAAAGAAAATAAGCTTTGGAATGAAATACAATAAGCACACAATAAATACTTATTCAATGAATGAATAAACAAATTAGTGACTGAATGAATGCATTTTCTTACTCTTAGATTGCTTCTTCCTGCAGAGTACTACCTACATTGGTGTTTCTCAAAGTGTGGTTCACATGAGAACTTAATAAAAATGCAAATTCTCAGGGCATCCCAGAAACTCAAGGAGTGAGCCCCCCCACCCCCACTCTCTGGTTTGACAAGTTGTCCAGGTGATTCTGTGGCATGTGATGCAAACTCAAGTTGGAGAACCAGTTATCTACCAAGTATTCCACAGCCACTATTCCAGCAAAACAAGAGGAAGCAACTGGTCTCACAAAACACATGCTCTTAAGACATTCTATGTTAATGTGAGATTCAATTCTGAATTAAAGGGCCTAATTTTAAGAAGAGTTCCAACAAAACTTCAGTTAAAAAAAAAAAAAAAAAAAAAAACCTTAATGATGTGTATCCTCAAAATCTGGAAGATATAGGTAACCTAGTATTTACAGGAAAGCCCTCAAGTAAAGAAAATAATTAAAGACTGTGCCTGAAAATGAGATTTAAGTAAGCTCCTAAATCAACATTTGATCAAAGCCTAAGACAAAATCCACATCAGGGTAAAAAGCTGAGAAAGCTAGTTTGCCAAAAGGCCAACCAAGGGGTCCCCATGGGAAGAAAATCTATACTTTGGATACTTATAGAAAAAATGAGTTTGGAAATCAACTTTGTCATTCATCAGGGAACTTACACAGGGGGAAACCCTATAAGCTTTTCTGTTGTGAGAAAATCTTCAGACAAACATCTAAATCTTATTTCTCTGGAGAATCCATTTCAGGGAGAAGGCCAATAAATGTGATCAGTGTGGGTAAGCATACTGTCAAAGGTGATATCTTCATGCTTACTCATGAGTCCATTCAGAAGAGAAACTATATGAAATAAAATCAGTATAAGGAAGAAAATTTAACTAGACGTTGCTTGGAAAAGCCACATAAGAAGCATTCCTAAAACATATGCAAGTTAGTTGTGGGTTGCCTGCTCTTAAAGGATTACTTATGCTACTGTGCCCCTTGGTTGCTGGTGGTTAATGAGTAAATTCTATGTAATGCAACAAAAATTACATGTGTGGTTACTACATATAAGAACATTCTCAAAGACTATGAAGGCCACTAAAAAAATGCACAAACATAGTGCCCTCCCTCTAAGAAAACTGCAATCAACCCACAGAGATAACTCAAAATGCAATCATTTTTGTGTGTCTGTTTGTTCATTCAAATGCTAAGTAAACCAGGCAATGTGTTTAAAAAGTGACAAAATATGAAGAATGGATGCATATTCTTCCAGTGAGGAGATTCTGGAGAAGTTGAATAAGAGATGAACTTTGACAATGAATGATGAGTAGGGGGTCAAAGGGTGAAGGGGCTTAGAGAAGACATTCTGAGATGGGAAAAGGGATAAAAGAAGGGGGGGCGGAGAGCTGGAATCAAGAGAGAAGAAAACATGGTACCCTAAGCAGAATTATACCCCTTTGAAAGATGTCCATTTCCTAATAGCCATAACATGTGAGTATGTCAGGTTCCATAGCAAGTGGAATTAAGGTTGTGAATGGAATTTATGTAACCAAGGACCTGTCCTTAAGGTCCCATTATCCTAGACTATTTTGGGTAGTCTCAATGTAATCACAAAGAGAGGGAAAGAGATGACAAAGGAAGAACAGTAGAAGTGTTGTAATTTCAGGTTTTTAAGATGGAGGAAGGAGACCATGAGCCAAGGAATATGGAATATCTTCTAAAACTGGAAAGGCAAAAAAAAAAAAAAAAAAAATGGATTCTCTTCTCTAAGCCTCCAGAAAGGAACACAGACAGAATGATTTCTTGATTTAGGCCCAGTGAGAACAATTGATTTTCACAACTGTAAAAAATAAATTTGTTTAATCTTAAACTACTAAATTTTGGGGGAATTTGGCACAGTAGCAATAGAAAAGTAATAAGCATAGATTGTGGGAAATGACTGAATCACAGCGTGTTCTATAGATTTCAGGCCAGTACCTGGAAGGCAAATTGATATGATGGTGAGAAGCACCTGATTCCCAGGGGGAAGGAGATCTAAACTCAAAAATTGAGTGAAAAGTCATCATAAATTTTGAGCTCGGGATTTTGGGGGATAGGGAGTTTTTCAGATTTAACCTAGAAGCAGTGTGTAAGATGGATTTGAAGAGAGAAAGAAAGAAGACTGGAAGTCTCCCTGGGAGGCTGATAGCAAAGTTTAGTTAAGATGGACTCAAGGTCTGAAAGACAGTGGTAGCAAGAATATTAAAGAAAGTAAATTGGGTTAAACATTACAAAGATTGATCTACCTCTATGTGGACAGTTTGGAGCCTGGGGTGAATGGAAAGGCTCAAAGTATTTCAAGAGCAGATGAATAAGAAATATATATATATATATATATATATATATAGAGAGAGAGAGAGAGAGAGAGAGAGAGAGAAGTCAAAAGAAGCAGGGGAATCAGGAACACAATAAGTATACATTTTGAACATATGAAAAAAGAAAGATATTTTTGTATTTAAAAAGTGGAATGAATATATGTCACTTCAACCTGAACAATATTTTACATAACGAAAACGTAGCAGAAATGCAGCTGCTCACCAAAATCATCTCTCTCCTTCCATCAGAATAGAGATCACAGCTAGATACAGATCTGGACGAAATGACCCAACCTCTCTTGCAGTTAGATCACATAAATGGGGTCTCTCCATTGGAATGTGGGTAGAAATGGTATGGGAAAATTCTTGGTCAGAGTTTTTTAAGAAAGCTATGGTGCCACTCCCACAATTCCTACCCTCTGTCCCAAAGGATGGTGCAGTTATAAGCTAGAGAGGGACTGGGTCACAGCAGGAATGAGGGGAGGAGGGCTCTCTGCCTAAACAATCTTCCGGGACAGTTATGTGAGGAAAAATTAGCTTCCATTTTGTCAAGCCAGTGACACTTTTGTTTCCACAGCTGAGCCTACCCTAACACACACACAGAGTCTCCAGAACAAAATGTGACATCAGGAAATCTAGTGTTGAGTTTCTTTATAGAACATCAAATTCCATTTATGCAGATTTAAATACTCACAGTCACTCATGATGCACATACAACTCCTTTAAAACCGGAGTTTCTTCATTCAAAGATAAGATGGCGATCTCACTTTCAGAACTATATTACATAAATTGATATCAAAACCAAAACTATATAAACATACCAGCAAGTCATAAACACACTTGATTTCAAATGGAAAGTGAAGGGGTATCTGGGTGGCTCAATTGGTTAAGTGTCTGCCTTAGGCTCAGGTCATGATCCTGGGGTCCTAGGATAGAGCCCCATATTGGGCTCCCTGCTCATCAGGGAGTCTGCTTCTCCCTCTCCCTACCCTCCAACTCATGCTCTCTCTTTCCTCCTCTCTCTCTCTCTCTCTCAAATAAATAAATAGAATATTTTTTAAAAAAAAATGAAAGTGAAAAGAACAACAAAAAAAGAAAAATATTTATTACTGCTCCAAATGAGAGACATCCATTGTCACATTTTCACAAAACAGATATATACCCATATGTACATATATATACAGGATAAACTAAGAAAAACAATCCTGTTATTGTCGCAAAGTTGATAACAGTTCATCAATGATCTGGGTTGCCATGTGGGTCATACTTCTCTAGAATGACAAAAGAAGAGCCAAGTCGATGGTTTCTAGAGGAAGATTTTCTGGACAAACTTCATCTACTTTATATCTTTTAGACTGAACCACAAATGTATCACCTCACAGCTCATTAGGCTTAGAGAAGGAATAATTTAGCTAATCATTATCCAGCCTTAATGATGCATGGAAATGGGCTGAGCTCAGCTCCAGGCAGGCTGACCTGTTCCGTCCTGAGGTAAGGGCAGACAGGCCATGGCCACCACCTCCAGCTGTAAACAGACTGAGAGTCAGACTAACTGAAGCCAGAGGGCTGGGAAGAGCAAAGAGTTCCTTTCAGTTTTGATATTTCAGTATTTCCATACTGTCAGCACTCCACAGGCTGGGAACCACAGTAGGATTAAAGTCAAAAGGCAAGTGGGCTTTGCCATGTGGGTATAGAAGTAATCTGAGCATCCTATAATTCTAGGATAGAGGAAAGAAGAAGGGAGGCAGAATGAGTGGGTGCTTATGAGAGAGATTTCACATAGCCAGCTTTGCCAGCCTGCCTTAGCTCCATTTCTGTAGTAGCATCTTCATCTCCATCACTGGGTGAATTCCAGTCTTTGCTTCCTGGCTCATTATAGTCACTTAGTGGTTTTCTTCATTGCTTTTCCCACTATGGCAATAGTGTGATCTGTTTGTCTATTTCTTGCATTGGACCACATATTTTCTAAGAGTAAGAAATATATCTCATAACTCTGCATCTTAGTTTCCTTATCATAAAAAATGACAATTATAATGAGATGACTAACTTAATAGGTCATTATAAAGGTAAAGTTGATTAATTCAGGCAAAGTGCTTTGAATTGTGCTCAACACAGAGTCAGTACTCCAGAGGTATTTGTCACCATTGTTATTGATTGTTATTGTTCAAATGAGTCAAAACATAGTCTTTGTCCATAAGGAGTTTCAATCTATTTAGAATTAAATTTAAATTAATTAAAATTAAATAAAAATAAAAATTTGGTTCCTTAGTCATATTGGCCACCTTTCTCAAGTGTTTGATAGTCATATGCGGTTAGCGGTTACCATATTGACCAGAACAGATATAGGACATATCCATCATCGCAGAGCCTTCTTTTGGACAGTGTTGATCTGAAATGCTCTCTTGTCAATTTCCTAATTCCTCATCTCTTTCACTAAAGAAAAGGGATCATATCTCTTTCATCCATCATTCTATTTCTAGCACCAAAATGTTGTTATTGATTGAACACACTCTGTAACAGTCAGCTTAGCTTATAAATCCCCCTCCATATTCAAAAAGTAAATCAAAGGTTTTCTCTAAATTTCAGATCCACAGACCAAATTTCTGCCAGAAATCTCCAGCAGAATGACCTTCATAACTTCACATTAAACATTTTTGGCATCACTGTTCTTGCTGTGGATTATTTATATGAGATGGTGACCCCGACGCTTATGCAGAGTTACATGTTCGAATCCTCAAAATCATTTGTGAAAGAGGGAGCTAGCTGTCTCTTAAAAACCTGTTCTCTTCTTCTTTGCCTGGATACATGACCCAAAAATATTTCCCTGCCTTCTTTGTATTCTGATTTTGGCTATGTAACTGATACAGAAGCAACAGAAGTAGAAGTTATATGTGTAATTTTCAGGCAGAAATTTTAGGAAGTATCTCTTCCTCCTACATGCTCTATTTCCCCTTCAGTCAGCTGGATGAAAGGATTCCAAGGCTTTAGAGCATGGAAGAACCAGAAGATGGTGTATTTGTGGTCCCTAAGTCACCACATGGAGAAAAGACACCCCCCTGCCAGGAACATCTGCTTTGGAAAGTTGTGTGAGAAGTAAAGCTCGGTTTTATCAAACCTTGGAAATTTGGGGTTTATTTGTTACAGAATCTAGCATCATTTTTCTTAGTATGTCAACCTTTCTTCTTTTCTGACCTTCACGTTTCAAATTCAACCATAAACCATGCTGATCATATGCCAAGTAAGTATTTTTCTGAGTTATCAAGTATCTTCCAGCATCTTAGGTCAATCCCATTCCAATTCTTACTAATTATTGTGTCTAACTCATAAAGTTTCTACTTATCAAATTAAGCAAGTACTACTCATATCATCAATCAAAATCCACATCAACCTTTCCAGTGTTCTCCTCTTCTTTCTGTCTCAAACACTCTCTGTCCCCACCAACCCAGACTGTTCACCAATAATGAACAGTCTATTCATATTCTCATATCCATGCATTAAGATATCTGTTCTATCAGAATGCCCATAGCTACCTTTCAAAATCATACTCATTTCTTAATGCCATACTTAAATTTTATGACTTCCATGATATTTTTTCTTCTCACATTTTTTCTACTTATAGATTTATGGTGAGTTTACATCTTTGTGATCCCAACATAACTCCTTTAATCATCACACCTGGAATACTACATCATGAGAGAATGAGAGACTATATGCAATAGTTCTGTCCCTAATTGAGCCATAGTAAGTATCTCAAGGGAAGGAGATCTTTTTTTTAAGATCTTTATTTATTTGACAGACAGATCACAAGTAGGCAGAAAGGCAGGCAGAGAGAGAGAGGAGGAGGAGGCAGGCTCCTTGCTGAGCAGAGAGCCCGATGTGAGGCTCGATCTCAGGACCCTGGGATCATGACCTGAGCCGAAGGCAGAGGCTTTAACCACTGAGCCCCCCATGCACCCCCAGCCTTACTTTTAATTAAAACATAAACAAAAACAAAAACCTCAGAAACAGTATCATGATCATAGTAACTGTTTCTAACACTTTTTAGTGTTAATAAACAAATACTCAAGTTAGTGCTGAAGGTGCTAAAAGCATGGCCTTGAAGATGTTACCAGGCTGAATCACAGCTACCTCCTGCCTCTAGGAGTTCCCAGTCTTAGACTGAAGGGACCCAAGCTAGAAATTTGGATAGCATCCTTGTCATCTGGCACTTCCCTCAATCCCTCAAACCTCTTAATTCATCAGAAAGTCTCATTAGTGTCACCTGCTCAAGTTCTCTTAAATCTGGCTCATTTTCTATCTAGTCCAAATTACCATCACCTCTCCCCTGAGCACCACACAACATTGGCCAGTTGACCCACACAAATTGAAGACAATATAATCCTGTTCTTTGCTGGTGTTACCACCCCACCCACCCCAAGCCTGCCTTTAAAGCTGCTAGCAATTTTCAGGGTACCTGAGTTGATTAAGCCTCTGATTCTTGATTTCCGCACAGGTCATGATCTTGAGGTATGAGATCAGAGCCTGGGGTTGGACTTTATGCTCAGCAGGGAATCTGTTTAAGATTCTCTTTCGCTCTCCCTTTGCCCCACCACCCCTACTCTTTCTCTCTCTCAGATAAGTAGATTATGTAAAAAAAAAAAAAAAAAAAAAATGCTCTTCTGGCAATTTTCTATTTCTCTTAGAACAGAGAACTCCAGATAGGTCTGGTCTTTGGTTCTACCACTCATCTTAAGGTCTCTCCCTGAGGACACCTATTCTGATCTGCTGGATTTGTCAAAATTTTCCTAGAGGTATCCTTACCTAATACCATTACCCTCATAGAATTAACCATAGTTGTAAAAATAAACTTGATTCTATGAGTGCTTGATAAATGCCTGCCTGCCCTAGGTGAGATAGTTCCATGTAAGTTTTATGAAGGCGAGGACTATGATTTTTACTGATACTTGCTTGCTCAATATTTGCCAAACACTCTATAAATATTCGTTGAAATAAAGAATGAATGAATAAATCATCCTGAATCTATTAATCCTTTTCTTTGTGAATCTCAAGTTTCTTAAGGAGCTCATGTGAGGAGTTACACTACATTATTACAGAATTAAATGAAAATAATTATACAGACACAAAGGAGCTCCTAATTTTACTAGGTAGCAGAGGAAAGTTCAAAACATGAACACTTTCTGGCTAGATTTTAAAGGATGGAGCAGAGAGCATCAGGGAGCAATATTATGAGATATAGGAAGGTTATTAGGTCAAATGATGTCATTGTATAAAACAAAAATCATGAAAGAACTTTGCCTATTTCAGGAATTCACATTCTGAGAAACATAAATAATGTGGGAGGGGAAGTCGCAGGTCACAGAACCTATAGGGAAGGTGAAGCAATAAAGATAAATGTAGTGGTTTATCAAGGGATGTGTGATTTTATTTTCTCCAAAAAACTTATCTCATCTTAATTTACATAAATGTAATTACCTAGCTGTATAAATAAAAGTGATACAGTTTAAAAACAAACTTTCATTTAACTAATTTTTTTTTCCTGAAAAAGTCTCCCAATTGGAATATATACTCTAAAGCACACATGGTCATGCTTTTATAATATTAACCCCAATGCTGTTTCTATATATGCATATTTTCTAGTTTAAAGAACAATATTAAAACTGTTATTTTTGCTATCAGGTGCTGGTGTGTTTTTCTGTAAGGATGCCATGGTAACTATTTCTTTAAATAAATACTGAATATCCTATTCAAAGTTTACTCAAAAAACAAATTACCACTGCATATTTTCTGGTTAGTAATTTTATAATAAAATTCCCAATGCTGCAGCTACGTATTTCTTACCAATACCAACCCTTTCCTTAAAATACACTCACTCACATACAGAAACAAATAATGTTTTCTTTCTCTGTTTAAAAACTTTATTTATTTATGTGAGACAGAGATGGTGAGAGAGAAAGAGAGAGAGGGAGCACAAGCCAGGGGAGGGGCAGAGAAGCAGTCCCTGCTGAGCAGGAAGCCTGACACGGGACTGGATCTCCTCACTCTGGAATCATGACCTGAGCCAAAGGCAGATGCTTAACCTACTGAGCCACCCAGGCACCTGACAAAAAAGTGTTTTCATTAATTGCTACATCTATAAAGATTAAGTATTCAAGTTTTTAACTAGCAAAAACATTTCAGAGAAATTTTACAAATAATACCCCTCCCCATCCCAGCTCCCACCTTGATTTCCTGTTTAGTAAGACACATTTTGGTTACAAGAATTTTCAGGCATTGGCAACAGTGACAAAACTGTTGAAAATTTTTTAGAGTGACTACTAATTTATTAAAAATAATCCCTTTTATGTGATTTGGGCTTTACAATTTACTGTATATTTTTGGTTCTACTGTATTCTAATAAAGTATTTGTGATAAGGGAATCCATATTTAACATATGAAGATTCAGTGACTCGGAGAAGCTAAATGACCTGCCCAAGTTCACCCAGCAAGTTAGTAAAAGAAGCATCAGCCAACAGGACCTCTTATAGGTGTCTAACTGGAAGTCCAGTGCTTTTTATTACTAGAGGTGAAAGTATTAATAGATATCACAATTTATAGAAATACTATAGGAATATTTCTCCTTAGCTAAATATGTATCCATTCTTCAAAAACAACGGGTTGCTTATTTCCCTTTACTGGGTTTCATGGTTTCTGGTGTTATCTTAGTTCAAGAAACAGAAAATTAGGGCACCTGGGTGGCTCAGTGGGTTAAAGCTGCTGCCTTCAGCTTGGGTCATGATCCCAGGGTCCTGGGATCGAGCCCCGCATCAGGCTCCCTGCTCAGTGGGGAGCCTGCTTCCCCCTCTCTCTTTTTGATGGTCTATCCTCTACTATTACCTTTTAGAACATCTCTGGGCTTATTTTAATTGAAATAGATAATAGAATAAGAGATCCAGGAGATCCAGAGATCTCTTTCTGCCTACTTGTGATCTCTCTCTGTCGAATAAATAAATAAATAAAATCTTAAAAAAAAAAAAAAAAAAGAAACAGAAACAGAAAATAACGTTCTTCTTGAACGTTTCATTGCTATAAAAATAATCTGACTACTTAATCACTTGAAACCTTTACTAACATAATAAAAAATTTAAAAAAACTTTTACTACAAAGGACAATATAATAGAAGTTCTTACATTTGCTACATGATGTTATGGTGTAAATAAAATGTTTTTCATCTGGAATACTTCTTGAGTTGTAATTAATCATTCTTACCATAGGAATCAACCTTCAAATAATAAAAATAGGCTTAAATATTCATTTTCATGTCTGCATTTTCCCTGATTGACTTCTGTTCTGAACCACAGGCTGTGTTAATAACAAGCAAAGAAGCAGGGTGTGAACTCACGTTCACTTCAATGGTTTGGATCTTGGATTTATAAAAAAATAATGCATAGAACTTCTAAACCTGATGGGCCTGACACAGCCTTGCATCATCACCCTTACTTATAACAGTTCAGTAAATTATACAATATCATGAATTAGAAGAAAAGAGACTCAAGTCTCTTGGGAGAATATTACTGTTGTCTAATACAGAAAATTGAAATTTAGAATCGAATAACTCTAAGTTAGTCTGATTACCCACATCTTCATGGTTGACATTAAATAAATTACTTGAAGTATCGAAAATTTGGTTTCTTTATCTGTAAAATAAAACAATACCTATCTGTTAGTGTTGTGATGAGGAGTTTTAAATAATAAATATTAAATAATATTGAATAAAGTATTTAAATCTTAAATGTTAAATAATATTAAATGATATAATATAATGGATACTTTGTTTCACTCTATAGGATTTTACTTCTCAGACATAGGCATATGTAAGATGTTATGGGAAACTTCATATTTCCAACAATTTTCCTCTTTTAAGTGTCTCTTCAACATTACTATATCTATCCATTATAAAATGTCATGTTTGTTTTCATTTGTGGTATCCTTTCTCAACTCTGTATCTTTCCATAATTGCTGTAAGTTGTGGAGTGCTTTGCCAATATGGAAAAGTTATCTTTGCTGACTAAAGCAATTTTCCTTAAAATAAACATAAGCCTTGTGGCTACCCAAGAGCCCTCTTTGTGTGTATTTAGAAAGAACTAACAATGTGGTTAGTTGAAAAGGTTTGGGAGCAAAGAACAATGTAAACAAAATTTCCTGAATTTTCGACGGTTAAGAGAGTAACTTGGAATAAGCTTGTGCCAGCTTTTGAGTAACTCCTACTTCAAGACAATTTAAAGCGGACTCCTAATATCTGGTCACGTTGGCCCTTTCCTCAAATAAGAATTATGTTGTAGAAGTGTCACATCAAAATTAAAGACAGTGATGAATATCTGTGGGTTCTGTAAAGCACGTTACTTTCTTTGGATAGTGACTTGATCCTACTCTAATCCTAGATCCACATGGTTCTGATTCTAGGAAAAGACCTTTTCTCAAACAACTACTGAAAACAAGTTTAGAAACACAAGCCAAGCACTTGGCCCTCACAACTCTCACAATTCTTTTCTGAATCTCTTCTTCATCTCTTGTTCAATCTTTCTTCTGGATTCCTTAAAGTAATATGATGTAAGGATGGTATAACCTTTGACTATACCCACTTCTCCCTCAGTCACATAAGGAAACGGACTTCCAATAGGTGAGAATGGGCTAACAAAGACAAAAGCAGAACCCATTCAGGTATTCATTCTGTGAGTCAGTCAGTCAATGAACTAATATGGATACGGTACCTACTCTGAGCCAGTTCTAGACACTGGAATATGTCAAAAAGAAAAGAAAGAAAGAAATAGAAGACCTTGCTTTCATAGAGCTTACAATTTTTGTGGGGTGTGAGCTAGAGGAAGAAATAAAATGGAGGAACAGAAAAATAATAAATTCAATGAAAAGTAAGTTATATAATATGTTAGAAGGTGACAAATGATACACAAAAAATAATTCAAACTGAGGGGGTTCAGAAGGTTCAGGTTAACATTATTGACTAGAATGGCTCATTACGATAAAATCTGAGCAAAAGCTTCAGGGAAATAAAGATATTAACCATGTGGCTATCTTGGGAAAAGGCTAGATGAGCAAGAAGTGGAATGGTCCAAAGGCCTGAAGTGTTGAAGAAGTGGAAAGGAGGTAATGTGCCTAGACCAGAGAAGGAGAAAGGGAGAACACTAGAGGATAATATGGGAATATTAACTGGAAAGTAGATCATGTAGGACCTCAGCTAGTACAACTTACTAACAGTATAAAGAAGAAAAAACATATGATCATGTCAATTCATACAGGAAAAAAAAATCTGACAAAATTTATCATTCATTCAAGATGAATATTCTCAGCAAGCTAGGAAGACAAGAGAACATCATTGGCTTAATAAAAGGAGTCATTTATGCAGCTCTTATTCTGTTGCAGGTACTGTACTCCAAATTAAGTCCAAGTCACATCTTACTCATATCTTACAAGTTCATAAACTGAGTTTTAAGAGGTTAAGTAACTCATTCACAGCAATCCATCTAGATTAGAACACAGTGATTACACAGGTCTCATACTGATCCACTGTACAACTTGAATGACAGTCTATACGATATTTTAAGTGCAATAAGTAGTCAGAGCTTGAGGCACAACTCTTTGAGAGTGACATGATATTTTATAATATAATATTTTATTGCATAGATTATGTCAGGGTGCTAACTCATGAGGAAAAATCTATTTTTAGCTGAGACTACAAATTGACAATGTTTGCATTATTTTTAAGTTTTTAAAATTCGCTCCTATAGTCATGGGTAATAAATAAACAAATAAGTGCTATCAATATAGAGAATATTGGCCCAGAATCCTCAGGTGAGAGAGAGAATGACAACATATGTCTGTATTCCTTAATCAATAAGGCAGGCAAAGCACCAGCATTATGCATGATCCATTATTAGGAAGCAAAGTCCTTTTTAGAAAACAACTATCAACTAATAAAGAAATATTATTTAAAGAATACAACTTGGCCTACTGTATAAACAACTGAACTTTTTCTGCTGATGATGAAAGAGTACCAAAGCACGAAGTAGATGATGCAGCACAGAAACTGTGAAATAAACCTTAAAAAAAAAAAAAAAAAAAAAAAAGATTATCAGAATCAATGGAGAGAAGAAAGGTAGCTTAAGCTGCAAAAGAGATTTGCTTCTTAGACATGCTGGGTCAAAATTGTCAATACTTGAGTAAGAAGTAACTGGAAATTTATAACAGAATTTCATTACCACATATATTTCTTTTAATGTATATTATGTTCAAATTTATTATATATAGCACAATATGCTCATTTCTCCTTATGACCTATATTGTCTCAATAAAGTAAAGTATTCCTACAGCTCTCATTTTCAAAATGCCCTTTGATTAATGAAGGGTGCTAGCAAGGTGGATTGGTTAAAACTACAGGCTGTGGAGACACCATTACCAGGGCTCAAATCCCAGTGCAGCTATATACTGACTCAGAAGCCACTTTATCTTTACTAATGGGGGATTAAAGTCCATATCAATCTCATACAGCTGTTGTGATGATAAATTAAATATTTTATATAAAGGTGCTTATGAGATATCTGGAAAAGAGCTAAGAATTTAACAAATGATAGTTGTCATTGTTATTGAGAACATGGTTCGAATAATGCCGATAATAGTCACAAACTATAGACATGATCATAAAGAAATTATTCCTCATGACCAATGACTCAGTGGCTTTATATATTGCTTATTGTAACAATAAGAGGTAAGATGATAAAATTATATGAATGTATGAAAGTAATACACTAATGATGTGCTTATAAATATAAAGTAATACACTAATGATGTGCTTATAAATATTGTTAGATCATTAGTATTGGTCAAGAGCATGATGTAAATTTTGAATTTTTTAATTCACCTTAACATTTGATAGCTACGCATTTATATTCTTGGAAAAAAAAAAAAACTTTAAGCTGAAATTTCCATATAATGGCTGTTTTTGTTTTTTTTTTTTTTTTTTTTTAATTTTTTATTTTTTATAAACATATATTTTTATCCCCAGGGGTACAGGTCTGTGAATCACCAGGTTTACACACTTCACAGCACTCACCAAATCACATACCCTCCCCAATGTCCATAATCCCACCCCCTTCTCCCAAACCCCCTCCCCCCGGCAACCCTCAGTTTGTTTTGTGAGATTAAGAGTCACTTATGGTTTGTCTCCCTCCCAATCCCTTCTTGTTTCATTTATTCTTCTACCCACTTAAGCCTCCATGTTGCATTTCTGTTTTTTTTTTTTTTAAGGGAAATCTAAATCTCTCAAACCATACTCCCACAATGATTTGCTTTTATCATGCAATTTTGTAATATGAAGTTTCTTAAGAACAGAACAAACTAGTACCCAAGTGTTACTTTTATGTCAGTATTTGAACGTCAACATTCATAATAATAATAATTCAAATCTTTTTGGTAGCTCAAGATCTGCAAAACAGGATTAATTCCTTATGATACCCAGTTTCTCCTTGGATTGGGCAAACTCAATTTTACAAAATTCTTCCTTAAGGAATTGAATGTATTTTTCTAAGGAGTAGAATGTAATTTTTGAAAATGAGAACATTTTTCATTGCATTTAGATAACTCAAATCATTTGATGCACCAAATACCGAAATGCTAGAATGGAAATTGAGTGGTTTCTATTCACGAGGAAGGCCTTTTACTCTGGCTTAGACTGGTCATCTTTCTGTGTGGAATCTTGATGCATGTACTTATGCCAGCCTGCTCGATTTGGCATCTTTAAAAGCCTCATACATTTCTTGGCACAAAGTACATCTTCAATGCATCATATGTAAATGATGACAAAGTTAAAAATACCAAAATGCTCAGTCGTGGCTAGAGAGAATTAGAACTACTTCAAGAAGCACTGACACCTGACTTTTGCTTTGAAAGTTAACATAACTTACAGGGCAAATTTTTAAAAGTAATATAACACTTTTTAGTTTAGTTCACCAACAGTGACTTCTTATATACATAATGAGTTTACAGAGAGCGATTAAAAAATAAAGTTTGGTCTCTGTAAGGCCTGGAATCTTTTAAGTGTTGCCCAGGTCAAAAGTTATATTTCCTGTTATTGGGGTCATACTTGGCCCACCACAACCCATTCAGAGCCATCTGCCTCCATCAGAGCAAACACTCTCATTCAAAATGCATATATGCAAATTATTTGTGATAGAGATTCACAGAGGACCAGACAGATCTGTGTGTGTGTGTGTGTGTGTGCGTGTGTGTGTGTGTTGGGGTTAGGATCTACCTCACATAAGCATTTGCAAAAGGTTTGTCCTGCATGGATTCCGCTTGCACCCAGCCTTCACTCTCAGCATCGCACTCCCAACTCCACCTTCACCAGTCAACTTTGTACAATGATTTCCTCAAAACTCAGCTCAAGTTTTTCAGATCAGGGAAGCCCCGTTTTCATACATTTAGCTTTTTCTTTCCCCACAGGAGGAGCTTTCATCCTTAGTCTCCTTTGGGTTTACAGATTCATGTATCACCACAACCTGAGCTTTTGCCCTTGATGTCCCAATTCCTGGAGAAGAAACATGTTCTAATTGCATGAACTCTTTTGAATATGGGCCCCACAGAATCTACTGACCATAATTCCTTGAGATGAGCAAACTCTGTTAAGATAAACATAAGTTTTCCTCTGAGCTGGCACAGTGCAACCTCGTATACATGAAAGGACATTTATTCTATTAGCTGAGATTTATTCTGTTGCCTAGAAACAATTAAACATTGTTACAGACTGAATGTGTGTGTTCCTCTAAAATTCGTATTTTGAAACCCTACTCTCCAATGGGATGATATTAGGATGTGTGGCTATGGAAAATAATTAAAATTAAATGAGGTCATGAAAGTAGAGACCTTAGGAATGGGATTATTGCCCTTACAGGAGTCACAAAAGAACTTGCTTCTTCTCTCTCTGCCATGTTGAGGACACAGCAAGAAAACAACCATCTAAGAACCAGGAAGCTGCCACTCACCAGATACCATTATTTGCTAGTGCCTTCATCTGGAGTTTCACAGCCTCTAGGAGTATAAGAAATACCATTCTGTTGTTAAATCACCAGTTTTGGTATTTTGTTACAGTACCTTGACCTGCTAAACAAAGATAATCAACATTTGTCATCTATATTGTCTCTTCGTTACTCTAGAAGAACAGTTTTGCTGGAGGAAGTCTTATCTTTCTCCCTGTCCCCCTCCTGAGAAAATGGGATGAGAAATATATACTAATTTATTCTGTTACCTAGAAATACATGTAAATGGAATTGAAAGTAGAGTGTTTCAAAGTTAGTGATAAGTCCTCTGACTAGAGAAAAATAAGAAAACAATGGGAATTAGGTTGTTGTCATAGGTGTGTCAAGATTATCAAGAGAGTTTAAAATCAAACAAAGATGTTTGAATATAAGTACTTGGGCACCAACCAGAGCTACTATGACCTCAGAGATGGTATAATTAGAAGCCGCTGACTTCCAGGCTCAAGTTCTAGAAAAATGTTCTACAAGAAATTTCTCTCTGTCTTGCCAACACATCTGTTCCCTTAAATCCCCTAACTCATTCCTTGCTCAGCTCTGTGACCAAAGTCATTTAGACAGAGTTCAGTCCACTCAATCACACTATATCTTCTGTCATATACTCTTAACAAGCAGGAATAGTCATCTGCTTAAGGCTCTCTGGTTGTGGTCTCCAGTCCTGGGATAGAGCCTGATATCCAATCCTGAGATTGAGGCCTACACTGGGCTCACTGCTTAGTGGGGAGTCTGCTTCTCTCCTCCTTTTGTGTTTTCTTTCGCTCTCTCTCACTCTCTCTCAAGGAAACAAATAAAATCTTAAAAAAAAAAAAAAAAAAAAAAAGGCAGGAACCAAAACAAAGACTAGAAATTTTGGAAATTTGGAAGAAAGACCTTTATGTCAACTAAAAGCTTTATCTGCCACAGATAAATCTTTGCCTCATCTATAAGATGGAGACAGTAATACCCACTCTATAAAATTGTTGTAGAGATTAGCTAAGGGGAAAATCCCCCTTTTGTTCTTTCCATTACCTTTAAAGTCAAAGGGAAAAAGAAAATTTAAAACAAAACAAAAAGAACCTGGTTGGCACATAAACACATTTCATCTACTTAAGTGCAAGTCAAATCTTCCCATGTAACTATGTCACTCTTTTTTGTTGTTTCATGTTGCTGTCGTATTAGAGCTCAAAATTTTCCCTCAGCCATTACATACGGCACAATGCATTCCCAGGGGACATTTTCTTCAAGCAATTATAGACGCTTTAATATGATATGCTTTTAGTTTGTACAACATGTTTCATGCAAATCACATCCCAAAATGCTATGCAGAGTTAAATAATTCACTTAGAGAATTCAATAATACATAAAGGGAACTGGAAGAAGAAATTAGGAGATATTGGTGAGACAGAGAATTGAAAACCTGAGGTTGTAAATAAAATAATTAACTCTGGTGAAGCAAAGAATTAACAGTAAGCAGAGCAATTGTTGCAGAATATGCAAAGGGCACGGAGATGCAAGACACTCACATAAATATAATATTCCTTATCTGGATGACAAAGCGCCAAAGTAACAGAGAGCCAAATACCATGAACATTAAAATAAGAAAAGAGATTCCAGAGGCAGAAATGAAAAAGTCTATAGGACTTATAAAGAAATGACAGAAATTCCTTTATCCATCTCTCTGAATCCTGGACATGTTGTGTTTACAAGATAGTTGGGAGTAGTAAAGAATTTGCCTCCCCAGAAGGAAATGAAAGGTTGAGAACAGTAATTCCTGTAGCTGCTTGAGATACTGTCTAATTCATGGAAAAGTAGAGGATTGGGGTTCAAAATAAACCTGACCATGAGTCTCTCATACCACCATGTATTACTTTTTGCTTATTTATCTCTGTATGAGGGATTTAGCTCTGTGTTTCAGATTTTCTCATCTGCAAAATGTTGCTTATAACAGATGTGCAGAGGGGAAGATCTAAGCACTTTAAATTGTGGAATCATCTTAAACAAACATTACTTGATAGCTATTCTTGTGCCCTCCCCTCACCAGTTCCCTTGGAGCTGGACATTCTCTGCTCATTCATACTTGCATTCATTCAACCAATGGATGCTTGCTGGGCTGTTATTGCCAGGACTGATATTGCTGCTTCAAACAGTACTGAACAAGAAAGACAAAGATACTCCCTTCATAGAGTGCCCAGTCCAGTGGAGGAAGAAAGACATCATGCAAGCACATAAACAAATTATATAGTCCAATGTTCATAACCATTATAAAGGAAACAAAGGTAATGTGAAAAAGAATGGTAGAAACTGACCTGAAAGTCAGAACATCCATAATGTCTTTCTTTTGAAGTGACATTCAAGCTGAAACATGAATAATTAGTAGGAGCCCAATCATGTGAACAGCAAAAAAGTATGTTCAGGGACAGAGGAACCAGATGTGTAGAGGCCTTGAGGTGGAAAGGACTCTGGTGTATTTGAGGGAAGAGAGTGCAGGGGGACAGCTAGGCTTCCTCTGGGCTCTGAAAGCTCTGTGCTTCCATTTATCTCGGTGCATCTTTCACAGTGTACTATCATTTTTTGTTTCCTGGTGGGCATCTTCTACAGGATTGAAGTACTAAAATTAGGAGCTGGGTCTTTCTTCTCTGTAAATTCATCTCATCTACTAAAAATTTTAGCACTTTATAGGTATCCCATAAATGTTTGTTTAACCAGTGAAAAAACAGCAGTCCCTGGTAAGAACTACTAGGAAAATAAATATTTAATTGGTGGAAACATATAAAAGTTAAGTCCTTGACCTTCAATTATATACTTCCTCTACTCAAAATATCAAAAACCTATAACATAATATGCAGTACATTAGCTCTAAGGTACAAACAGGAATTAGAGTCCCTGTCCTCTGTGATCTCAGGATATAATGGAAAGAAAAGTAAATAAATGAACAATTAGAGAAGTGCATGTTGGGTTTTATAACAGACACCATGGTGACAGCCACAAAAATCAGCCAAGGGTATCTTTGAAGGATTTTTTGGGATGGTTTCTGCTTTTTTCTATAATATTTGTTTCTTAAACTTAGTTTAATAAATAATAATTCCACTTATAAAATGTGCAGAGTTTGTTAAAGAAAAGAGGAATAATATTAAAAAATGACAGAGACTGCTCTCAACATTTGGTGGGATGTACATAAAGGACTCCAGAACAAGTCATTAATTGGAGGTACCATGGAAATCTCATTGGATTACTAATAAGAAAGAATACTTTAGAACATCATAGAGATCTTCACACAAGAGGAATACCATGGGCTGGTCATGAAACAGGGAAGAAATTTTAGAAAAAGTAAAACAGTAACAGGAAGATATAGGACACATGTAAAAATAGTAGTAGTTAGAGGGGGGAGGAGTCAAGATGGCGGAGAAGTAGCAAGCTGAGACTGCTTCAGCTAGCCGGAGATCAGCTAGATAGCTTATCTAAAGATCAACAGATGAATGGATCAAGAAGATGTGGTATATATACACAATGGAATACTATGCAGCCATCAAAAGAAATGAAATCTTGCCATTTGCAACAACATGGATGGAACTAGAGCGTATCATGCTTAGCGAAATAAGTCAAGCAGAGAAAGACAACTATCATATGATCTCCCTGATATGAGGAAGTGGTGATGCAACATGGGGGCTTAAGTGGGTAGGAGAAGAATCAATGAAACAAGATGGGATTGGGAGGGAGACAAACCATAAGTGACTCTTAATCTCACAAAACAAACTGAGGGTTGCCGGGGGGAGGGGGTTTGGGAGAAGGGGGTGGGATTATGGACATTGGGGAGGGTATGTGATTTGGTGAGTGCTGTGAAGTGTGTAAACCTGGTGATTCACAGACCTGTACCCCTGGGGATAAAAATATATGTTTATAAAAAATAAAAAATTAAAAAAAAAATAGTAGTAGTTAGATTAGTATAGTCTGTCTATATTCAAACAGGGATAATACCTAATTATTCCTATCGACAGATCGGAAAACTGAAGCTCAGATTGGTCAGAAGTAAGTCTTCCTAGGCCACAGAGTAAATAACAAAATTAAAATATGTAACATAAAGTCCAGCGCTATTTCCAAATGGCTGGTTGAGAATTTTTGGTGTATTGCTCCAGATAAATGGACTTATAAGGAGGAATCAGCAAAAGTTCCACACCATGGATCCAAACAGTCCTGGGATCTACAAATAACTTACTCAAGAAATTCCTCCGATTCTATTTTTTCCTCAAGCATCTTTCCCATGAAGCCCACTGGTACCAAGGAGACTGAATAAGATGGTGGGTATAATTAACTGAATTGTGCCCCCTCCCAAATTCTGCTGGAGCCTTAACCCTCAATGTGGCTATTTTTGGAGATAAAGCCTTTAGGGAGGTATTAAGGTTAAATGAGGTCATAAGAGTGAGGCTCTAATCTGATAGAAATGGAAACCTAATAAGAGGAAGAAGAGATGCCTCAGAACTCTCCCATGTGCATGCACAGAGAAAAGCCCAGGAGAGATCAGAGGGAGAAGGGACCATCTACAACATACAGAGAGCAGCTTCACCAGGAGCCAACCCTGCGGGCACTTTGATATTGAACTTCCGACCTCCAGAACTGTGCTAAAATAAATTTCTGTTGTTTAAGCCTCCCGATCTGGCATTTTGTTATGGCAACCTGGGCAGACCAAAATAGGTAAGGAGACAGGTGGTAATTAGTTTTTGTAAAACTCCATACCCAAGTCACAAAGGGGCTGCTGCAACCCATCATGATGTTGTTCATCCCCCCAGTGGACCAGAGTAACTGTGGTAAAGTAAATCTATGAGATTCCAAAATGCAGAAGAAGAATTTCTCTGCATGCCTCAACTTCCATTATGAATCTTCTTCTCATAATGTGCTTTATCTTCATCTGTCATAAATGTAAACATTGCCTCTTCTTTCTTTTATAGACTCAGACTCTCAAGTCTTTCTAGAAAACTTCCATGGAAGGAAAGGCAAATTTCATTTTACAAATAAAGAAACCAAAGACAAGTAGTAAGTTGTCCAAGATCACAGAGCCAGTGACACCTCATTTATTTCCTGTAGTTTTCTAGCCTGTTAAGTCCTTTTTGACATATCCCTAAAGTTGGCTCATTGGCCACTGGCTGCGGGTTGACATTATTCTCTAATATTTCTGACTTAGTATAAGAATCTATGTCCTTTCAAAGAAGAAGTCAAACTATCACTCTTTGCAGATGATATGATACTATATGTGGAAAACCCAAAAGACTCCACTCCAAAACTGCTAGAACTTGTACAGGAATTCAGTAAAGTGTCAGAATATAAAATCAATGCACAGAAATCAGTTGCATTTCTTTACACCAACAACAAGACAGAAGAGAGATAAATTAAGGAGTCAATCTCATTTACAATTGTACCCAAAACCATAAGATACCTAGGAATAAACCTAACCAGGGAGGCTAAGAATCTATACCCAGAAAACTATAAAGTACTCATGAAAGAAATTGAGGAAGACACAAAGAAATGGAAAAATGTTCCATGCTCCTAGATTGGAAGAACAAATATTCTGAAAATGTCTATGCTACCTAAAGCAATCTACACATTTAATGCAATCCCTATCAAAATCTCACCCATTTTCTTTCAAAGAAATGGAACAAATAATCCTAAAATTATATGGAACCAGAAAAGACCTCAAACAGCCAAAGGAATATTGAAAAAGAAAGCCAAAGTAGGTGGCATCACAATTCCGGACTTCAAGCTCTATTACAAAGCTGTCATCCTCAAGATGGTATTGTACTGACACAAAAACAGACACATTGATCAATTGAACAGAATAGAGAGTCCAGAAATAGACCCTCAACTCTATGGTCAACTAATCTTCGACAAAGCAGGAAAGAATGTCCAATGGAAAAAAGATAGCCTCTTCAATAAATGGTGTTGGGAATATTGGACAGCCACATGCAGAAAAATGAAATTGGACTATTTCCTTACACCACAGATGAAAATAGACTCAAAATGGTTGAAGGACCTCAATGTGAGAAAGGAATCCATCAAAATCCTTGAGAAGAACACAGGCAGCAACCTCTTTGACCTCAGCCACAGCAACTTCTTCCTAGGAACATCGCCAAAGGCAAGGGAAGCAAGAGCAAAAATGAACTATTGGAACTTCATCAAGATCAAAAGCTTTTGCACAGCAAAGGAAACAGTTAACAAAACCAAAAGACAACCAACAGAATGGGAGAAGATATTTGCAAACAACATATCAGATAAAGGGCTAGAGTCCAAAATCTATAAAGAACTTAGCAAACTCAACACCCAAAGAACAAATAATCCAATCAAGAAATGGGCAGAGGACATGAACAGACATTTCTGCAAAGAAGACATCCAAATAGCCAATAGACACATGAAAAAGTGCTCCACATCACTCGACATCAGGGAAATACAAATCAAAACCACAATGAGATACCACCTCACACCAGTCAGAATGGCTAAAATTAACAAGTCAGGAAATGTCAGATGCTGGCAAGGATGCGGAGAAAGGGGAACCCTCCTACACTGTTGGTGGGAATGCAAGCTGGTGCAACCCCTCTGGAAAACAGTATGGACGTTCCTCAAAAAGTTGAAAATAGAGCTACCCTATGACCCAGCAATTGCACTACTGGGTATTTACCCTAAAGATACAAACGTAGTGATCCAAAGGGGCATGTGCACCCAAATGTTTATAGCAGCAATGTCTACAATAGCCAAACTATGGAAAGAACCTAGATGTCCATCAACAGATGAATGGATCAAGAAGATGTGGTATATATACACAATGGAATACTATGCAGCCATCAAAAGAAATGAAATCTTGACATTTGCGACAACGTGGATGGAACTAGAGGGTATCATGCTTAGCAACATAAGTCAATCAGAGAAAGACAACCATCATATGATCTCCCTGATATGAGGACGTGGAGATGCAACATGGGGGGGACTGGGGGGTAGGAAAAGAATAAATGAAACAAGATGGGATTGGGAGGGAGACAAACCATAAGTGACTCTTAATCTCACAAAACAAACTGAGGGTTGCTGGGGTGGGAGGGGGGGGTGGGGTTATGGACATTGGGGAGGGTATGTGCTATGGTGAGTGCTGTGAAGTGTGTAACCTGGCGATTCACAGACCTGTACCTCAGGGGATAAAAATACATTTTATGTTTATAAAAAAATTTAAAAATTTAAAAAAAAAGAAAGAAAAGAATCTATGCCCTTTCATCAGATTCCAAGTCCTAACCAGATTGGGACAATCCCAGAGAAGCCCAAACATCCATTTTCCAATCTGAATTCATCTTAAACTGAAATAAGCAAAAGAAAATAGATTTGGATTCAAGCAGAAAGGAATCAAGTAGAAGAAAACTTTGTTAAATTGCCAAATCCTTCCTTCCCCAAATATGGAAACTGAGACCAATGGTTATGATTGTCCTAAGATCACACAGCTATCTAAAGACATTATATTTATGTTCATGTGTATTATAGGAAAGGAATCTCAAGTTGAAAAAAAAAAAAAAAAAAAAGGAAAAGGGAAAGAACTATGAAACTATCGTTTTGTTTGGTTTTCAGTTTGGAAATCATGAGGAAAATACAGTGAATATACCACAAGAAACAAAAATGCATTAAGGACTTGCTATTGCTACACAAGTTATTTCACAGTAGGGAAGCTACGGTTAAGCAAGCAATTTTAGTCCAAGCCCAAATACAGGAATAAAGCTCACTGAATTACAGCAATGATAATCCTAGGTGTTCTTCAGACATATCCACAGACCTCCTTTCTCCACCTCCAAAATCCTCACACTCCCTCCCAGGCCTAGAGCCACACTGCAATCTAAATCAACTGTTTGTTTTTGCAAATCTCATTTCATAAACTGTTATATCCAACATTGACCTCAATTTGAAGTGCATGACATCTACACGTCCCTGTACCTTCCAGTTTTGCAATTCTTTCCAAAATAGCAATCGCATTTTTCCAGGAGGATGTATTTTCTTACAAACACCTGTTGCTTATTGTCCACTCTCCATTTCAGCCCATGCACATGCAGAGCTGCTTGTATTACTTCTTTATTTGTGAGCTGAAGCACTGAGAGTGAATTTACTACTCAGTCAGCCATGAATCCTCCTGGGTATGGAAGAACAAATCTACTTACCCAGAAACGCTCCATCTTCCAGAGCCTCTGGGGATAACTTCTATACTTTCTTTCCAGAAAATAGCTGGGGGAGGGAAAAGCCAGTGGCCGTCTACTTCTGGAAATTACAGCAAGAAGACTGGCATTATAAATTTTTGTTTGTCCTACTTCATGGGGAAAACCTGACCTCATATAGCCCAAACCTTCACCCTAGGTGAACTCTAAGGTTCACCACTGTGTGAGACACTCCAGGGGAGCTTAAGCTGGCAGGATGCAATTTAGTATTACCCAGCAGGAAAGAAAATAACCCACTCTTTGTGTCAACATATCTGTCCCCTAACAAAGAACTCAGTCAATCAACCAATCAGAAAGTTTTGCCTTAAAAAAAAATCAACCAAATAGGTTGCTTGTGTGTGTCTGTGTGTCTGTGTGTATGTATGTGTACGTTTTTCATTTGATCAAACTCTTCCCAATTTTTTACTATTACCTGTGATTAATTGAAACCAACTACTTGATTAGATCAACAAAAGAAAATCACATTAACTGAAGTGCTACTATGAGCTCAGATATTTCCATGTACACTAGTTCATTTAATCCCTAGTAGGAATATTCTTTTTTTTTAAAGGTTTTATTTATTAATTTGACAGAGAGAAACAGCCAGAGAAGGAACACAAGCAGGAGAAGGGGAGAGGGAGAAAGCAGGCTTCCCGTGGAGCAGGGAGCCTGATATGGGGCTCCATCCCAGGACTCTGGGATCATGGCCTGAACCAAAGGCAGAAGCTTAACAACTAAGCCACCCAGGCACCCCCTTAGTGGGAATATTCTAAGAAAATGTATTAACTCCTTTATCTGCCTACATAAAATCTGATTCTCTAAGCAGCAGGATGATAGCCTACATCAATAAAGTTAATTTTCAAATAAACCTAAATAAATATGGTAATTGTTATCTATTGTCCATGGGTCACTTTTGGGGGGGGGCAAAAACTGGTGGTTCATGTTTACAGTTTAGATAATTTAAAAATAGACACTCTTAATCAATGGTTCTTAGCTTGGTGTGATTCTGCACATCCATGCCCACTGCTCCAATCCCAGTGGTAATATTTAGCAATGTCTGGAGACATGTTTGGTTTCTACCACTTTGAGAAGAGCTGGCATCTGGTGGACGGAGACGGGGGATGCTGCTGAACATCCTGCTGACAGTCCTCCACAACAGAGACCCACATAGCCCCAAAAGTCCATAGTGCCTAGACTGAGAAATCTAGCTATGGATCTTTTCTTTTAGGTTTTATTCATTTAACGCACATTTATTTAACATCTGTTATGCACCCGGTATTTTGTTATAAACTAAGGGGAAAAAATCTAAGACAAAGTCTTTGAGCTCAAGGATTTCACAATCCACAAAGAAAGAATAAAGACAATACACAGTGGCTGAGGCCTTGTATATGCCAGGCGCTGTGCCAGAAAGCAAGTAGCACACCAGAGGCCAGTACAGATCCAGGCCTAGCCTTGCTGAGTTTAGGGTTTCATGAAGATAAACATCATCAAATAATCTGCATTCCAAAGGGATAGGGCTTTGGAGGAGTAGGGGTAGGGCTGCTTTTAGGCTCTTTAACCTGAGGACCAGAAAAGGTTGTCCCAGGGGACTGACACTTGGAGAAAGTTCTAAAGGATGAAGAGTGATTCACAGTCTTGGAGAAGGGGATCTTGGAATGCATGAAGGTGCACGGACTGATGAAAGCGAAGGAAAGGCAGAGAAGCAGGAGGTGAGGCTGATGAGTTTAGGCAGGGACCAAGTGCTAAGACAGATGCTATTCTGCCATCATAAAGTATTCTTAACCTAGAGGAATTCGTACCAGAGCTAGGATCTGAGAGTGGGGTCATAGCAACTTAGGTCCGAAAAAAATCCTGGCAAAGGAAACAGAGGTTAGAGGTGGTGTGGCTCTCTGGAAGGTGTGGAAGGTGGCAAAAGTACTCAGGGTTGGAGCAGGTGAGCACAAAAGAGCCAGGAATGGAATGTCAGGATTAAAAGTAACTGGGCCTCCTGTTTCCTCTTGTTTCCTATCTAGAGAGGTGAACGGTTTAAAATCACTTCCTTCTCCTTCACATATGTGTAGGATTCCTAACAGGCTCTTTTTTATAAGTGTTATGAACTTCAAGGAGCCTTTTTACCCCAAGCCCAGGTAGACCCTGTCCCAGCAGGTGTCTAAATCTGATGGATAAAGGGGTTCTTAGCAAGACCTTTTCCAATCCTGTCTGCCCTGCCTTTCTCTAAACTCCCCTTTATAACTGATTGTACTTCCTTAGCTTCAAGGTCTATTTCAGCAAAAAGTCCCAATTCACCTGGGCCTCATGCCTTTGCACCTTCACTCAATTCCGGGCTTTTCAGAGCCCAGTGGCTCTCTGATTGCTGGTGTTTTTACAAAACTTTTGGCAAATCACTCAGCACCTCCCACACACAGCCAGCTCTTCATAAACAATAGGAGTGCGTGAAATTCAATTCACAACACTGCAGTTTACACATTCCAAACTCACTGAAGAGATAAGCCCTCCAATTAATGATCTCCCTGTGTAATTGCTTTCTCTGGCTTACCCAATTTGCTTTTGATCATGCCCTGTTACAAATTCCCTCACCTGCTTACACGGTGAGATCCTTTCAAAGGAAACCAGTGGGGGCTGAAGGGAATGGGCTGGATAGTTGGATACACAGTGAGACGGTTTTAAGTGGATTTTTGACCTGTCATCTTTCTTCTGAAGACTCCCCTAAGTGTTGTATTAGGACTACCTGAGGTCTTCTAACTCACACTTCTCACTGCGCTAGGAATACAAGTTGTTTCTTTTTGTTCCTTTTACCTTCTCTTTTAAGAGACTGTCTATCTTGAAAAGAAAAGAATCAATCTCAATTTGAATGCCTCCTTCACATCCAGAGCCAATAATAAGACTAATCAGCCTGATGGCTGATTTCCCCAGTGACAATGTAAGCTAGGATGTCAACTATTCTAACTTACTCATCTGTTCTCTTATCTTGGGGCTCTGTGTGTGGCACAAAGTAGGAGTTCAGTAAATATTTATAACATAACTATATGGATGAATATTTAATAATGGCATCAAGTGCAGCTTAAGGATTTTTTTTTTAAAGAAGTTGAAAGACTTGAAGATATGACAAAGAAATATATACTGAAAGCAACGGGTTAGGAATAACATCAGAAGCCAGAGGTTCTGATTAAAGAAATCTGGTGTGGGGACTCGATTTTGCAGTTTACAAGTGCCCTGCTAGCCTTGATTTGATAAGAGCAGATGGCTATTCAAAATCTTTGAGAACACTTGTGTAAACAAGAGACTGGTCCTAGGTAAAAAAAGTCAGGTCTCAAAGCTGGGCCTTCAGTTCAACTCCACCATTTTCTAGTTGAGAATGAACTGCTTGAGATTCCTACTTCGACAGTCTCCGTCTGTGCCACAGGAGAATGCCAACAGCATCTACCTCCCACTCTAAACACAAGGGGCAAATGAAACAAGACAAGGAAAATTATTCACAGACTGCAAAATTAGCTATAGCTATTCAGCAAAACAGAATGGATTAGAGTCCATTACGATGAGATCAATACTTTAAAAGACATAGGTGACAAACAGAATAAGAGCTGGGGACTGGAACAACTTCTTTATTATTTTCATTTTATTTTATTTTATTTTACTTCATTTTATTTTATGTTATGCTTAGAGAAAATGACTTTAGATGGTCTTAGTGGTCTATAGAAGGTGTTAGCATTGGAATATGCATAGCATGCCATAGTATTCTTGATATAATATTTTTTTTATTTCACCTGCCATAATCTGAGCTACATTATACACCTGGGATCTAAAGGTTGGTAGGGCATTCACTCAGCTAACATGTATACAGATGGGGTCTTTTCAGAATGAATCATGGATAAGAACATGTCTTTGGAGTCAGAGCATAAAGGTTCCTAGTCTTACACTCATTTCCGTGACTTGAGTTTTTCTTTGCACGAGAATATGATTATCTCTGAACAACAGCCCTCTCCTAACACTCTACTAAGTAAATAGAAATAGACACACGGTGCCTTTATTTCCTCTTTGTCAAATTGGCCTTGGATAGTCACAAGAGGAAGCTGATACATTACACAAATGAATGGAGTTTTCTACAAAAATGCATTCAACAGTGGTCTGAAGATCACATGGCAGTCATACGGGATAATTCGGTCCAATCATTTCATTTCTCTTTAACCAACATTACTGTATGCTTCTAATTACCCAGGAACCATACAGGATGAGGGTGTGTGTGTGAGGGGAATCCAAACATGATGGCCTCTCCCAATCTGACAAGTAAACACAGTGGGAAACTTAAAATACATTTGTTTCCTGACCCAGGACAAATCCTTCCTTGGCTCTATTAACATTGAAGAGACAGGCTGAATTTTCCAAAACTGAAGTAAGAGAGGTCAAAAAGAAGATCACCTCAGAGAGTATCTGAAGCAGAAAATTAATCTGACTCTTCAAGGGTTTCTAAACTTCTCACACTGAAGAGGTTCTCTCTCTCTATTACATCTATGTATGGATCAGAGAAATCTACACACAAGCCTCAACATTCAAGATCATTCACCTAGAATTTTCTTTTTCAAGTTTCCTTAGACAGCCATTTATTCAAAGCTAGTCTCTCTATATCTTGATGGCCAAAAACCACCTTTCTCAATTCCATGCCATCCACCTCTATATCCATACTCATCACATTCAATCTTCACCCTTCCATCTCTCTCCAAGGTCCAACACAATAGAGTAACAGAAGATGCAGAAGGTTGGGAGGCTGCAGAAAAAAAGAGTATATTTTAATCAGAATATTTCTGAATTCTCCTGCTTGAGGATGAGCCAGGATATGGCCTACCTTTTATGCCTCTAGCAACAGAAATTTCTAATGTCCTCCTACGAATCTAAAAGCACTGTATTTTTTTTTTTATCTTTCATTAGGCAACTATGTTCATTACCTTCTGTTACAGGTGACCTGAAATCTATCTGTTATCTTTTCTTGAGCGTATTTTCAACTCCTTGCAGCCTCGTTCATACTCTGGTTCATCTCTGCTTTCTTTACATAGCCAAACACAGCAGCAGCCAGATATATGGCTGTTGCACAAAGTAAGAGAGGGGGTTGAATGATAATACAATAGTCTGAGAAAGCTTCATCTCATTAGTTGAGAAAATTCCATACACAGAAGCATCTCTGAAAAGTTCTTGCATTTTATGACCTATGTAGAAACATTTCTACCTCCTCATGGCCATTATCATGTGCCATTTGCTATTATGATGAAATGTCTCATCATGTGACCTCTGGAACTAATTTGGCTGATTTTGCAATTCCAGATAACAGTTCACTGAAGCTTCATTACTTACTACACCAATAAACTTAAAAAAAAAAAAAAGAATTAAGATCGACTGCAGAAGAACTTGAAGTAGTCTGTCACTTCAGATGAGTGATGCCATCATTAACCTTTAAGGTCACATTAGCTATTATTGAAGTGTCACATATCACTGTGTCAAGATTAAATTAAACAAACTATTACCTCATTATTATGCTAACAAATCTCAAGCTTATCTGAATTAACGTTATACAGACTGGAGACCTCCTTAGGCAGTTTACTAATAGCACACAGATTTAAACTATTTAGATGTAATGTATGAGATCAATTTCCTAGCTGGAAAAAATCATCTGAAGCTACTTTCAGTTATGGTAAAGTCATGAACATATCTGGGACTAAATTACCAGTTGGCATTTAATTTTAAAGCAACATGTTGAAGGAAAGTTGATGCCTATTGATTTTATTCTGGAATACTTTTCCCTTTAATGCCAGAATTTCTCAGATATAGTAAAATAAGTTTATACTTTATCTGAAGAGAATACATGGCTTTGAAAGAATCAAAGACAACTTAAGATATAAAAGAACCGTGCACTAGATGTCTTGTTTTGAAAAGGTTATCATCCAATCAATACACTAAAATATGGTGTGTGATATGTCAGAGACAGCTGGCTGGAGGTGTGGGTTAATTCCAGTTTTATGTAATGGCTGGGAGAAAGCCAGGACTGTATCTTGCTTCAATCCAGTAAATATTAAGTCTTATAACAATGGCTCTGGAAAGGACTTTAGAGATCAGCTAGTCAAACCCTTGTCATTTCGTGAATGAGGGAATAGGTTCAGAAGGTTTAAGTGATTTGCTCAAAGTCACAGAGCCTAAAGCACCATCAGCAAGCAGAATGACTGTTGTATACAGAGAGCTGTAAGCAAGAAACTACACAAGAAGCCTCCTTACTTTGTTATTTCTAAAATTTGTGAAAAAGCAAAATTTGTCAGTTGAGGAATAAACGCTATGTGCTGGGGATTCTGTTCATGAAAGTGCTCTTTCTATCATAATCAAACTTATATGAACAGGCTTATCTTCAACAAGTACACGGCCAATCCAGAATGAAATTTGTGTCTTTGACATACCTACAGATTATTTATAACTGTATTTAATTATAACAGACTAAGAATTGTTGTCCTTCCCTTTTTATAAAAATAATAAAGCAAAACAAAATAAAATTTAGTATTAAATTTACATAATTAAATATATCCCTGTGAAGTTCCCAAGGGAAAACCATTGACTGATAGATAATGCCACCATGGAATATTCTGAAATTTTCACTTATAGTTTTTTATAGCAAGGTTAAAACTCAGCATATGAAGGTCAATTTATAGGTGTCAATCTCCAATCTACCCAATGAATAATCACTCAAGCCTGGAAGGTATTACAGTTAAGAAAAACCTGATGCATGGTAGAGAACATGGTAATAAACTAAGCAAAATATTACTGAAACGAAATTGAGGATATGATTACCAAGAATTTTTTCAGGGCAATGACCCAGAAGATAAAATGAATGAAGGAGAAAACAGATACAATTTTTGCCTTCCTGTCCCCTCAGAAAATGAGAGACAGAAATAAAAATGACATCGAAATTCTAACATTTTTGATATGCAAGATGTACAAAGAAAGATGATGACAGTATTTTAAAGACATAGAGCTGAGGTACATAGAGCTACACAATGTCAAAAGTACAGATTAAAGTGAAAAATTCCAGTGAAAATGTTGGGTCCTTCCAAATATCTAGATGCTGAGGTATTGGAGCCTGAGATTGTGGTAAAGCAGCCTCCTGGGCTGCCACGAGGGACAAGATAGACAAAAAGTAGGCAAAACCCTTGCTTTCCCATTAGCTCACCAAACAGAGCACTTTGCTTCATTTTTACCAATTATAGCTCCAAATAAAATTTCATTTGAAAGCAATAATTCTACTGATCTAGACAAAATGCACAATGTTTCTCTGGGTCTTTTGTTTTCCATTTGGATGTTGGTAGTCATGGAGACACCGAAATTTTCTAATCAGATCAAGTTTAATCATGGATATCTCACAGAATTCTTTCTTCTACAGGGTACCTGGTGGTAATTATCAACTATGAACTCATGTTTAAAACTCTGAAGATAACAATCTTCTCATGTAAAGCAGCATCAAGTATAGACTCTGAGAGGCATTTTTTTTTTCAAGGTATGCTTTCATGCTCCAAAGTTATTCACTTCCTGAACCAAACCACTTGCTGATTAGATTGATAAGAATAGACCTTTTTCCCCTCAGGATAACTACAGAAAAACATAGCATTTGTGACATAAAAAATCCTATGGTGCCATATTCCCTCATGCTGACATCCAGCTTTCTTTGCCTACTCTGATCCCCCCCACTAGGCACCCCAGTCCATCCCCACCCTTCACCAATCCTTGCATGATTCATTTTCCTAGACCAGAGACTCCTAACACTTTTGTGTATGTTGTAAACCCCTTTGGCAGTCTACTGAAGCTTAGTTATTACATTTCAGAAATAACATCTTTAAAATCATTATAGATAGATACATAGACAGATAGTTATGACAAGTAGATAGATACGTTAAAGGAATTTTTATATATATCAATTAGTTATATATACATATATGTATGTATATATAACAAAGGAAGCTAGTTATTGACATTTTTAACAATAAATTTAAAATACATTTTTCTTCTGTATAACTTCCTTAAATAGGAAGATATTGCAAAACAAATCTAATTATCCCATAATCTTCAATTGGTGATGAGTTAAGTTACATTTTGATATTTCTATAATAGCTATAATATGATATTTTTAAAAAAATACTATGGCTTTTATTGGCCACAGAGTCACAGGTCTGCTAATACCATTGAGATCTGTTGTTCTCATTCATAGTTGATAGGAATGCTAAATACCAGTTGGATGCTGGTAAAATTAAGGATGTGTATTTTTCCAGTCCAAACTAGTGGACTCTGGAATTAAAGACCCAGATTAAATTCTCGATTCTATTCAGGAATCCCGTTTTTAGAACAGAAAGTTTTTAGAAACTATTCTCTACCTTCATAACTATCCTTTCTCAGTATTCTGAAAGCAGCAGATATTTGCTTCTACCAGATAACTTGGCCCAATGGCTTCCCATTTTATTACTAATTTCATTGTATGTATTTTAAATACAATGTATGACACAAATAAAGGCAAAAACTCTGTGGACTAATTTACCCTCACCCCACCATTGCAAATTACCCACCTTAAATCCCATTCTCTTCTTCTAAAGTAACAACTATTATAATTTTTGTTTGTATCCTTTCAGACCTACATTTTAGGCATAAAAACCGTTACTTGTTGTTACAATATAAATTGTTGTTTATGTGTGCTTGAGAAGTTTTAAAAAATATATATTAAGAATAATATAACAAATGTCTGTATCCCAAACACTCAGAATTAAAAGCTATTAATGTTTTACAATATTTGTTCAAGGTTTTTCAGGCAGCGACACACTACAGATAAAGGTGAATCCCCCTGAAGCTCTAAGCTCCCTTCCATTTGAATTCCCTTTAAACCATCTGGACCATTAAGAAAAATACATAATGATTTTAGTGCATTTGTATATACTAAGAGTTCACATATATCTGTTTTTGTAAATTTACACATATTGATATACATAAAAATGGTTCTATGTTTAATTTCCATGGATTATATCATATTGAATATATAATCTTCTTTTCTTTTTAATTCAGTTATAATGTTTTGTACATCTGCCTATACTTCTATTTATAGATCTAGTTTATTTATATTTAAAGTATCATAGAGTATTCCACCATGACTATTACATATTTTATTCATCCATCCATCTAATGATGAATATTTTGCTATTTTAAACATCTTACCCATTATAAACAACGCTGTAGAGGACCCCTCTAGATATTTCTGTGCAACTGTAGGAAAGTTTTCCTTTGCATAATTGGAACATATGAACTCGCATAGGTTTACTTTCAATTTTATCAGAATATGTCAAGTTATAAAATGTACCAATTTAAATTCTCAGTAGCTGAGGACGATGATCCTATTCCCTCCAATGTTTGTTACCATCAGATTTTTTAAAAATCAGATTTTTAAAAAATCTGATGACATTACTGAGATATCATTAAGGTAAAGAGCATATATTTCAATAGTACAACTTGAATGGTTTTGACATCTATATATGCATATAAAATCAACCACAAAATCAAGATAACAAATATTTCCATCACCCCCTAAAGTTTCCTTGTACCCATATGCAATACATTCTCTATCCCACGGCTGTCTCTAGGGAGCAACTCACAGGTTTTCAACAATATAAGTTAGTTTATATGGTCTAGTATTTTATATTCATGAAATCACAAAGTGTAAACTCTTTCTTGCCTTGTTTCTTTTACCCAATGTATCTGTGAGAGTTGTGTTATATGTACCCACAGTTCATTCCTTTTAAAGGTTAAGTATCCATTCACATATTTATGTACAGTTGAGTCATTTTCATTTTGAGGCCATTACAGATAAAACGTCTAGAAATGTTCATTTGTAAGTCGTTGTTCATACACATGTTTTTGCTACCCTTAGGTAAAACTGAGTCACAAGGAAGGTATGCATTTAATGTTTCAAGAAATAGTCAAACTATTTTTCAGTGTGGTAATGCCATTTTCCATTTCTACTAGTAATATACGAGAGTTCCAGTTATTCCAAATCCTAGTCAATATTTGTGCTCATTCTTAGCTCATCTAATGGATATGTAGTGGTATCTCATTGTGATTTAATTTGAATTTCCCTGATAATTAATGATATTAAGTACCATTTTATATACTTATTTGCCATTTCTATTGCTTCTCTTGTAAAGTGTCCGGTATTTTGCCCAATATACATTGAATGGTTTATCTTATTGAGTTGTAAATATTCTTTATATATTCCAGCAACAAGTCCTTCATGCCATGTTTGTGGTAAACATTTTGTACCAGTACATAACCTTTCTTTTTTATCTCAAATCCTTCAGTGGTAATTTTTAAATTTTAGTGAGATCAAGCAAATTATTTGTTTCTATGTCATATTTCATATTCCTTAGAATAATTTAAAAATTTTATATCTTTATAATTATATGCCTTCCAGTTTGTGAGTACCATAGATCTCTCATTTGTGTGTACATTGATTTTATTCATGTTTTATCAATTTCAGTACAGAGAATTTGATTATGTTTTGTTAGATCTATCCTTAACTATTTTGTGATTTTGATGCTACTGTCAAAGGGATTTTTAAAGTTTTATTTTCCAGTTGTTTTCTCCTTCTAGTATACAGAAGTATACATTATATTTTATATTGAATTTATATCTAAAACTTTGAAAATTTATTATTAGTATTAGAAATTATTATTAGGCTCCCTGGGATTTTCTGTGTAAACAATCATATCTCTTAAGATAGGCAGAGTTTAACTTCTTTCTTTCCAATCTTTGCACTTAATTTTGTTTTCTTGCCTTATCGCTATGCCTAGCATCTCCAGCATGTTAAATAACCATGGCAGTAGTAACATCCTTGTCTTGTTTCCTATCTCAGGGGGAAGAGATTAAGTCTTTCACTAGGAATATAATATTAGTTGTGGAATTTTCATAGATGCCCTCTATCATTGAGAAAGTTTCATACTATTCCTAATTTACTATTGGTTTTTATCTTGAACAGATATCTTTTTTTTTTAAAGATTTTATTTATTTATTTGACAGAGAGAGATTACAAGTAGGCAGAGAGAGAGAGGAGGAAGCAGGCTCCCCGCTGAGCAGAGAGCCCGATGCGGGACTCAATCCCAGGACCCTGAGATCATGACCTGAGCCGAAGGCAGCAGCTTAACCCACTGAGCCACCCAGGCGCCCCTTGAACAGATATCTTGTTATCTTGTTCAATTTTGTCAAATGGCTTTTCTGCAACATCTGAAATAATTATATCCCATTTTCAAATTTCAATCATATTTCTAAAAATTTTCTCATCCTTTTTTGTTAATATGGTTAATTACATTGATTGATTTTCAAACAATAAGTGAAAATGTTGTATTACCTGTTCTCTGCCAATTTTTCTGATGTCATCTTCATCTTTCTACATCTTTTTCATTCCTCCTGATGATATTGGCCTATTTTCTATTGTTGAACAACAACACCAAGAACATTACACTCATCTTAATGCTTTTGTAATAACTACCCCCTCCCCTTTACTGAAATCCTGCCCCCAGATCTCTACACTGTTGTGATTTCATTTTCTCCCCCCTGCACTTTATTTTTACCTCTTTATTCTGTCAATCTAATGCCCCAATCTCTCTCAGATCTATCATGGCATTTATTACTTGATATAATCATGCCTGTTTATTGGTGTATCAGTTTGATATCTTTCTTCCCAACTAGTATGTTTAGCCAATTAAAGGATTAACCTTGCATATACAGCTCACTGGTGTATTCACATAATGCTAGACAGTAGGAACTCTGTAAATATTTATTAAGTATATTATCTTCTTTAACCTTCAAAAGAACTCTATGGATTAGCCACCATTAATGTGTTTGGGAAGGCTAGATAGCACGTTAAAACAGCCTTAATTAGATGCAGAGACCAGATTTGAATGTATGTCTATCTGGCTCTGGAGCTTGAATTTTTACCCAGTAACATATGAGGCCTAGGGTAAATTCCAGACATCTTGCTTGGACCCCCTAGTAGATGACAAGAAAGTCCAGAGACTGTGTTCTCTGATTGGAGAAAAAAATAGAATAAGTAGCAAAACGTTCCACTTCGGATGCTTGTGGAACTTACAATTCATGGTAGGTATGAAGTTGAATGGTGACAGATTTAAAATGCCATCATTTACAACTCTCTCTCAGAATGCCATGTGAGCATGAATGAGAAAGTTCAGATACTAGCATAGAAAAGAAATATCAACACATTACCTAACAGCATACTCTGAACATTTGAATGGCTGAACTACAGTAGTTCCAAATCAAAGTAATTTATTTCTAAATGGTTTAATATGAACAAAGTGCAGACAAATGCTTCTGTTAGTGTTCTTTCATTGGGAAGCAGTGCATGTATAAGGAATACATCACAGTATCAGTGGAGCAATTCTCCAGAGCTTAGCCTCCATGGTGAAAAACAGACCAAACTCTTCCTTTTAAAATTAAATTTCCACTTGGTGTTTTGATAAAAGATATTTGCTTAATTTTTATTTCCTTGAGTGATGCACCTCTTATGAGAAAATAAACACTGACCCTAAAAATAAGTTATTTAATTACCTTATATTTACCTTTGAGATTTAGTTTCCTAAACTCTCTCAGTTTTCTAATGCCATATGTAATTTGTATTGCATAAAGAGGCTTTTGAGTTCTATATCCTACTGATTTAGGACTAAGAAAAAAAAAAAAATCCTGCTGTTTCCTAGAGGTGGGTTTTGGTTATAGTCAAAACTTTTGACCTTTTTGCTAATGGATACAAAGGAAATTGCAAGTCAGATAACAGTTGCTCCAAACCAGAACTAAAACTAACACATGGAATTAAATAGAACCTGAGGCATAGGCTGATGCAGCACAGAGTTAGAAGTTAGAAGTTAGAGCACAGCTCATGTAAAAGGATGCAATAGGTTTGCTCCCAGTTCAGTGACTGTCTGGTGCCTTGGGCAAGGCACTTTCCTCTCTGACTTCAATTCCCTCATCTGTTTGGAACCTGTCTAGTCCCTATTAGGTATCACTCAAGAAAGTGAAATTTACAGGAATCAATGTGAATATCTTTCAGCTAGACTATCAATAAAAGATGGAGGTCTCTTTTAATGTGCAATCATCTATAACAATAGCTCTTTCAATGCCTTTTGTATTGGAGTCTCTGTACCATGGATCAAGGTGAGATTGGTAGAATGTACAATGGAGCATTTACCATGTGACCTCAAATAAGATCCATGATTTCAGTGATATTCACATACAGTCTACTCGTCCCTTGACCCCCTCTGTGTTGTGCTTACATGGCAAAGCTTCAGCTCTCTACCTATGCCCTACCTACACTTGTACACAAAATTTGGTTAGATAAATTCATGCTAAGTAGATTCTCTTTAAATGCCCCAATTCTAACTTCACATAAGCCATTAAGGCTATTGAGAAATTTTAGTACAAATTTTCCTCTTTTCTATTTTCCTAGGTAACTTTCACAATTTCTCTCTCCTCAAACTCCAACCCCTCTACCACACTCCTTCTCAGTCTACATCCTAGGATCACATTTCATTGACAAAATGGGAACAATTAGAAGGCATATCAACATGCTGTGATGACAATATTTGCAACAAAACTACTTTTGCATCTATGGAGTCCTACTTCATTCCACTTACAACAGATGTACTGTCCATGTGTCAAGGCCAGTCCCAACTGTGGTGCACCTGAATTCATCTTTTCTCACCCACTTGAGTAGGTCATGGGTGTTCAGACATTTGTAAATCGTCCACATTTTACTCTTTTTTGGATCATGCTCATTAGCATATAAATAAAATGTAGTCACTCTCAAATAAATAAAACCAACAGGAAATTCACCTTTGACTCTCCAATGCCTATTCTTCTACATAGAAAACCTCCTAAAAAAAAAAAAAAGCACACATGTGTTATGTTCCCAATTATCTCCCATTCTTTTCTGAACCCAGTCTGATCAAGCTTTCAACTCAACAGCCACTGAAACTGCTTTTTTTTCAATTATAAGCCCACATATTACCTTCTCTACCAGCTATACCTGATACAGTCTATCAATGTCTTCTTGAAACTCATTTATTCACTTACTTGCAGGGGTATCTCTTTCACCTGACTTTCTTTCTACATCACTGGCAGCTTCTTTTCACTTGCCTTTCTTTCTCAACATATTCTGATCTCTAAGCAATGGAAAGGCATGGGTGTCAATCTCAGATTTCCATTCTATCTATACTCTTTCACTAAGTGGTCTCTTCCAAACTCAAGTTTTTGATTATCATCTCCAGTCTGACAACTCCTAAATTGTTTAATCTTCCCCCCAAGTCTCTCCATAGGACACTAGACTCATAAGTACAACTACTTACTAGACATCTTCACTTGAGTGATTAATAAGGACTTCAAACCTAATGTTTCTTAAAGTGGTAAGCTTATGTCTCCTCCCTTACCCAACAGACTTGCTTCCGCTAAAGTCTTCTTCATTCTCTTTAATGGTAATTCAAATTTTCTAGTTGCTCAGGTCAAATCATCCATTGGAGAGAGATATAGATTGAGTTTCTTCTTCTTTTCTTTTTATTTTTTATTTTCTTTTCTTTTTTTGCAAATAAATGACCAATTGTTTCAACATCATTTTTTGAAAAGGTTATTCTTTCTCTATTCAATAGTTTTTGCACCTTTGTCAAAAATCAATTGACCACATTTATGTGGAACTATCTTGGGGCTTTCTATTCTGTTTCATTGATCTATGTGTCAGTTCATTCATTTTTATCAACTTTGTCTTCAGTACTTAAAGTAAGACTGGGAACACAGTACAATAGATAACAGAACTATTTTCCTTATAACAGCAGATCTCATTGGCACGTAAAGGCCTGCTTAATGTTCTCTTAACTTGGTTACATAGCATAAATCCTCAAAGACATGAAAAGTCTCTTTAATCTCTATAAATGTTTTTATATACAAATACATCTTTCAACAAAGATAAATATTAATATTAAAATTGCAGGAATAAGTGCCTGATATCTAATCCCAAATATGGTGCTTAAATATTTGAAGACTTTTGGATAATGAATCAAGCTGGGTAAAAATAAATGGAGTATTGTGAGCCAACTTATACCATATTTTCTTGAATCATTAATCAAAATATAAGACTTCTCTCCTTTAATCTTTTCTTTGCTAAACCAATCTAAAACCCTCTGAAATTATCTTAAATTTCAAGGGGTAATTAAATTATTAGTGTGTTATTTGGCTGTGGCTTGTTGTTAGAGAAACTTGTAGACTCTTTTAGGATGACCTAGAGCTGTGGCCTTTGAGCTGCAGGAAGATAAGATGGTAAGAACTTGTTTTGATTTGCAAGTATTATCTCCTAGTTTATGGTTTAGAAATTCCTTTATACTTTAAGATATAGGCAACCTCAAATGTAAGAGACAGGACTAGAAATGGAAATAGAAGGAATTAAAAATCTAATTTGAAAATAAAAGTTTGAAATGCCCTAGTCCATGTCTGCTGTTAGCCTCCTGTCCATTTTTGTTTGTCTCAGGTCCCTTGCAAAGATGCAAGGCACTGTTCTAAGCCATTAACATATACAAATTCATTTTATCTTTACAACATTTATAGGAAATAGGTGCAGCATTAATATGACCTTTTCAAAAATAAGCCAAATGAAGCAGAGAAAGAATAAGTTCCTTGACCAAGACTATACTGCAAGGAAGTAGTAGAGACACAATGCAAACTCAGATAATCTGCTTCCAGAGTCTATGTTCTTAACATGATCTTTACAGCTGCTACACAAGACTAAAGAGAAAACATACTTATAATCTTGACTCAGTGCAATTATCATCTACAATTCCTTATGGTATAATACATGTTTGTTGAAATTATATGACGTATGCATTTACCTTTTAAACTATTATACCATAAGCAATAATGTATGTATGAAATACTTATATTATGCGTGAACTATTGTGGCAGGTGAGAATTCTACCACTGAACCACCCATGCTGAACTATTGTGTATATAGGTATGTACATCTAATTTAAAATCATTTTTATGTCCTTGGAATACTGTTGCCCCTCTCCCTGTTTGTCTAAACCCTCCTAATCTTTCAAGATCTCTTTTTCCCTTGAAATCTGAAAACTGATTGCTCTTTTCATATCCTAAGATATAAATTTTAGAATAAGGTAATTAGGGATGCCTGGTGGTCCTGTTTGTTAAGGATCTGCCTTTGGCTCAGGTCATGATCCCAGGGTCCTGGGATTGAGCCCCATATTAGGTTCCTTGCTCAGGGGGGAGCCTGCTTCTCCCTCTGCCTGCCACTCCCCCTGCTTGTGTTTGAGCTCTTTCTCTCTTGGACATATAAATAAATAAAATATTTTATAAAATAGAATAAGATAATTAAAACACATAATGCAGACCAAGTATAGGATACTTGTGGGACGAAAGTTGAGGAAAAGATTTGTAGGGTTGAATGGATTAGCTAGAAATAATACTTGATCTGAATCAAGTCTAATTTTGGATAGATGTGATTGAAAAAATGTAGTGAGGTCAACGGGGTACAGTGTCCAAATAACCTAACATCAGTATACATCAGTGTTCCCAGAATGAGTCAAGAATCTGCTAGATAAAGTCATTACCCAGAAGATCTGTTCCTGGTATACTACAGCCCTAGACACTTGGTTAGACTCTGGAAACAAGCCTTGGCTCCCAGGAAAGGAGAATAAAAGGAAAAAAGAGTAGCACAAACCATGTGTTTCTATTTCTTTGAAGCAGGTGTAAAGAGTGAAGGGAATCTGAGGGTTGAGTCTGCATGACAACATAATTGAACATTTTCACTGAGGCTTACAGTTCAGTTTTTTCACTGATTTTCCTCACCTAAGGGAAAGAAATAGAAATGTTGTCATGACTGAACTCAGCCATCCCATAAACACATTTTTCCATTCTCAGTGAGGAATGAGATTCACATAATGGAATATTTCTGAGCACTGATGTTCATACATTAAGAAATATACTTTTACCAGTGTGGAAATCATCCTGAGATAAATTAAACAGTGTCAATAAATGACTATAAAATTGAAGCCTGCGGCCAGATAGAAAAATCTGAAAACAATAAAGAATCCAGTGAGGCAGTAAAAGCATCAGCTGAATCAAATCAAGAGGTGAAGAGAATTAGCTGCAACCTTAGTTGTAAATATTAAGTAATGGTGATAAATGAAAGACACCTAGGAGGGATATGTAATGCATTAGACTGTATAATTAATTGCAGCCAGAAGCCCCAGGAATGGACTGGCCCAGTTACATAGCAGCCAGAACTCAATTATAAGAAGAGGCTAGGTATATTCAACTCTGGTTCAAGTGGACTCAACTGGTGTATGCAGCTGTTCAAATTCTATGAGACAATCTTGTAATATACTCAGACCAAGGGCACCAGTATGCAATATCAAAAATCTTCGATGAACATTTTACAAATAGACAAACCAACAGATAAAATACACAAAAGGCATATGTAGTTCACAGAATTAGAAATTAAATTATAAATTAAAACATATATATATTTAGCTATAAAATATATATAATTAAATTACAATAAAATATAATGTTTTTCCTGTTTAACAACAGTTCAAAGCTATAATACCCATGTGATACCTTTTTTTTATTTTTTTTTATTTATTTTAATTTTTTATTTTTTATAAACATATATTTTTATCCCCAGGGGTCCATGTGATACCTTTTTTAACATTGCTATTAATATCTATGGTGAGAGAATGCCATTTATGTTACTTCCGCATTTTATTTTTCTTGTATCTCTTGTATTTTATTTTTATGTGCATCAACACTGTGTTACTGGATGCATGCTTATTTAATAAGTCATGTATTTATTATTAAATATCGCCTTTAACATTAGAAAGTGTTTTTATTCGTCTCTATGTTTCTTGGTCTCATTCAATTTTGTCAAATACCAAAATTATGACCCCTGTTTTTTTTATTGCAATTGTCTAGTACACCTTTGTCCACTATTTCATTTTAAACAGTTCAGAATCTCTTTGTTACAGGTGCATTTCTTATATACAGTATAGTAGAGTACTATACTATATGACTTTCTTGCCTAACTCTGATGCTGTGTCGCCAAGTCAGCGTTATCTTGTTCCCACTCCTCCCAGGGGCATTTCTCAGAATCCCCTTCTCCATATGGTTCTAGGTAAATGACAGCCAAGAAGAGGAAGTTATAGGAATTTAAAAGATCGAAATGAAAGAGAAGACATTCTTCTCTTACGGCAGTTGCAGCTGGACCTATGGGCATGGGAGAAATTCCTGACAACTCAAGTTACCTGCATATCCCTTATGGTTGGCGATAATTGGTGGGGAATTCTCAGATTCTCAAGAAAAGCAGCAGCTTCCAGTTTAAGAATGATCCACTTCTGTACCTCAGGTTAAGATGTCAATGCTGACTCCTCTGACTTGCAGGATACACTTTGACTTTCAGTAGGAGCTTCCCTGATCTCTGTTCTTACACCTCTTCCAACAGATACTTAAGACCCGACTCTACATTAAAACAATTAGATCTGAATACCTAGAGTGGCTTCTGTCTTCCTGATGGAAACGTGACATTCTTTAATTGATTTGGCTTTCTGGTTTCTGTAATATTTTTCATCTTATGTTTACCTCTAAATGTTCTTTTACTATAGTCTCTCTCCCCTATCTCGGTCTCTCTTTCTCCTCTTTCATACTATTCTCACTCTTACTCTCCCTGAACATCTTTAGTATTTAGACAAGTCTATTATTTTGTAAAGCTACCTTTATACTGCTTTCTTTAGATTATATTCATTCTTTTTTTTTCTCTTTTTGTTGCATACTATAATGTAGTACAGTGTCTATTTATTTTCTACTATAAGCAAGTGTTCTAGGTAGAACTTCTTCTTTTGTTCCCTTTCTTCTCCTAGCACTTAATTTAAGGAGATATACTTTAACTCCCAGTTTATAACCATAAGACAATCAATACACTCATTCTGCTTTCCTTTCTCTCCCCATTCCTCCTAAACTGATTTTAGTTATATTAATAAAACTCTATTCACTGTTTACTGTAAATATTTATGAAAGTGCTTCTTTATACGTTTTCATTATCTTAAGATACTTCTCTTTAGTATATTTCTTATGAAGGACTCACAAAATATTATGCATGTTAACAATAGGATGTGTGAGTTATGTAAGATGTATTTACATTTTAACATGAGTTTGAATATGTGATTGCTGGCTTACATTTTCTTTTCTGCAGTGCCTCCCATATATTACTACGTTGTCTTCTGGCAACAATAACACTTGTATAAATTCTGATAACCATCTGTTTTTCTTGTAAAGGACTCCAACTTTGGGGGATGATGACTAAAAATGTTATCTCTCTAAAGGTTATAATTATGCTAAAAATTAATCTTCATGGGTCAATTTTCACAGGGATATAGTGCGTTCTTTCAATATTTAGTTTCAAGTAATTTTTTTATTCCAGAAAAATTTAGCTTTCTAGTATTTGTTTCTTCTCCTTCTCCTTCTGAAGTATACATATGTTGCCATCAATTACCTACTTTTATACCATTATCTCAAAATCTTTTTTTCTCTTTCTTTGTATTTTCTTTCCTTTTTGTCTTTCCACTACCTATGTACTCTGTCCTCATGACATGATGGTCTTCATTCCTATTTAAGCTTTGCTTCTGAAATTATCTTTTTTCTTTCATCTCTAGTTATTTTATGGATTCTGTTAATTCTTTATTCATATTTTCATTTGTTGAATGAATTTTCACTGAGCCTTTCTAATTCTGATTTCCATTGTTTCCTTAATTCCTTTTTGGCTGATTTCAAATACTAACATAGGTTTTATCTCTTTTTGTGCATGTCTTTCTGGGAAGACTTAAATGTCTATAGGTATGTTATTCTGTTCATTTTACTCTTTTCTTATCAAGGTTTAACAGAATTCTATTACAGCATATTTCAATAGCTGATTTTTAAGTGGAATAGGTTTTCCTGGACTCCTAGAAGGGGAGGGGAGGCTAAAATACCTTCTAATCACCTAACTCTAGAGCAATTTTCTCCACTGTTATTATACTAAGATTCAAAAACATGGCTGTGTATTTTCTGAGACTTATTGTCTCTGTTTTTTTTTTCTTTTCTTTTATATGAGCTATCTCCATCCTTTGTACTTAATGTCTATTTTCTAATGCTCAGTGTCGATTCTAGCCACAGAAATTTTACCTAAAACTGGTGCTTCATTCTAAAAGTGAGTATTTCATTAACCATAAGGATACACAGTGATTACACTACCTAATCTTCGTCTTAAATTCTTTTGGTCACCATTAATTTCCTTGCAAAATTAACCTCTATGGACATTCTAGTTGGACTTCTTAAGATTTGCCCATCAGGTTTTCTACAACAATTGGGGCAATTTCTGGATTCTTCAGTGCTGTTTTTGCTTTCTCTTGTGGATTTGTTGAAATCATACAGTTCTTATTGCTGTTTTTGGTTTGACCACACACACAAAGGAATAGTTTTCATATAATTTTATTGTAGATGTTATCTGTAATATACTGAATTATTATCTTAGTGGTTTTATCTATTTTTGTAAAGAGGTTCTGGGCTATTCAAACAAGTATACCATCAACTGCCATGCAAACAGGATATTTATCACTGTAACTACTACCCACATACAAAACTTAATTAAAAGTGAAAGAAAAGAAAGCCATTAGGTATTATTTTTCAGGGAAGCCTGGCTGGCTCAGTCAGTGAAGTGTCTGCCTTCAGCTCATGTCATGATCTCAAGGTTCTGGGATCCTGTCCCACATCCTTCTCTCTGCTTGGAGGGGAGTCTGCTCCTCCCCTTTCCTATGCCCCTCATCCTGCATGTGTTTTCTCTTTCAAATAAATTAACAAAAGCTTTAAAAAAATTTTTTTTCAAATGTTATTTATCTTTGAGATATATAGAGAGCAACAAATCCAGAGTTTATTTTATTTGTATATCTTTTAGTAATGCACATTGTTGTTATCAAGGGAAGGTTAGTTCTGCTAACCTTTAAAAAAATAAATGTGGTTATTTTAAGTTTAGGTGCTCAAAAACTGAGAATTTTTATTGTCCACAAATATGCTTATAAGTTCTAGGGCTTATTCTGATGTTTCTCTAACACAAAGCTGAATAGTCTACTACCTCTTTCTCTTTTGGATTTCTAAGATTTCAGTAAAATATAGTTTCCCTAGGGGTATCTGAGAAGACACAAACACATGTAATTTGTGTGAGAAACCATGAACTAATCCCATCCCTCGTCCTGGTGGATCAGTTTTTATGTTATGTAAAGTTTTCACTTGATATTAACAATGAGGGATGAAAATAATATTTAATTTTCAATTAATCTATAGCACTAATAATGTGGATTCTAACATAAAGTGTTAAGCTATGTTACTAAAAAACAAGACTATCGACTCAACAAATCCTTAAACGAGTTTAACGTGTGCCGCTCTTTGTATAATCCACTAAGCATTAAGCAGAACGCATTTTTGCAAAATGTTGGCTTTAGAATAGAACCTGGAATTTGTTCATTTTTAATCATCAATTTTATAAATCTAAAATTCTCCTCCCTACTCATAATAAAGGCTTATTTATCTATAAGATAACATGTGATTTAAGTCAGCTGTCTTCTGATCATGTACACTGTGGCAAACTGCAGATCTAAAGTTATTTTTTAATCATTTGAAATGCTTTTAAATTCAGAGAATACACTTGGAAGGAGATTATGTTGAATTCCAGGAAAAGCCTCTTCCTAGTACTTAATGAAAAGCAAGGTGAATCAAATTTCAGTTTGAGTACTGTAAACCAAAATACGCAAACTGTATCTTGGCTTTCAAAAATCTTTGTTGGAAGAATCGTAGTGTTCAAATTTGGAAAACATGCTGAGTTTTCTCTATCTGGTATAAGTGGTCAATTTTGGCATTTTTCCCAGGGAAGTGTTGCACAGAGGTTTGATAAAAGAGTTTCATATTGGGCTACTTCCCAAATACTTAGAGAAGACATTTTTCCATTCTAGACCAGAGAGGCAAAGAAAAAGAATAAGGAAAAAAGTAACTGTGTTTTGAACAATCAGGATAAAATCAAGAAATGTAAACTAAATATCACATCATTCTGAACCACAAAAATTTGCTCAGTCCAAAATTCCATTTATCTATCTAGAAACATGTGCATTATGCTTGAAAGATACCCCAGAATCCCATAGTACATCCCTCTCTAAGTCAACAAGCTCCTTTTACGATATTTTTTAAATTAACAAAAATATGATTATTATAAATTGATTGAAAATAAATAAGAGAAATGCTTTGCTTAAAATCAGGAACATATTCAGCATCACTACATGAGATATAATCCATGAGCAAAATAATCAAACAAAAGTGAATGGTATTATGTCAGAGATGTACAGCTGTGAAAATTTCTTCCTCAATACAGCATTTACTTTCCTCCCAGGTTGTTGGGGGGGAAATCAAAAATAGAGAGAAGCTGATTAGGATGCACATTGCTCTATGTAACATAGACCACAACTCAGTCTTTCTGTATCTAGTAAAACTCTCTTGACATTACAAACCTAACCATCATTAGACAATAGTCATTAGACAATAATCAGGTTTAATAAATCAATAAGCAGGTTTAACAAATTCCAAAATATCAAGATATATTTAAAATTATCTTACCCTACTTTTGCCCCACTATATTGGTAGAGAGAACACATAATTTCTCCAGGATCATATAGCTAAATTCAAGAGCCCTGACTAGCATACTACTTCCCACATTGATAAGATCTTGAAGACACTAACACTAGATTAAATACATTCAATAAATTTTTATCTTTAATTCACTTCTTCGAGTCCTCAGTCCTGTATTTCCAACATCTTCATTAATGAACAATAGGCTCTCAGAGTCAACATATTCCAAAATTAAATTCATTTTTTCTTTCTCCTAAATAAGGGTCTTTCTCCTCCTGTATTATCTCTGATATTCAGTGATATCACTATTAATCCAATCTTCCAGTGGAATACCACAGAGGTTATCCTAGCCATTCTCTTTTCCTTTATCTCATTTAATAATTTACCCCTTTTTCCTGTCTCTCCGTTTCCAAGTTTCTCATCAGATAGTTAGGCTTCTATCCAATCTATAGCTGCTTCTGAGTTCAGGTCACCATAATTATTAAACTTTTAATTGAAAATAACTCTTAATTGAATTATTGTCTCTGTTACCCCTTTTTTTTTTTTTTTGCTTCCACTTTTTTTTTTTAATTTTTTATTTTTTATAAACATATATTTTTATCCCCAGGGGTACAGGTCTGTGAATCACCAGGTTTACACACTTCACAGCACTCACCCAAGCACATACCCTCCCCAATGTCCATAATCCCACCCCCTTCTCCCAAACCCCCTCCCCCCAGCAACCCTCAGTTTGTTTTGTGAGATTAAGAGTCACTTATGGTTTGTCTCCCTCCCAATCCCATCTTGTTTCATTGATTCTTCTCCTACCCACTTAAGCCCCCATGTTACCCCCTTTTTTTTTTTAAAGATTTTATTTATTTATTTGACAGACAGACATCTCAAGTAGGCAAAGATGAAGGAGAGAGAAAGAGAAAGGGAAGGAGGCTCCCCACTGAGCAGGGAGCCTGATGTGGGGCTCTATCCCAGGACCTTGGGATCATGACCAGAGCCAAAGGCAGAGGCTTTAACCCACTGAGCCACCCAGGTGCCCCTCTATTACCTCTTTGATCCATTATCCATTCAACCCTGAAAGTGCTACTTTTAAAATGTAAGTCTTATTGTGCCGTCCTTTGGTCTAGAATTTTCTATAGAGGCATCTCCTCACTATTTTTCTACCAGTTTCTCAATGTCCATTCAATGATCCTGAAGAGGATATTAGGTTTCACATAAAACAACTAGTCCATTATTTGGTGATGTCATTCAATTATTTTTTCAAAGCTTGTCCATAAAATATGTACTTTTTGCTTTAAAAAAAGCATATTAAAATATACAATTAAATAATATTAAGAGATTAAAAAGACACAAATGCATTGATTTTCCTGATTGTTAACTCTTGTCTTACTAATATGTTGGGTCTTGTTTATTACATTTTTGTATTATTTTGTTTTCTTTTTTTCTTCATCCTGGAAATTATCTCCAAAACCTTCCATAACATGTTCATATAGCTATTGCTGATTTTTCCACTTGATACAGTATTGTTTTCCTAATATAAAATATGGTGGTTATGATTCAGTTGTTTCCTGTTGTGCGTTTCAAGTTCCCCATTCTTCCCAAATTATGCCAAATTCTATTTATAGCTTCCTTATTCATTATTAATATAGATTTGCCTACTTACAGAAATTTTGTTTTACAACCTATCTACTGAAACATTATTTCTTTATTTTTCATGATGTTAGCTAAAACATTGCCCCATGTACTTCTATGTTTTATTCACTATTTTCCATAAATGCTTCTGATTTATTCTTTTGTTTCTGTCAACTGAGTTCAATTAACAAGTATTTATTAAACACATACTGTGCAACAGAAAGATAATAGTATTGCATCGTGTTTCAAGTTGTGGCTAAACATCCTATAATTCGCAGGACAGCACCCCACAGTAAAGAATTATCTAACCCCAAACGTCAATAGGATCAAGATTGAGAAAAACTGCATCAACATCATCATTTTATTTATTACAGTAATCGACTTTCTTCTTTCATGTATTTCTTCTTTAAACTTTAGGCTCACTGTTCCACCTCAGTTCATTCACTTTCTAAGCCAACTGCTCAGCTAACAGCTGGATTTTTAAATTTTATTTAAGTTTTACACGATGTGTTTTTCATCCCATGTCTTTCTCTTTCTTGTACTTTGTCTTAAATTTGCTGGAGCACATTCTAGAAATTCACTTTAGGAGGTTAGTGGTAAATTTTAGGAGTCCATGCATATCCCAGTATGTGTCTTTGCTGTATTTGTCCTGGATATTTTGGCAAGGAATTGTCCTTTCCTTTGGAACTTACAATGACTTTTTGTCCCCCGCTGTCACATTTAGTTTTGCTGACGAGAAGTCAAATACCACTCTAATTCTCATTTCTTTGTGAGTAACCAGCTTGTTGTTTGGTCTCTGTGTATTTTTGGAAACTTAAAAAATATTTTTCTGCTCTGAAATTTCATGAGGGATGTGCCTAGCTGAGAATTTTCCATTAATCTTGCTTTGTCCTTGAGGGACTCTTGTGTGTGGATGATTCACATCATAATTTAGCTCTAGGAAATTTCATTTTTTTATTCTTTCCTTTTCTTCCCCTTCGTTTTTTACTATCTTAAGACAACCTGTTCAACTCCTACTAGAAATTAAATATTGAATCATATGAGTTCTTCAGCCAGGATGTCAATGAATCCCAATTATGCCTTTTAATATCTGAGTGACATTGTACAGATTACGTGGCCTGGGTGTGCTTCAGTTCTTCAATCTGTGAAACGGAGACCACAACAGCACCTACTTCATAAGGGAGTTGTCAGGATTGTGTTGGCAAGCATTTAAAAAAAGAAAAAAAGGTTATCTAGCACAGAACACTTATTAATTTTTTTTTCTTTTTTTTTTTTCTTTTTTTTTTTTTTACCATATTCAGGGTGCCTGAGTGGCTCAGTCAGTTAAACATCAGACTCTTGATTGTGGCTCAGGACCTGCTCTCAGGGTGGTGGCCTCTAATGTCTTGTTGGGCTCCGTGCTGGGCCTGGAACCTGTTTAAAGTACTCTCTTTCCCTTTCCCTCTGCCTTTGCCCCCCTACTTGCATGCACATATGCTTTCTTTCTTTCTCTATCAAAATAATAAATAAATAAATGTTTTCTACCAATATTTCTATGTATTGTTTACTATACTATCTCCATAGGTCCGTGAAAAATATTTCCGGGTATTGCAAAATGATAATTACACAACTTTTCTTCCAGATAAGATTAGATAGCAGCTAGTAAAAATAATGCACATGTAATTTGTTTATTGGATCTGTGTTTCTATAAATATCAGACTGACCATACGATCACAAATCCAGTTTAATTTACTTCTTTGCAAAACCATTCCAGGGGATTGTGAAAAGAAAGATGGGGTGAAGGAATCTCTCCATTGAAAGATACAAATGATATACCAGATGCAGATGAGCTACACACACACATATGTGTATGCATGTGCACACATATACAAAGAACAAAAAAACTCACCCAATTCAACAAACCTCAACAATACGACCCCTTCTACATCAACTCCCTTAAGAAAAATTTCAGTTGAACATTCCCCTTCCTCTTTGACACATTTGTCAGAATGCCCCCCACCTGAGGAAAGAGCATAATCTGCATAATCTTTGCATCAAAAGACTTAAGTTCCTGTTTTATCTCCCTCATGTATTACCTACAAAGTCCTAAGTAAGTTACTTCCCAAGGATTCAGTTTTCCTGTAGTTTACAAAATGTGGTTAACCCAAATGGTGCAAATGAGATAGGCGATACACATGTACATGGCATAAAGTAGATATGCAAGCTTATTCTTCTTTTCTAACCCTGATTTCATATAAATTAACTTATTGAGAAAGAAGAAAAGAGTGATCAAACTATAGCTGAATCTACACATAAACTTAACAAATTCGGTTCTATACGTATAGTTCATGAGTATGGTGTAATCAAATATTTTACATCTCTTTCTTTATATTTCACTTCAATACACAGTATTTAACACTTCTTTCATAGTTCATCTTGTTGAATTTTAAATGCTCATGATAAGCAAGGTACATGGAATGCTTAGGTTCTAGTGTCAAAATTCCTATCACTTTAAACCTATCAGGAATATGTATTTTTCTGCAGAATCATAATATTGAAAACATAGGTTTTCATCTTAAAAGAACTACTTTTTCTTTTCCTCAATGGGAATTTTTGATATTTTGGCACAAATATATGGAAAAAAATATATAGTTGGGTGATTCCCAGAAGGAGAAATATTTGACAGGCTTATTCTGTTAATAGTAATTAACTTAAAATGTGAATTTTAAGATCACTCTCTATATAATCAAATCTCTTTGGCTAACCTCAAAGAATTAAGTGATTACAATTTTAATGGAAAATTTCTGGCAAAATATTCACCATTGGCTTGTATAATGTCCCAAAGAAGGTCTTTTAATACCAAAGGGAGGAGGTTAAAGTCCATTGAAAGTGCCCTTCATTTTCCTGGAATGGTGCCTAGCTCTTGGAAAGCAATTTACAAAAGGCCTTTCTTTCTACTATAATCTTTTTTTCCCTTCCTGATGACTCTTTTATTTTAATGCTTATATAGAGTGCCAGATAGCCACTTAATGCAATGTTCTGGTGCATTAGGCAGTGTTCATGAATGACTGAAAAGATCTAAGATATGGAGAATGTGAAGATTGAGAAGGACATGGAGGCATGACCTATTATCACTGCCAGTATCATTTATTAATAGCAGCTGAAGAGATCTGTTGCTTTTGCAAAGGGAGACACTGACCACCTCATTCGTTAAAACAATTCTACTCAAAGTAACCACCAGGTAAGTAGGATGCTTTCACTCCATCTTCTCCCCCTCTCTTTTTAACCTACACCCACAGGTCACAGCCATCACAACTATTATAAAATTCCTTAGTTATCTTTTCTGAAAACTGTCAAATTCCAGATTTGTCATTTTTTTCAACTAATGTTTTATTTAAAGGAGGTAGGATAAAAACATGTAGAATTTCAGTTATTCACCACAGTGGTGTATAAGTTTTCCACTGTCACTGTAAAAAATAACCACAAATGTACTAGTTTAAAATAATACAAATTCATTGTCATAGTTCTAGAGGCCAGAAGTCTAAAATCAATGTGTTGGCTGAGCTGTGCTCTTTCTGGAGGATTCAGAGGAGAATCCGTTTTAAGGTGGTTGTTGTTATTTTTGAGAGGCTGTTTGCACTTCTTGACTCATGCCTCCTTACTCTATCTTAAAATGTATCACTTCACCCTATGTTCCCATCATCCTCTCATCTTTTTCCTCTATTGTCAAATCTCCTGCCTTTCTCTAATAAGGGCACTTGTGATTACATCAGACCCATCTAGATAGTACAAGAAAATCTTCATATCCCACAATTCTCATAATCACAAATGCAAGGTCCCTTTTGTCATGTAAGATAACATAGGCTGAGGGAATTAGGACATGGACCTCTTCCATGGACGATTATTCAGGCCACTAGAAGTAGAAGTGAACATTTAGCTTCCATGAGGCATTCAGACAAGTTTCAAAAATTACACATTTGCCAGAGCATTAGACCTATTTATGTAGAAGTATGAGAACTTACACTATCTACAAGATCTTCCCATAAAGAAAACCACTCATCAAAATGATTATGCAAGATGAATACAAAAACATTTAAAAACTTAAGAATAGAAATAATAAATCTAAAATAAAAATACATACTCACACTTAAAAAGTAAGGATTTCAATATGTTTCATATAATTATTACTTCAAAGTTCCTTTTTTGTTGTTTGGTTTGGGGGCACCTGACTGGCTCAGTTGGCTAAGCTTCTGAATCTTGTTTTTGGCTCAGGTCATGATCTCAGGGTTGTGAAATCTAGCCCTGCTTTGGAGTCCTCACTGGGAGTGAAGCCTGCTTAGGATTCTTTCTCTCCCTCTCTCTCCACCCCTCCCCAACCCCTCTCTCTCTGAAACAAAAACAAAAACAAAAAAAGTAGTTTTCACCTAAGAGTTAAGTTATTTATAATAATTGATATATTTTAGCTGCTAAAATAAGTTATATGGATTCCATATAAAAATTTAGATATTTTATGACTATTTGAGAATGGTTTTGTTAAGTCTCTTTGGACGAAACATCTTTTTTTTTTTTTTAAAGAATTTATTTATGTATTTGACAGAGAGAGACATAGCAAGAGAGGGGAGTGGGAGAGAAAGAAGCAAGCTTCCCCCTGAGCAAGGAGCCCAATGCAGAACTCCACGCAGGCTCAATCCCAGGACCCTGGCATCATGACCTGAGCTGAAGGCAGACACTTAATGACTGAGTCACCCAGGTTCCCCTGGAGGAAACGTCTTAAATGGCTTAGAGTCCTATTTACGAATTTCTAGAAGGTCAAACAACTTTTATCCATCATATATTTTTTAATGTATTCAACTTAAAACCAAATCTAGATATTGTGATTGAGCTAAAAACATTCTGATTTACAGGAAAGTGCTATGCCACTGAAAGGAATTCTCCAGATAAACTTGGAATTTAAAGGTCAAGGGAAGAGTTTATATTGAATAAATTGTCAAACGAGTATTTCTCTTTTGGTTTGCGCAACCTACTATGCCAAGTAAAGGTTTAAATTAATAGTATCATAAAATGATAACAATGCTGATAATAATATTACTAGTTGGCATTTTTTACATACGCATGCACAAACATGCACAAACATACATCCATGTGATTCCATGTAATAGATTTCCACATACAATATTAAATCTGGATATGGAAATAATGCCATAGATAAATGCAGCTCAGAGACAGCATACATCAAATTGCGAAGTAAATGCCAAGACCAAAGTAACCATTGCTATGCAGTCTTTTTATGTCCTATAGATCTATTTTGGAATACAAGTTTTTGCAATCTGCCTCCAGCATTTACCTGGGTACATATCAGTATCATAACTCAATTTGGTAGGAACTTTATGAAAAACAGCATATTTGTTGCTGTTTAAACACCAAAAGTTCAAGTCCAATTCCTGTTCTTACTAGCCGTGAACTCAAAAAAAAAAAAAAAAAAAATCACTCACTTCTCTTAAAGTTAAATCTATAATTTCTGGGAGAATTTTATAACTTGACAATAGGTATAAAAGAGGGAAATATATTAGTCCTTATATTCTTGGTTCGGAAATCATATACTCAAAGATGTAGAGTAAATCAAACATTAAACTACAAACATAAGTAATTTTTTTCACCATTCTGCATGCCTCAACTAAGTCATGCCATACATATACAAAAGTTGAATTCATTTTACTAGTTCACATAGACAGTTCTGTATGTGTTATCATTGTGCTGTATATATATATATATATATAGCATAATATATATATAGCATATATATATATAGCATAATTTAAAAAAAAAGAAAAAAATATATATATCATTATGTAGGGCTCACTACTCTGATCTCAAGCAACTTGTAGCTGCATAGGCAAATCCAGGTGATGGTTTCAGCAATTTGATTTACACATCACATTGTACACATGATTTATTGTAAAGGTTATTATCAGGTATGTGGTTTCTAGATACACAGGCCTCCTTCTTTTGCACTTTTTGTTATTTTCAGGATGAATATCTTGTTCCACCCCATTTAGACTTAACCTTACCTGGAGCATTAATACTTTCTATATCTTCCTAGCCTCTTCCTCTTCTCTTTTCACACTCTGTTCTAAAGAAAGTCAAAAGAAAAAAAGCTCCAGCTGAAAGATGCAGATATCACCCAAAATTTCTTCTTCAGTTCATGGCAAACACTATGTATAAAAAGAGTAGCAGACATTTTGTGGATGAGATGAGCCTCTGAGTGATTCGCTCTGGATGGAAATTTATGGTACCCAGCCTGTCAACAAAAGTGACAAATTGATGCAGCTGGGAAAACTCCTTCTTTCTCTACCAATAATATATTAGAGAGTCCAGGCATGGATTCATTCATCTTTATTTCAAAGTTTCAAGCATACCATTTATTATAAGAAACTGTACTGCTCTATGTATATTTGTATTCATATATATGTATATTTGTATATATGCAAATATGTAAACATATATGAAATATATAGATCAATAAACAGATAAAATTTTAATTATCTTTACAATAATTCAATTTCATTTTAAGGACTTTCTGGTTAGAGAATGGGAACACATAGTATCAAAAGACATGTTGTCTTTTTAGTCCTAAAATACAACAGGATACACCTTTTGAGAGATGACATAATTTCATTTTAAAAAACTTATGATTAGTGAAGGTAATCTCGCCCAAAGCCCCTCTGATGTTCTTCTGAAGCCAGATATGGTAATATTTATTCTCAGAAGAGAAAGGATTGGAAATGCATATTTAATTACTTTAATTGAGATGTATCTATACTAAATGGTAATTACAACCAAATATTTTGGATCATAATAAGGGTCTTAAGATACCAGTTTTAATCATTGAGTGCATTCATCAACCTAGCTATTTCAAACAAAAAAAAATTTAGACAGAAGAAATCAGCCACTTACAAATCTCTTTTCTAAACAATAAACTCTATGGTTCTCATTTATTTATTCCTATTTATAAGCTTAGATTTTCAACAAAGATAGAAAAAAAGAGAAAGAAAGAAGAAAATAAAAGAAGGAGGGAAGGAAAACAAAGAAGGAAAGAGAGAAAG
>NC_081557.1:216827333-216929301 GCF_022355385.1 Mustela nigripes | reverse complement strand
AGAAAGAAAGAAAGAAAGAAAGAAAGAAAGAAAGAAAGAAAGAAAGAAAGAAAAAGAAAGATAGATTATTTTCTTTTAGATAGGTAGTAAATCACAAGTTAATCCATCCCACATGTGCATGTCTAGGTGTTAGGACTGATATGAAACTAGATTTCAAGCTTTGCATGATAATAGAGTGTCCTCTTTTATCTGCTACATTTGTTCTGGATAGAACAATACCCTTCAGTACCACCAACCCACATCAGGTAAAATGGCAGAAATTGTGGTTATTTACTGAATCAGCACTGAATATTTCAGAGATTGTAAACAAAAGTGGCTATCACCGTTCATGTGTGTCCTTTTGAATAAGTCCATGGTTCTTTGTCATCTTATAACAGCGTCTTTGGCAAAAGCTACAGCATCCAATTTCCCTAGAAATCACATTTTTGCATTTAACGAATATTACAATGTCTAAAAATCAAAATCTACTTATAAAACTGAAAATATGAAGTAGAAGTATTTGGACTATTTAGAATAAATTCATTCTACTTGCAAAACTAAACTCTTTTTTGAGAGAGAGGACCAGGCACCCCCTAAAATTGAACTTCTTAAATATAATTCCCACAATGTCCGTATCAAATCTCAATTGTTAGTTTGTAGTTTATGGCAAAGATAGCCAAATAATGAAGCAAATATGAAATTGTATTTACTTCTCTGTTGAGACTATTATTATTTGTCTTACGCAAGTGGAAATGACTTAAATTGAATGTCTGAAATATAACTTATGAAGGAATAGTTATGTAAGTATATTTAAATAAACTGTAAAAATATTTTAAAAATAGAGCATTTATACCAAAACATAATATTTATTACTTTTGTGTTTCAAATCAGAAACAGAAGAAATAACACATCCTCTAAGTGTTGTCCTGAGGCAAACAATGTTAGATTTCTTTTTTTTTCTTTTAGATTTTATTTATTTATTTGACAGACAGAGACCACAAGCAGGCAGAGAGGCAGGGAGAGAGAGAGGAAGGGAAGCAGGCTCCCTGCTGAGCAAAGAGCCTTACGGGAGGGCTCGATCCCACTGGGATCATGACCCGAGCCCAAGGCAGAGGCTTTAACCCACTGAGCCACCCAGTCGCCCACAATCTTAGATTTCTTAATAAACTTCAACACTCTCTTATGTTACTTGAAGACACAGGATAAAATAAAAAATGATATTTAGTTCCAAGATAATTACTAGGCTACAACAATAAAAAACCATAGGGTTTTGGTTGTTGTTGTTGTTTCGTTTTTTTTGTTTCTCTGTTTTTTAGTTTTTTGTGTGTTTTTTGTTGTTGTTGTTGTTTTTGGTTGTTTTTTTGTTTTGTTTTGTCTTGTTTTGGGGAGGGGAGAAATCATACATGTGCTTGTGCTTGGCCATGGGCCCACATGAGAGGGGAAAGGCAGAGGGAGAGAGGGAATCTTAAGTAGATTCCAACCAAAAGTGGGGCTCAATCTCACTATTTTGAGATCATGTCCTGAGCCAAAATCAAGAGCCCGATGGTTAACAAACTGAGCCACCCAGGTACCGTGTAAATAACCACAACCTTTCTTAAAAGATTTTAACCTTTTGGGGGCACCTGAGTAGCTCAGTGGGTTAAAGCCTCTGCCTTTGGCTCAGGTCATGATCCCAGGGTCCTGGGATTGAGCCCCGCATCAGGCTCTGCTCAGCAGGGAGACTGCTTCCTCCTCTCTCTCTGCCTGTCTCTCTGCCTGCTTGTGATGTCTTGTCCGTCCAATAAATAAATAAAATCTAAAAAAAAAAAATTTAACCTTTTTAATAATCAGTATTGAGATTTCTCCCAAATAAGCATTTAAACAAGACTGGCATTAAATATGAGTATTCAGTAGGCGCCTGGGTGGCACAACTGGTTATGTGACCAACTCTTGGTTTCAGCTCAGTTCATGCTCTCAGGATCCTGAGCTCAAGCCCCACGTGTGGCTACATACTCAGCACCAAATTTGCTTGAGATTCTCTCTCCCTCTTCTTCTGCCCCTCCGGCTTATGTTTGCATTCTCTTTCGATCTTTAAAATAAATAAATCTCTTTTAAAAAGTAAGTACTCAATTATTTGATAAGAAGTACAAAATCTGGGGTGCCTGAGTGTCTCAGTGGGTTAAAGCCTCTGCCTTCAGCTCAGGTCATCATCCCAGAGTCCTGGGATCGAGCCCTGCATTGGGCTCTCTGCTCAGCAGGGGGCCTGTTTCTCCCTCTCTCTCTGCCTGCCTCTCTGCCTACTTGTGATCTCTGTCAAATAAATAAATAAAATCTTAAAAAAAAAAAAGAAGTATAAAATCTAATTTTGGTTTTAGTTGTAATTTCAGTTTCCAGAAGACTGTCTTTCACTCAGATCTTTCTCTAATATGTTCACCCATTTGATTTAAAGAAAGGAAAGGGAATGGAGGGAAGGTCAGAGAGGTCAAAGAAGGAAAGAAGAAAGAAAGGAAGAAAGGGAAGGGAGATAGGGAGGGAGGGGGGGTGGAGAGAAGGAAGAAGGAAGGTAGGTTGGTTGATTGTATTCCACAGTCAGAAATAAGGTTTAATACTCACTAAAAACTGATTATAAGTGGTTGTTGTATTTTTTACTTTAAGCATTTTTTTAAATATACAAAATAAATAGGAGAGTACTGGTACATGAAAGACTTTCATGAGCAATTATAACTGACAGCATCAAATATTGATATTACCTACCCATCAGTTTTTCCTAGGCTCAAGGAAAGAAAAACACCAACCAATTCTTGAGGTTCTTGATAAGATGAGACAGTAGTAAAATTCATCAGCAATTATTCTAAAACACCATTAGAAATTCAGAATAAGACCATTACATTTTTAACTGCATAGTTATGCATAAGCATGTTTGCTTTTAATTTAGAAATTTAGAAATTAATAAATTTCTAATAATTAATAAATTAGAAATTTAGAAAATACTTGTTAATGGTTTATCCTTTGTCAACGCATTGGCCAGAAATGGCACCATATTCACTTGCAAGAACCTAGGATAGGAAGTCCATCTTTCCAGCAAAGCAGAATTAGACATCTCTTGAGTGAGAATATTCGTAGGAGCACAAGCAGCAACCCTCAGACTTGCACAGGAGTTACCTTCTTTGTCCCCAGGAGGTACCAGTTGAAATGTAAGGGCAGAGATTCACATTGGGCGATTGTGGGAGATACTCTGTCATAGAAGTCGCATTCCTCACAAAAGCCAGTATTGCATTATAGCCCTAGGGATCCCCCAAGAAATGTGCTCGATTATAAGATGCACTTACATTCAAGGGAACCCAAGGTATGGTTCCCACCATGTATTATAATGCATCCAGTCCACTGTCATTTACCATTCAGAAGTTGTCTTTACTATAAATAGTAATCACTCACTATTGCAGATTTCCAGGTAAACTAGCAAAAGGACAAAGTGTGTTCTTAATAAAAAGCCTATACAGCAAAATATGCTTGGCCATTTTCCGGTATTTATTCTTAAAATCCTCTTGCTATTAATTATGATTTATCATGTTTTTAAATCATAAAAGTAAAATACTCAACTGCACTCAAGAAATCCAATATGTACAATGTCTGGGAAGTAAGAGAAAAAAGAATATATCTACAATTCTACCAAACGGATACACCCTGCTTGGATACTCATTTCTTTTCAGCCTTATTATATTTGCTTTACATAATGTAAACCATTATTCTCAGCATTGCCCAGCTTGTTAACATATTTTAGTTCAATATTACATCATAAATGATTTCCCTAACATATAAATGAATTATAAACCAATTAATGGTTGCATATTTCATCACGTAGATATATAAAATCTATTGATTCTTGCCAAATTTCTAACATGTAGGTGCTTTTCCACTATTTTCAAAAAAATTTGCAAAATTTCACAGAATATACTTGAGTCCTGTGTTTAATTTTAATTTCAAAACATCTTTGACGATAGTCCTCTTTTTTATTAAATGCATTCGACAAAGCACTCCAATAGTCTTTCAGGTTAGAAAGATGAATAAGACATAGTCTGTATCCTGTAAGAATGAGCAGTCTTCTGATAGTTATACAAAAAGGTCTTCCCTGTTCATAGAAATAAGTGAAATGAAAGCAGAGTGGAAAGTGTCTTAGGAGAAAAATACTCTATCCACCTGAAATATAAATAATTCCTGCATGATTTGATGTCTGGCTTGGTTCCTAAAATGATGAGGAGAAAAAGATACAGAAAAAGTTCACAAAGAGATATTTCAAGTAAAAAAAGAACGCCTAAGAATGAGCTCTGACACAAAAAACTGCAATCTAGGAGTAGTCAACATTCAAGTGTATTAAAGGTGCTGAAGCATAGAGAATAGATCAGTAAGTACTAGATTTTTTCTAGAAGAAAGCAGAGAGGAAGTAAAGAGATTCCATGCATAATGCACCTATTGATCTATTTTTCTTCAGAGAACGGAACCTCTCCCTCCCCCCAAAAAAGATTGTGATTTATTTAGTTTTATAAAAGTAGTACCTAGCAATAGTACCCAGCAAAAGCAGAGCTTCAGTTTGTTGAATTACTGATGTGTGAAAATAAGATTACTATTCAGTCTATTTATTTTATTTAGTACATCTTTGATTACAAATGATTTTATGAGGTTGATAAACATTTAATTACTTTCTGATAAATTATGGGACTTTTTTCCTTTTTGATCAGTATGAACTTTATGTATAAATGATATAAACTTTCAATTTGTCATAAGTATTTTTCTAGTTTTCTACTTACATTTTAATTTTATGATCTTTTCACAGACAAAATACTTCAAAAGCATCAAATCTGATATATTCTTTTGTGATTTTTCCCTTGCTTTTATGATAAGAAAGTCTTCTCAACCCACCTTACAGATAAAATTATATTTGTATTTGCTTCATCCCTTTTTATTTAAACCTGCAACTATCTGGGGTTTATTTCATGCTGTGCTGCAACTTAAGGCTTATAGTTAATTTTGTTGGAGAGAAAACAATAACCAGTCTGTTTCAGAGTCAAACTAAGAGGGAGAGTCTTTATTTGTCCAACCACCGAACTTCAGAATCCAAGTGAAGAGTATGTTTCACTTTCCCAAAATTGTGTTTTTAAGTTATGAAAACCACTATCAGCTGGACTCTGACGCTATGTGTTCAAAAATCCACTGTGTTGTATGCTCTTGCTGTTTCCGTAATCTGTTTAGCACTTTTATTTTTTGTTGTTGTTTTATTAGTGCTTTTAAGTAATTGAATAAAATAAATTATCATGTTGCTTTGCAAGAAAAAGAGCCTGCACGTGATGTCTGAGGTAGATCCAAGAACTGGAAATTATATTTCAGTTCCCTGCTTCTGCCAAGATCACATATTTTAATCTAGAGACTGTTCTGCCTCCCAACACAGTGTTAAATGTTAATCCTTCTGAAATCAAGGGAAGGGCATAATCTTCTAAATCCCACTGAAGAAAACAGAAAATATTCCCAATAGATACTACAGCTAGGTCAAATGAACATAACTAAACTCAAGGAGAAATACTTCAAAATTGTGATTTTTAAGTTAGTTTTTGTGAACTAGTGTATCAAAATTGGAATCAAATATTAAAATGTAAGTGACTACATTGGGCTGTTATTGTAAACTTGTAAGGAGCTACGTTCAGCTGATCTCTGTCTTCAGCTGTATGCCTGATATCTGGTCTCTCAGGCAGATTGGGCTTGCTGGTTTAAAAGGACTTCCTCGGTCCCATGTGATGACTGGGTCCTCTTTCCACCTGTTCCCTCATCCTTCAGCTGGCTAGTCCAGGCTAGTCCACATGGGTAGTTCCATAGGCAGGAGGTTGGAAACTGCAAGACCTCTTATGGCATAGGCAATGACACATATGCACCATCTCCTGATCAAAGGCTTGACCAGATGCAATGCATGGGGACAGTGAACCCACTGCTTGATGGGCAACTCTACAAAGTATGATGGCCATTTTTCCAATTTACCACAATGATATGTGGTTTCTCTTTCATCCTAGGAATTTCTTCCTCACGTGGGATGAGGTGAGGAGGTCTTCAAGTGAAGCAGGAAGAATCTCATTATGACTTCGGTAGGCCCTATCCCACATTTCCTTTGTCGGTACCTTCATCTACTAAAAAAAAGAAAGAAAGAAAGAAAAAGTGAAAAAGTGTAAAGATAGATACCAAGATTATATTCTTCAGTGAAACTACAGTAAAAATTGTTATGGGCCTAAGACACAGTGTGTATAAAATGCCTTTTGGGTAAATCAACCCTTATTGCAGGGAACAGAATGAAGAGACTTCCAAATCATCCTCATTTTACCAATTTCCTTTCTGTCTTTACGAATTTGTCTATTCTGAGATTTCACACAAATGGAATTGTATAGTATGTATTTTATATCTGGCTTCTTTCATTTAGCGAAACATATTAAACCATGTTTAAGTATTTTATTCCTTTTTATGGCTAAATAATATCCAATTGTATAAATATACTGCATTTTGTTTATCCATTCATCAGCTAATAGTTAGATTGTATCCATTTTTTCCCTAATTTAAGGCATGCTTATATAGGCATGCATGTAGAAGTTGTTGTGTAGACATGTTTTCATTTCTCTTAGATATATATATATATATATAGAGAGAGAGAGAGAGAGAGATACAGATATACACACACACAGATACACATACACACCTTAGAATGGAATTGCTGAAAGTAAAACACTATGTTTCACTGTTTTAGGAACTGCCAGACTATTGTCCAGAGGACCTTCACCATCTTACAGTCCCATGTGCAGTTTATGTGGGTCCTGATTTCTCCATATCACTTACTACTATTCTTCACCAATACTTATTATTCTCTTACTTTTTTATTATAGCCATCCTAGTGGGTAGACAGTAAATCCCTGTGATTTTAATTTCTATATCCCTGATTATAACCATGCCTAGCCTTTTTTCATGTGCTTTTTGTCATTTGTATATTTTCTTTCTATGTAAATCCTTTAAACCTTTTAATTGGGTTATTTATATTTTTAGGTTGACTTGTAAAAGATTATTTATATATATTCTATGTAAGAGGCCCTTATCAGAGATAAAATTTTTACATATTTTCATCCATGTACAGGTTGTCTCTGCATTTTCTTGGTTGTATCCTTTGAACACAAAAGTATTTTAAATTTTCACTGAATCCAATTTATCCATTTTTACTTTTGGAATCATATTTAAGAACCCATAGCCTAGTTAAATGTCAAGAAAACTTTCTCCCATGTTTTCTTCTAGATTCAGCTTTTACACTATGTTTTTGATTCACTTTTAATTGAGGTATAGTTTGACACACAGAGTTATAGTATATAACTGGTATACAAAATAGTGGGTATACAAAATAGTGATTGGATAACTCTATACATTATGTTATGCTCACCAGAGTAGATGTAGTTACTATCTGTCACCATGCAAAGTTACTATAACAGTATAAACTATATTTCTTCTGCTGTACTTTTCATTCTTATGGCTTATTTATTTATAACTGGAAGTTTACACCTTCAAAAACCATTCTCTCCCCCAGTTAATTGTCTTGACACCCTCATCAAAAACCAGTTGACCATGAATGTAGGAGTTTATTTCTAGAATCTCAATTCCATTCCATTATTACAAATCTTTATGCAGTATCACATTATATTGATTACCATAGCTTTGGAATGAAATCTGAAATTATAAAACACTAGTCCTGTGACTTTGTTTCCTTTTTACACAATTGTTTTGGCTCTTCTGGGTCCCTTACATTTTCATATGAATTTTGGAACAGCAGGTCAATTTTTGCAAAAAAAAAGGCAGCTAGGAATCAACAGGAATTACCTTGAATTTATAGATTAATTTTGGGAGTATTGCCATCTTTACAATATTAAATCTTTCAATCCATGTATAATGTCTTACTACTTATCTAGGTCCTTTAAAATTTCTTTCAATGATATTTTATATTTTTCAATGTACAAGTCCAATACATCTTTTGTTTGAGCTTATTCTTCTTTTTTCTTATTTTTCTTTTTTTTTTGTTCTAGCTTATTCTTAATGAATTTATTCTTCTTGACACTACTGTAAATATTTTCTTAGTTTCCTTGTGTAGTTTTAACTCTTTTCTGACCCTTAGCTATACTCTAGAATCAGTTACAACATCAAGACAATTCAGTAAGTATGTAGTATGTATATACTAACAACTTTCACACACAATGAAATTTGGGGCTATCATGCAGAATACAGGGATAAATAAATAAAGTGTGAAATAATATGAAACATTTATGTTGATCTCGGGCCCCAGTTCTTTGAACAGAGCTCCTAAAACGCTTGTGATTTCCTGAATAATAAGAGAAGTAGGAACATTTTTTGTTCTAATATCTATACTTTGGCCCTGGTTCCTGATACAAAGCTCCTAAATCCCTTTGGATGTCGTGGGTGATAGGAATGTCTTTTGTTCTAATGAAGCAACTCTTGGTGGGCTCCTAGATTGTTTCAAGATGGGACCTGGTCACCAGAAAGACAAATGATGATTAGAAGCTGAGAACTTCCATTTTACCCCCCACCTTTAGGGAAGAGGACTGAGCTGACAGATCATACCTATATCATGAGGACCTCACAAAAATCCCAAAGTATAGGTTTTAGAGAGCATCTGGGTTGATGAACACATCCATGTGCTGTAACTCCATGGGGACAGAAGCTCCTGTGCTAGAGCCACTTGTGGACCTCACACTGTGCATCTCTTCATCTCACTATTCATCTGTATCCTTTATTTTATCTTTTGTAATAAAATTATAAACATAACTTAGTGTTTCCTTGAGTTCTGTGAGCCATTCTAACAAATTACTGAATCTATGGAGCAGGTCATGGGAACCCCAAACTATAGCTAGTCAGTCAGAATTAAACTCATTATAGGATACCCAGCTGGTGTCACGGAGTATTAGTTGATGTGTAAAATACCCACACATATGGTTTCAGCAGTCTTTTGAGTACGAGAGTAAAAATGAAACACAGGAATGTTTTTCCAAACTCTTCTAGGACAAACTCTTCCACCACATTGCATAGCAGAGAATCTGCTGTATAACAAATGTTTGTGAATAGTGAACAAATGAAGGACATAATGATGGCAGTAGTGATAATGATGTTTGCTTTAATCAAAGACAGAATACACAGCCTCTTAGTCTACTTATTAACCCTACTTCTTACTTCCTGTGTCCTCTCACTCTATTCTCCAAGAATTCCTACTACTTACATCTCCCATAACGTGCCATTTTGTGCTTGCTTACAGGCTACTGCACATCAAAGAATATGCCTGGAATACTTTTCTGTCCCCTGCCCAAAGCTCCCCATTTTTGCCTAACTCTTTCTTACCCCTCTAGTCTCAGCCCCATGTAACTGCCACATCCATTTAGAAGCCTTTCTGGACATTTTCAGTTTGAATTAGAGGCCCTCTACTGTTCTCCCATGGTGACTCAATTATCCCCATGGTGGCACCATGACAAATCTCTTTGGTTGTCACGCCCACTAGGCCGTCAGTTCCTTGAACTCATGGAACTCTATCTTTACCATCCAGAACAAAGGGTAGTACATAGCAAGTGTTCAAAAATTAATCAAACACAAATGAATAATATTATCCAGAGCTGTCTATGTCTTTAGGGCATTGGATTTAATCAACATTTCTTCCTCCTATCCCTCAATTTTCCTGTTTTCTTTGTTCTTCCACTGAATTTCTCTGCTTCTCTTACTCTCTATTTCAATTTTTATTGTCATGTGGCTATTGTCAAACATGGTCCTTGATGAAAGCATCTTGAAAGATTCCCTCTGACCTTTAAATGGTCATGAAACCAATTAGTTGGTACATAAAACTATGATAAAACTACTCTGAAGAGCAATGCAAATCACATTTCCCTATCTACTCCCTATCTCCACAACACCAACATACCAACTGGGGTTGAAATAATACCATACACTTGGAAAGTTATAATTTTTGACTTATAGGATGTAGTAGTATTTTGATATTCTAAAACTATATATGAAATAAATATGCCTTCAAACTAATCCATTGTTTTCCTCTATTATCTTCTTTTCACCAACATGTTCTGTGAATTGCATATCTGACCCAAGGTTTACAGACCATGAGACTCTAGGCAAGTCATTTCACCTCTCTGACTCCTAGCAATGACATGTGAACATTAACACCCATTCCTATGTCATACAGAAGGAATGAAATTTAAAAAGACATGTAAGCTGTCTTTCCCTATTCCTCACATGCTGAATAGGTACAGTGAATTCGTTCCTTTTTCCACCCTTTTCATTTCCTATGAAGACAGAGCTATGGTCTTCAGTTTAATGTCCGACTGATAGAAATCCTATTTTTTAGTAGGGATGTGGTTGATGGTCACTTCAGACCATTTGTCGATTAAAACAAACAAACAAACAAAAAACTAAGTGGGCCCCTTAGTGGGTGGCTCAGTTGGTTAAGCAATTGCCTTCAGCAGCTCAGGTCAAGATACAGGGTCCTGGGTTTGAGTCCCACATTGGGTTCCCCCTCCTTCTCCCTCTGTCTGCCACTCCTTCTGCTTGTGCTTGCTCTTTCCATCTCTCTGTCAAATAAATAAATAAAACCTTTTAAAAAAAAAACTAAGCGTACTACAAGGAACACAAAAATAAACTGATTTCTTACATTCCTTTTCTCTGTTAGTTCTATACATGTTATTTAAATCTAAACTAAGAAATTATGGCATTCTCTTGGGATTGGCTCTGGTTATTCCTCAATATATGTACCTCCTTTTAAAATGTCAGTGTTGTTCATTGACACTGTCATATTTTGCTCAAAGAGTTGAGTATTTTCCAAAACTCTGCAACCCATTTCCCCTATAAATTATCCTTATTAATATTGCTATACTAAAATGCCTACATACTGCATTTTTTTTTTAGTGCAGGGGGCAATATTAGTATTTTAAAGACCCCTATAAATCAAACATAGTGTTGTAAAAATGAAACAATTTGGCTGGAAAAGCAAAGACATGGTTCCTGTCTGACATTTGCATCAGAAAGTCAGCCAAGCTTCTGAGTGCATTAGTCCATGGAAACAAGAGTCCTCTTATGATAAACAAGCGCTCTGGGAGACAGGGTATTATCACAAAGAAGATTATTTATGCTAGTTCGAGAAACAAGAAAAGGGGAAAAACGTAATCCCCTTCAGATCTTGAGGCTGCTGATCAAATAAAAATTTCAAAGTAAAATTTTTGAAAATTGGCCCTGAGAGTGCTTATGGTTTTAGTCAGAAAATAAGTGGGCAGAGGGACCTGGGGATGGGAGAATATCGACAAATAGAAGAGTTGATGCTGAATTCTCTTGAAGCAGGATTTTAATTCATTTAAATATCAGGAGCTACCCCAACTTCATTACAGACCTCATTGGAAATAAAACTCTGTGAGAAAAAAATAGACTTGCATGTACTCATACAGAAATGCATACTCATTTGGAAACACAGATATGAAGCCCAGACTAGAACACATATCCCCAAAAAACAAACAAACAAAACACAAAACAAAAAAATACCCAAATACGCCCATTCACAAATTTGCAGTGATCCTAAGGTCATAAACAGGCCTGGGAATGAAAAGCAGGACCAAGGGTTTAAGCCAAATCTCTAGCATTCAAGAGCATAAAGTGTCTTTAAAGTTAAAATGCCAAACAAAAATTAATACTTTCTATTTTTTCTTTAACGTGGTTCAAGAAAATTCTAACCTGGATTGGTCTCTGGTATTCCTTTATTCAAGACAAAGAAAACTTCTAGTATATACAAAGGAGGCATGATTTTTACTTACACACATATGAAGTAGTTTGGGTCTGTTATAGAAAATAGATGAAAAAGTGAGAACCAAATAAATCTTTTATATACACTGGGATAAAAATTGACTGTAGAGTCTGTGGTCACCTGTGAGAAAGTCAAACTCTTTCAGAAACCATAGAATAACATTGAAACATATCAGAAATGCAATTTGTCAGCCAGGGCTTCAGATCCCAACTTTGTCTGCCATTTATAAGTTCTGTAGCCCTGGAAAAGATATTTATTTAACCTTTCTGTACCTCATTCTCTGCATCTTTAAGCAGAGGTAACAAATATTCAATATTCAGACTGTTGTTAGTATTTACATAGTCTCTCATTTTAGTATAATGCCACGCACCTATTAGGCACTCATTCAACGTAATTACTGTACATTAATATAATAGTTTGCTTAAAATAATTTATAGATTACATTTAATTGAATCAATTTTGAAATAATCTAATCCCAGCTACATTACATGAGTAACAAAAGATGTTCAAAAGAGATTAAGAGTTTGGAAGCACAATTATATGTCTAAAACACTCTTTCACTCCAAAAGATTATCAGTCAAATTCCTGGGTATTTAAGAGAAAAGGAGCCCTTGATGTAGAGCCACAATAAGACAGATGAGCCGACTGCCCTGCATAGGTTAAAGATGCCCTTAGGAGAGATGAAGGTCTTCCGAAACACTCATGTACAATGTTCCTTACAAAGGTAAACAACAACCTAATGTCAAGTGGAAAATCTACCCATCAAGCAGTTGTCTTCATTACTCAGCACCAAACAAATGGGTCTAATAGAAGTTTACTACTGAATTGGCCACCTGCTCTGGTGCTCTTGCCTCATAAGGACTCAGGTTTGAAACAATCTTCCATTCTCTTTGTAATTTTATATCCTAAATTATATCCTAAAGGTTAGGTACAGGTTCTGATTGTGAGACAAGAATATGGTGATATAACAAGGGACACACCAGAAGAGAAGGGAGCTAATAAAGAACGTAATGTTGGAGCTGTTATGAGAATACAGTGGAAAGATAAATGTAAAACACTTAGCACATTCTAATTTCTCAGGAAGTGTTTGATAATGTTTTTACAGATAAGTGTACAACAGTATCAACTATTGTACTTAGAAGAGCATATGCAGTTATTATTTTAACAATACGTCTAACAGGAACTTCTGTCAACATGTCCAAGGAAAAGAACCATGATTAGGATAAATGTCATAGGTCAAGAACACTGAGGGAAACTAGACAGTAATATCCAACAAGGGGATCGAGACAGTGACAGTAAATCACAAAAGGGTATTACTAAGAATCTTTGTTAGCAAAGAGTAGAAAAGGAGATGGCTTATGCCAGAGGGACACGAATGGGACAAATATAATTCCTATAGCCCATTTTGCATCCCTGCCCCTATGTTAACTTTCAACTACCTGTGCCCCATGAGACCTTTCCTACCTGTGAATGATATATTGTCTTTTCCTAGGTTATTATACCACAACCATGTCTCACACCACCAAGACCCTGCTTTGTGATTTCTAAAATGACAGCTGATAAATATGTAAAACTGGCTGTGTTGAAGAGATTTTAAGTCTCTGTCTTCCTTCTGTATTCAGGATATGGATTTTTTTTTCCCAATAGTGTTTTGGGGGCGGGCAGACAGACTTGTCATGGACTGAATTCCCTTATAATTCCTATGTTGAAGCTTTAACTCCCAATGTGACTGTATTTGGAGATAGGACATTTAACCTTAAATTAAATGAATTCTTAATGTGGAGAGTTCCCTCTTCCCCCCTCTCTCTCTACCCTTATCTCTCATACACACATAGAAGGCAAGCCATGTGAGGACACAATGAGAAGGAAGCCTTCTGCAACCCAAGAAGAAAGGTCTCACCAGACACCAATCTTGCCAGCACCTTGATACTGGACTTCAAGTCTCTAGTACTGTTAAAAAATAAATTTCTATTGTTGAAGCCACCAGGCTGTGTTATTCTGTTATTGAGGAGGAAGAAATTTTCCTCTGTCCAAGGTTCTTTTAGTTGGATCAAATATTACATTTACACAAAACAGATTAACAAGAGAAAATCAAATTTAGTTTCCCATATATAAGCAATCCACAAAGACATGAAATTTCAAACACAGTTAGGTAACATGAGGCTTACATGACATCCTGAGCTAAAAAGAAGAGTAGGGGTCTCAAAGAGGAGGAAGAGCATTAGCAGAGAGGTAAGACAAACTGGAATACAAAGGTTGTCCTGTTATACAGGTAAGTTTCTTAGGTAAAAGGGAATCTCAATTAATAGCTCTCATTCTCTTTCAAAATAATCTTCATGACTAAGTGACCCATCTTGCGGCTGCCTGCCCTTGACTGCCTACACTGTCATGGTAGCCCAAATATATAGCATTACCCAAGGAACTGGATAAAATGGTGGGAATTTCAGACATCCTCAAGGACAGGATAAATAGAACATACAAGAATGTGTGTGTGTATTTTTTTTTAAGATTTTATTTATTTATTTGACAGACAGAGATCACAAGTAAGCAGAGAGGCAGGAGAGAGAGAGGAGGAAACAGGCTCCCTGCTGAGCAGAGAGCCAGATATGGGTCTCGATCCCAGGACCCTGGGATCATGACCTGAGCCAAAGGCAGAGGCTTTAACCCACTGAGCCACCCAGGTGCCCCACAAGTATGTGGATTTTATAAACTCTTCAAATTAATCTATATAAAGTCTACTTCCATTTTTCTATTGTCATAGTTAAAAATGTTGCTTAATTCTGCACACTGGAAGCTTAATATACTATAGGGCTAACTGTTTATTACTCAGATATTGACTGATGACCAAGGAGAGAAAACTTTCCAAGAGTTACTTAAACTAGGATTCTGAATTTATTCATCAGCTTTTGGTGGGTTGGGGCACTAAGAGGATGAGGAATCTGTGGAGGTGATGGCTATAATATGAGATGCTGAGGGCATAGCATTCTTTTTGTTATTGCTCTTATCAATCAATTAATTTCACCAAAGAAATCAACTGAGATTTTCTTCTTAACCACAATGCTCAATATACAGGCACATCTCCAATTTTTAAATTCCAAGTTCTCAATGCAGAGTATTTGTTGCCTCTTACCAAGACCTCCCTACTTCTCTTCAAAGTTACCTTTCAATGAAGCTTACAGGCAACCTTTCTTTAGGGAGGATTGATAAGGTTTAAAAAAAAGGGCGTAGGGGTGCCTGGGTGGTGCAGTCCGTTGAGTGTCCGACTGCTGTTGGTTTCAGCTAAGGTTCTGATCTCAGATCGTAAGATCAAGCCCAGCACCCACTTAAGATTCTCACTGTCTCTCCTTCTGTCCCTTGTGTGCACTCTCTCTGTCTCTCTAAAATAAACAAATCTTTAAAAAAAAAATTTTTTTTATAAGATTTTATTTATTTATTTGACAGACAGAGATCACAAGTAGGCAGAGAGGCAGGCAGAGAGAGAGGGAGAAGCAGGCCTCCTGCTAAGGACCCTGGGGTCAGACCTGAGCCAAAGGCAAGAAGCTTTAACCCACAGTGCCACCCAGGTGACCCTTTAAAAAAAATTTTAAAGGAGTGTAAAAACCAATGGACTCTGAGTCTTTCTAATATAATGAAAAAGTCAAAAGAATTTTTAAAAGGAAATAATTAATATTAGATAGCTGACTTAACATTTCTAATGCCTGGAAGTTTTTAAGGTTGTTTTAAAATAATTGAGGCTGTTTAGAAATTTCTCCCCATAAATGGGAGGAGTCAAAGTAGTGATTAAGTACTGCTGAATATGTCATCTTGATGCCTAGATATATTCCCTAGTATTCATGTTGTCACTGGCCCTAAAGCTTTTTCCCTCTCACCTAATTTTTTATTTATCATTTTCCTAGAGAGAAATTTCAAAAATTACTGTTAGCAATTCCAAACATACATTTATTTATCCAGAGCAATTTTTAAACAATTTCATGGCTCATGGACATCTGACCTCAAAATTTTGGCAAATTGATTGGCTTGTTCAATGTTTTTGCTACTACATTTTTTATTTTCTTGTCATTCCCATATTTTCAGGGTTGAATTTCTTTTGTGTGTAAACTTATATTACTTGTGTTCCCAGGATTGTTCTCAAAAACAGAAAATTCAACTGAAGCTGATAGTTTTAAAAATGGAGATTTTAACTACCCGGGCAGGGCATATGGGAGAACCTTTGAGACCTGTATAATCATATAATCAAGTAATTGAAAACAAATTGTGCTTCCCCCACCCCCAAAGGGCTTAAATCTAGCTACTACTTTCAATGATTTTTCTTCCTGTTATGTCATTTCCCACAAGATTGTCTGCAAAACAGACTTGCCAATGGCACATGAACACTGCAGCTGCCGGGTTTCTGATGGATTGCAAAACAACATTAAGTAGCTATTTGTTTTTCTTCTCTTTCATATCTGAGAACCTACTATAGTGCTGCTGCCTTGATTATAATCATTCTTCTTCCTTGATCTACATATTTAACTGACTTCTGACGAGTAATCTCTTCTCTCTGAATTTCAACCATCCTATCCACTGAATGTAGACAATATGATCACCCTTAGAGAATTGATGCAATGACATGCTTGTGATACAGATTACTAATTATTCTCTAGTATCCATTCTTCCTATCCTATTTTTAATAATTAACCCTCTGGGTTTTAGCAGAGCACCAGCCTCCTGATTAAAGATTATAGATCCCAGACTCCCTTGCAACTAGTTAAGACCCCATGACTAAATTCTAGCCAGCTAAGCCAACTAATTTTGATGGAAGTGATGTGTTTAACTCCTGCATAGCGTCCTAAGAAGTTTCTTCTCCCTGTCTTCTTTCCTCCCTCTAATGAGGGAACAGAAGGCCAGCTGAGATCAAAGCACAAGCTGACACCCTGCAACCTCCCCTACCCGCCTCCAGGGTGGCACCTGTGTGACAGTCTTCCAGGAATCTCCCAACTATCTTGATGTTAATGCCTTGCTAGAGGGAAAAACCTTGACAATGGCAAGGTGTCTGGTAACCAGTATCTTGTAGGTGCTCTTTAACAATGAAAGTTCTTTTGAAACCTCCCTTTTTCCTTCCCTCCTCCAACCCCCTAGCTACCCCTCACAACCCCAGGGCCACCATTTTGCACCAAAGTTGTCTCAAGAATTTTTTCTTGGTTGTCAGATCTGGACTCTGCCCCAGGGAACCTTGCTTATATTCTAAATTTTCATCACTTCCAGTGTCCAAATGAAACAGTATTTTGGGTGTGTCTGTGAGGGTGTTTCCAGATGAGATTAGCATTTGAATCATGGATCACCTTCCTCCTAATGTGGGCATCATCCAATCCCCTGAAGGTCTGAATAGAACAAAAGGTGGAGGAAGGAGGAATTGAACCCTCTTTCCTGCCTCACTGAGTTGTGTCATCTCATCTCATCTTCTCTGGCCCTCAGACTGGGATTTATACCACAGGCTCCTCTAGTTCTCAGGTCTTCAAATTCAAACTGAGGTAGCTTTCCTGGGTCTACAGCTTGTAGATGGCAGATCCTGGAAGCTCTTAGTCTCCAAAATCATGAGAGACAATTCCTCATGATAAACCTCTATTTGTATCTACATCTTAGAACACAGATATAGATGTGTTAAAAAAGAAAGCCCTGAATGTGATGAAGTTTTAGAATATAAGTGAGGTTCAGTGCGGTGGTCTGGAGCTGATGACCAAGAAAGAATTCTTGAGACATCTTTGGTGCAAAGTTGTTGTTTGTTAAAGCTCAGGGACAGGACCCATGGGCAGAAAGACCTGCTGCCCCGGGGTTGTGAGGGGTGGCAGGTTATAAACTGTGGGGTTGTGGGAGGTAAGGAAAAAGGGAGGTTTCAAAAGAACTTTCATGTGCTAAAGACGACCTACAAGATACCAGAGGCCTTGCTTGAGGACTTCCCCTTAGCAGGATTTTTCCTTCTAGCAAGGTATTAACATTAAGATAGTTGGGAAGTGCCTAAAGAATGTCACTTATGTCCCACCCAGGAGTGGGGGTGGGGGAAGGTTGTGGGGTGTCAGCTTTTCCTTTGTCTTCAGCCAGCCTTCTGTTCCCTCATCAAATGGAGTCATTTGCCCCTCAGGACAGCAGACCTAGACAAACTCACAGTTTCAACCTAATCCAGGAAGGTGACCTTTAAACAGCCAATCTGAAATTTCCTTAGCAGCACTTGTAAGGTCATCTGCATAATAAAATCTCTGTCCTTGCCTTCCCCCCCCCAAAATGAGGTCCTGGACTGAAACAATCCTTTCTTTTCTTTTGCTAACAACATCTTACCCCCACCCTCCTGCCTATAAAAACCTTCTATTATGTACACCTCATCAGAGTACATCTACTAGCTGGATAGAATGCTGCCCGGTTTGTGAAGTGCTTAACAAAGCCTATTTTATCTTCAAATTTATTTGCTTGAATTTTGTTTTTTAACAGATCCTACTAGTTCTGATTCTCTGGAGAACCCTAATACACCTATAAATATGCAAATTTCGTGAAAGTACTTATAAGATAAAAGAGCTATTTAATCATATATTTAAATGCCTGATTTCCCTGCATTGATCTGATTCATCTTTAGATATCAGATCAAATACTACTTTCTGAATTCTTCCTTGATTTTTTTTAGGCATCTAGGCACTTGCTGTGCCAGATTTTTACATAATGGATTATAATGCTTATCATTTCTTGTTATGTATTACGGCATTTCTTGGTCTTCCTAAAGTAAAAAACTTGATTTCCTGAACCCTTAGCTCAGGCCCTAGTTGACTTATAGTAGGTGTTCAGTAAATATATATATATATATATTTTTAAAAGTAACTAATGCTAGTAATATTTCAACCTGTGCAATGTGCCAACCACATCTTGATCCCACAGGGTAAGGGTTATTATTAGCCCCAGTACAAAGGTGAAAAGCTGAAGATTAAATAACTTGTCCAAAATTACCTAGCCAATAGGAATCAAAGATTAGACCCAAGGTGTATATGATGTCAGTTCATGAACACTTAATCACAGCTTTGTACCCTTTCCCAGGTGACTGAGAACATGAACCAACTATGTGCCTCCTATTGTGCTAGACACAAAGGTAATAAGAGAGTCATAAAAATCATTACTTCTAGCTCTCAAAAACAGATACCCTAGTAAAACAAAGGGAAAGAGTTTACACCCAAGGGCCCAATTGTGTGTGATAGGTGGAGGGAGAAAATGACTAAAACCCAAACAAATACCCACTAATGGTCTCTTTACCGATTTGATCCAAACTCATGAAGGCAAATGTTGCAGTTCAATGGTCTGCCATATGATGGTGGTATAAAAACTTTTCTCTCCATAAGTATATTTATTTCTAGCTTCACTAGAATGATGAACTATCTATTCATGAAAATAGCTTGGTAAGAAAAAAACACTTAGACCAAGAGCTGGATTTAGCAGATTTTCAAAGAAACAAATCATGCCAGAAAACATGACTCTTTTTGTTGTACCATTCAAAGATAAGTTGATTGAGAGCATCAAAGAAGTATTGGATCATATTTGATTTATTCAGGTCCAAATTAGTGTCTCAGGAAAACTTGCTCTCGTATTAGGCAAAATTGCTATAGGTTTTGGATGCGCACTGTCAAATAGATTGCACACTAACTGAAAGGTCATAAAATAAAGAGTAATCAGAAATTGCCTGGAATTTACATGAAAATGCTCTGAATACAAGAGTTTACAAAACAAATATAACCCAAAAAAGATGACTGCGCCAGATACTTCTATAAACCTAAAGGCAGAAAATCATCCCTTTTATAAATGGGAGGGCTGACATGTCCATGACATGGAGCTATCCTCCACCTATCTAGTATTTTTTGTATATATTTATACATAGTATACACATTATCATTTTTCTGATTCATTCAACATAATAGTTAAGTATCCACTCCATAGAAGGCATTATAGAAATATGCAGAAAGAGACCAAGGACATTTGTCTTGTAGAATGCTGTATATTAAATAGTTTTTTAATTAAGAGTAAGCCACAGCTATTATAGGTTGGCCATGTCCCCTCAAAAGACACCCCCCCCCCCATAAATACAACTTCATTTGGAAATACATTCTTCACAGATGCAATCAAGGTAAGGTCATTAGGATTGGCTAATTCAATATGATTAATGGCCTTAAGAGAAGAGACACAAAGACAGCTAGACAGGAAGATGGCTGTGTGAAGATGGATGCAGAGATTGGAGTTAGGCTGTCAAAAGCTAAAGAACAATTGGGGCAACCAGAAGGGGGAAGAAACAAGAAAGGATTCTTCCCTGGAGCCCTTGAAGAGAGTGTAACCTTACTGACATCTTAATTTTCAGACTTCTAGACTCCAGAACTGAGAAAATAAATTTCTGTTGTTTTAAACTCAAAGGGAAGGAAGGAAGGAAGGAAGGAAGGAAGGAAAAAGGAAAGAGAAGGGAAGGGAAGGGGAAGGGGGGAGGGGAAGAAAGAGAGAGGGAGGGAAGAAGGGAGGGAGGAAGGAGCAAGTGAGCCTATGTGTTTATTTGGTGCTTAATATGTGTCATGCTTTGAAATAGAGGCTACCCCACAATTTATCTTATTTAAAGAAGATGGTGTAGTCCTGTACTTTAGAACCTTGTCTCAGGGACGCCTGGGTGGCTCAGTTGGTTGAGCAGCTGCCTTCGGCTCAGGTCATGATCCCAGCGTCCTGGGATCGAGTCCCGCATTGGGCTCCTTGCTCAGCAGGGAGCCTGCTTCTCCCTCTGCCTCTGTCTGCCATTCTGTCTGCCTGTGCTCGCTCTCTCCCTCTCTCTCTGATAAATAAATAAAAATCTAAAAAAAAAAAAAAAATAGAACCTTGTCTCAACATGTCAGCTATTCACCCTTGGCCAAGTCTGGTCACTTCTCTGTTCTTTATTTTCCTTGTTGAGTTTCTGTGAGGATTAAATATGGCAATACATGTAAAGTGTTTACACTATCACTTTCTTGGTCTCGGGACAAGAGTTAGGAAGCCTAAAGAACATGTGCTTTTGTGTCTGTGAGACTTGAAGTCAAATCTCGTTCTACTAGTTTCTGTTTTGTGACCTGCAGCTAGTTTGTTCAACAATTTGTACTTCAGTGTCTTCATAATTAAACTGAGGACCATACCTATTTTTTGAGATGGTTTTAAGGATGAAAGGTAATGAACTTAACTTGCCTATCACCGTGCCTGGAAAAATGAAAATTCTCATCAAATAGAAGCTGTTATTGTTAAGAAAATTACATTGCTCTCGGAGCTCACTGCTTCAATTTCAAATTCCAGTGGTTGTTCAGAAGCTATTTATATTTTAATAAAAAATTCTGATTGTATGTTCATAATCTTCCATGATTAAAACCATATACATCCATAATCCCACAGCCCACCAAGCTTATATCTCTAAACCCTTGAGCAAGTTTTTCTTCTATATTACCTTTTATGCTGCACTATTTATAAAGACATACCAGATGTTTGAAGGGTGAAGGGGTCAGTTAAACTACTGTTCAGTGTCGACATGGTAAATTACTTATCCTACACAAACATGTTCTTAACATCCAGAAGCATTTTTCATAGCTGTTGCTTGCTTAAAAACCAAAGATAAGTGTATTTGAGATATTCAGTTTTTATTCAGGACTTATATGGATCAACTTAAAGATACTTATTTTCACACTTGAAAACATTAAATTGTTTTGGTTTCAGGTTTATAATTCATTTTAAGATCATTTTACTCTGTATAAATTCCATCTGTCTTTAATTAAAAGCAATTAATATTTACTAAAGACCTACTGTGTGCTAGATCTTCGGAATAAAAATACAAAAATGGCAAAGCCCTTGCTCTCTAAGAATTTATATCCATTGTCAAATACAGACAAATTAAAGAACTGTGATTATTATTAGAGCAGGGTTATTACATATTTGGTACTCTCTCTAAAAGTGTTCAAAACTATTAGTAATTGTTATTACAAAAGCAAGTTTAATTCTGTTGATCTTTGACTCAAAGAATACAATGGGTTAAATGGGTTAAAGCCTCTGCCTTCAGCTCAGGTCATGATTCCAGGGTCCTGGGATCGAGCCCCATATCAGGCTCTCTGCTCAGCAGGGAGGCTGCTTCCTCCTCTCTCTCTCTGCCTGCCTCTCAGCTTACTTGTGATCTCTTTCCATCAAATGAATAAATAAAAAAAATTTAAAAAAATCTTTAAAGCTGTACACAACTTAAGGTCTTTTTATAAATAGTTATAAGTATATGTACAGGTTCAAATTTTCCAGTTAGTTTTGATTTTTTGTATATTTACTTGATTCCTTTTTTGCATTTTAGTTAATTAACTTCAATAACATTTTATGGTTGGGTAAAAGGGTATAGTGTTGAATCTGGGACACCATAGAATTTCTTTGCCTATGAAGAATTACCTAGATTGTTAGAAAATTTGAGTATTTTCCTGAACACAGGGGAGAAAAATATTATAAAATGGAAAAACTCATCATAAAATAAACTGGGATATAAAACATCTCATATCATAAATATGTTCTTAGTATCCAACAGATGTTCTATAACTATTTATTGAATAAAACCATCTGCCATGTTTATTGATCAGATTGAGGTGTTTGATAATAGATAACACATATAGGAAAGTGAATAAAGCAGTTATGAATGTCATCCAGCCTCTCATTTAAAAGAATTAAAAAGATGGGTGCCCCTCACTTTTCTATACCACAGACTAAGTGTCCCCAGGATCAGATGAAATTAGTAACTATTACATTGATCTGAAAAATGAAGGTTGACACATAAAGATCAAAATGACCTTCATACTAGATAGTTTTCTTATGATTATTTCTTATAATCATCTCAAAAACAAAAATTCTGGAATGCAGGGCAGTTCTTCTTATATTTAATGAGAAATCTAACACTCAGAAAAAAAGAATTTTTACATAACTAGTAACTGCCAGCATAGAAAGTAAGGTTCAAGACTTTTGACTCCATAATATAATCTTGCAGTGGAAATATGTAGGTCATTTTTTGAAAACTTTAACCTCTGGTCTATTTATACTCTCTCTAATACACTAGATCTGCTTTATGTGCTATACAATTCCAATATGCTTGTGTAGATTATTCTTCCCCCTCTTGGCCTCTCAATCATGTATAATTCTCTTCCAGGGTTGATGCCAACACATCTACCACAGTAACTCATTCCATGACTCCACCTCAACCTTATCATTTCCAACTATGGTGACTATTCCATGTCTCCATTCCCTGCATATCCCCCTTTGATCACTATCTCCTTTCTTTCCAATTTACTCTAGTATTCCAACTCTACCAATCATTATGCAGCACCATGACTCAAATCCATTGATCTTACTCTGTCTTTCCTCTCCCTGAGCGGCTCCGTCATTATAGGCATTACCTTCCTTATACCCTAAACTTTCTGGTTCTCTCTCTTCTTTTATTGTATACTATTACATTGATCTGGAAAAAATGAAGATGAAAGTGTTAAGGATTTATAATATTCCCCATTGGCACAAAGAGCTGGGGAAAACATAGTTCCATATCCCAGCATGCTGAGAAGTGGCTGACTTAACCCTCATTTTGTGTGAGAGAAGGCTGGTCCTAATGGGATTAAGTGACTTATCCAATACAATGATCACATTTTGTGTCAACTTGACTGGGCTAAGGGATGCCCAGATAGCTAGGAAAACATTATTTCTTGGTGGATCTGTGAGGGTTTCCAAAAGAGATAAGCATTTCATTGGTAGACTGCATAAAGATCACCCTTACCAGGGTAGGTAGGCCTTATCTAACCCATAGAGGGACTGAATAGAACAAAAAGTCAAGGAAAGGGTGATTTTTTTTTTTTTTTTCATTCTTGAACTGTGACATCCATCTCTCCTACACTCAGACATTGTTGTTTCTGGTTTTAGGTCTTTGGGTTTGAAATGGTACTATACTATCTTCCAAGGCCTCCAGCCTGCAGCTGGCAGACTGTGGGACTTCTCAGCTTCCATAATCACACAAGCCAATCCCTCATAATAAATCTCTTTCTATATATTTATGTCTCTATATATACATATCTATGTCTATATGTATTCACATAGAGATAGATATCTTATTGATTCTGATTATCTGGAAAACCCTAACAAAACCCAGTGTCAAAACAAATAAAACAGAGAGCTATAATTTAAACCTAGCTTCCCTACGGAGACAAAACCTGGAGAAAACATTACCATTCTAGGAATCCAGAAACCCCTAGATTGCAATTCAAAAGCAGACTCTGTGAATTAATTTAATAGATTAAAATCACTCAGAAAAATACCTGGCAGATAATAAGCTATACTAAAATTCTAAAGACAATGTCTTTTCAACTGCTTATTTATTCATATAGAAGATAGATTCAATATCTTTGATTTAGAAATTTTGTTGTTAAAATCTTCAAATTCAAAGTAATTTATCTTATGGTAGGAAAGATGAGAGGTGATAGATAGATAGATAGATAGATCAGATAGGTAGATAGAAAAAAGAAAGACTATCTATAGATAGAACTATAGATATCCATTTTCCCTGGAGAATCCTGAAAACCCTGACTGATACAGGGACCAAAAAATAATTTTGTAATTAAACCAACAAAAGTTTATTATAGTTTGGGGAAAATTTTTAGTGATAGACTTGAAGGGAAATGGCCATATTTGAAAGAAGTTGTAAAAAGGAGAATCAACAGAATTTAGTCATAGATTTAATGTGGAAGGAGCCTAGACATGATTGAGTTAAATAAAAACATTGTTTCTGGTTACATCTCTTTGGACTATAGTGACACTCATCAAAATGAGATATGACTTGATTTCAGAGATTTCTCCAAGACTTTCCAGAGAAGAAGAGAAGTACATAAGAGAGTAGCTTTTGTCAGTCTGGAATTCAGAAGAAAAGTAGGGGCTAGAGGTATAATTTGTGTCTCATCAGGATACAGCCAATGATTAAAGGTATAAGACATAACATAGGCCGAGAAAAAAGAGGTAGGAAGTGAAGAGGGCCCCAAATCAAGCTGACAAACTTTTCAATAGTAAGAGGTCTTGGGTCCTATACTATTCCTGGCCCAAATAGGGCGTACCACAACGAGCCCAGATCTCTTTCCCAGATTTCATGCTAAAGCTGGGACAGTTTCAGCTAAAGAAGAACTGAGCTTGCTGGGCACAATAGCTGAGGTTGAACAACCTTGTAGAATTCCTGATATATTCTTCTTCCCTAAGATACTTCATAGGTAAAGTAAACTCGATGGTTTCCTCTTCCATGATATCCATACAGTAGATTACTCTTTTCTTCCTTGGGTGCTCAACCTTTGAGCATATACCTCTATTAGAACAGTTGAGGATTTCTACTCTGCCTGTTTCAGCAGGTATTTTTGCTTCATAAGGGAAGTAACTACAACATTTATCTCAGTATCCTCCCTATTCATCTGGCATTTATTGGATGTTCCTTTGAACATCTAATCCAACTTTGAACTGTTATGAAACAAAGAAGTACATGAAATCTTATATCTATCTTTATTTTACCATAGCAATTATCACTAGTGTCATCAGAGTGCCAGTATTTCAACAGTCCTTAAAATCTCACTTCCAAATCAACTTCCTAAAGGCATTCAAAGGCAAAGTATAAAGGGCCACAGACCTACACTCAATCTGTGCATTTTTCTTCCATAACATGTTTCCCTTAATGATAACATTTTAATCAGTGCTTTGTGGATCCTTCCAAGAAGGTCATTTGCTCCTGATGTCAGCAATCCATCTCTTGTGCAACAGGAGACCTTGTGTACAGATAGCTCCGGTACGTAGGAGAGCCAGAGCCCAGAACTTTGACAATGACAATAGAAAAGATGATGTACTCTATGCACTGTGTCAACTTATCACCACCCAAAAAGAGAAGGCGATGTGAAGGCTTTCATTCTGTCCATGGTCACTGAGGTCAGCATTAAACATTCTATAGAACTGCCCCCAAAGTGACCTCCTCTAACAACTTTTCCTAAATCTGTCAGGTTCTATGTGCTCAAAATAAGAATTGTGCATTCTACATCTCTACTCAAGGTTACTGAAAATCCTCTTTTGATAGCGCATCAGTGGTTTTAAAAATACACATGCAGAGAAAACCGAGACATGCATTTTCTAAGAAAAACAAAATTAAAAAGCTTCTTCTTTGTTGTTTTTTGTTTTGTTTTGTTTTTGTTTTTTAAGATGGAATCAGCTTTGATGTGATGGGTGCACTGAACATGTCAGGCAGAATGTTATCAAAAGAAATAGTTTGAAGCCATTCCTGGGGGAATATATATTTTGATGTCCAACTGCCCTTGTCTTACATGAAAGTATCCGGTTTTGACAAAAATTTACTTTGACCCAGAAATGACAAACATTCACAATTAATGTAAAAACAACATATCTAGGCCTTGGAATAGGGGACTTTGAACTCTTTGATTAAAGGCAGTTCAAACAACCTGACCATATATTGCCTTTTTAAGAAACCCCAATTTGAAAACTGTGAAAAAATTGTTTCACTGGGTCCCCTGAGGAAATGGCAGATCCTGAAGCTGAATCTTAGTATTCTGTTGGTCCCTGAAAGATCACTAAAATCCATTGTTTCAACGAAGATAAATGTCCACATCGCTTGACTAAAAATCTTAAGCAGTTAAGCAAATACCTCTCTCCCTCTCTCTTTCTCCTTTAACAAAGCAATTGATGGGAAAATGAGAGCAGAACAATTCTTGTTAGAGACCGGAGATAATTGGCAACCCTTGCTGTCCTCCCCGCCCAACATTTCTGTTTTGCCTGAAGCTAACCTCAATGTGAGTAAGTCCCCTTGTGCATGCTAAAGAAATCAAATCCGTTCTGATTATAATCAAACAGAAACAACATTTCACAGATGAGATTTTAGCAAACACTGGGCAACAAATATGCCCTTTCAGTTGGCCAGACCATCCAAATCCCAGACAAGTTTCCGATCGGACTTGACGTCCACAGGAGAAAACGATATGGTGCCTTAAACTCAGCCCTGTGGCTCTGCCTGGGGAACCTCAGCTGGAGAAGTTGCCCAAAGGAGAAATGCTTTCAAAAGAAAACTTTTCACCCTCTTGTCTTCTCTCTTTTCTTTAACAGCGAATTTCTGCTGACCCCTGCTCAGCCTGGAGGCACTTGTCTGACAAGCTGAGGCACATCCTCAGAAGGCAGAAAGAGAGAAATAAGCCACCCCCTTGTCCTGGAGGATTCCAGGAAGAGACTGGGGGCAGAGAACTGAGGGGAAGCTTCCAGCTGTGTGCACAGCCATTTGATAACCTCCAGCAGACAGATCACCAAAAAGCAAATAGAAGTGTGGGGCCTCAGATGAGGAGGGCACTGGGGGAAGAAAAGGGAGCTAAGCTGTGGGGACAGGAGAGGAGGGGCAGGGGCTGGGGTCCCAGGCCTCCGTATTTCTTGTGAAAACAAAATGTACATCCAGGAAAAGGGGCCAATGTATCAGGTGAAGAATCCCACTTAATGTCCGCGTATTCTGTGTTTGGGGTTTGCATTTAGTGTACATTTCAACACAATGGAGAGGGGCTGGACATCTGCTTCTTGACAGTGCCTACACATTTAACTCCATATAAACCATGCCACTTTTCTCCCCGATACGGAAAATTGAAGGCATTCCCATCTGACAAAGCTCCTGCTATCTTAGAAAGTGAAATCACAGAATATGGTGATAAAAATGGGCTCTATTTTCAATGCTCATGTTTAAACACCAAAAGAATGTAATAAGCACCCTCTTCCAATATTATCCAAGCAGACTCAGATCTGAGTGTATGTATAACTTCATTTGAAAATAATGCTGAAGCAGAGAAGAGCAGGCTTGGGCAAATTAGGTCTCCATCTTTCTGCTTCAGGGGCAAAGAACTAACCCCCCTCCAGCCCTCACCACCATTCTGGGCCTCACCTAGACAGGCCCTGAATTCAGGGAGCAGGGAAGGCTTGACCGGCTGAGTCAAAGAGGATGATGAGATGTAAGTGGTGGCCCCTCAATGCTGCTTCGCTTCTGGAAGGACCTGTCTCTGGGAACCGTTCACCACCCTCCACCAGAGAAAGTCACTTTTTAGTAACCCTGCTGCCTCACAGTGCAGGGGGACCTACTGGACAGGGCAGGGCTGCACTGAAGGAATCTGAAAGTGTCCCCAAGTGTTGCCTTTCAGGCTCCAGAACTGAATTAGTTGCAACAAAACCCACTCACAAATGCAAATGCACACTTCTCTCCAGCACATAAAAAGGTGATATGAAAAATCATGCTGCCTGACCTTTTCGAAGCTGTGTCGCAGGCCCAGTGCCGATACCGGCCAGCTGCTGGGTACCCGCCTGGGTCCCGAATCACTTACTATCCCTCTTCCATCATTTAAGTCTTGTTTTCTCCTCTGTAAAAGAGAGCATCAGAGCACTTCTGATTAGGTTGTCAGGACTAAAGGGCTCAGTTCCTGTGAAGGTATCTAGGAGAACGCCAGGAGCAGGAGTATCTAGTAAGAGCTACTAATATGACATAGTCACTCCTCACCATAACTTCAGGCAATGACAATTATTCGTTCATTTTTTAAAATATTTTATTTATTTATTTGAGAAAGAGAGCATGCGTAGGGGGAGGAGCAGAGGGAGAGGGACCAGCAGACTCTGCACTGAATGCGGAGCCTGACACCACGGGGCTGGATCTCATGAACCTGAGATCGTGACCTGAGCTGAAACCAAAGAGTCAGACAACCACATGAACTGCAAGGGCACCACTCATTAGCCCATTTTACAAACGCAGCTGCAACTGCCTATGTTACATAATGTTGTATAAAAAGGCAAGTGGGAGTTCAAACTCAACTGTGTTGGATTTGAAAATCTGCTACACTGATTATCTTTTTACTTTCTCTCATATTGACACTCTCTAAGAACAAGTTGGAATTGATGCAAAAGTAAAGTGAAAAATGCAATCCATAGCATTTTCATATTTTTTTTTTTTTTTAGAAAACAAGAATATAGAAAGCTGGAGAGTGTGTTTTACTTCCTTTTACTCATCAGCTTCCCTTTTGTTTCCTCTGACTCTTTATCTTTCTCTTCTCCCTCGTTCTCCTTCTAATGATAAAATGATCTGACATAACACAAAATGCAAATTACCTGCTACTGCCTTAAAATGTTCCAGTTCATTTAGCTCACCACCAGCATTCATTAGAGCTAATTATTGTAACAGATTTTTATTATTCATAATTGTTTTTTCATGTTGTAATGATCATAAATTTTAAAAAATTCTGGCCATCATGAGTCACCATTCATGTTTGTCAGGGTTTTGGGTTTTGTTTTTTTTTTTTCCCCTTTTTCGTTTCAGAACATTTAGATGCTCGTTATCATCAATATATTTGTAGGTTGTTATTATTCATATCCAATAAAGTCCTTTTGGGGTATGCAGAGTGACTTCAGAAACGCAGTAATTCTGGGGACTAATGGCAAACTGATGCTGTGCTTAATTTTAGAAAATCAAATTAACTACCTCTGATTAAATGTACAGCAGAATTCACTGTATTAATTGTGTCAGATCTATGACTCCAGGCAGAGAGAGATACTTCCGTAACTCACCACCGTGCAGAAAGGATTTTTTTTTTTTAAAGATCATCTTCCCAAACTGGTACAGTAGGCAAGTACACCCACTTCCTGGGAATGATAAAAGCATGAACAGCATCAACAAATATCCAAAACCCCAAAACCTCTCTGTTAATCAGGGAAGTGCATTTGCACCACCAGTGACCAGAATCAGGGCATAGTGGGTGCAAATCTCAGGCCACATGAAACAAGTTTTATTTCATTATTTTCTTTAGATCATCCTAGTTTGCTTAATTGCCCCATTCCTTATCTAGCACATGAGAATTTCAGCTCTTCTTAGCATATCACATTCTTGAAGTACCAATGGCACTTGAAGGGCACATCATACTTGCTGGGGCTGTGTCCAGATCAGGAACGTAGTCAATGCTGACGTGTCAGGTGGGCATCTTTCCTAATGTATCGCATACCCTCACTTTCTAGACTGAGGCAGAAATCTTTGACTTAGTTAAACACAGAATTTGCCCTCCCTGGTGTGCCTCCCAAGGGCTCCCACATCCTCAGAAGTTATCATAAGGGGTATACATTCCCCTCTTCAGTAGACCTACTGCTTTCACTTCTCTGTGGCACAGTGTGCAGGAATTCACCAACAGGTGATCTCTCCTCTGTCGATAGTCCCATCTTAGAAGATCTTCGGTGGCAGGATATGAAGTAGCGTCTAAATACTCATGATTCTTAAATGAATCCCAAGTTCTCACCTGCTCTCCTTCAGACTATCTACTTTCTTGATATCTCTTCTTATGTATCGAATAAACATTCCAAACTTTGTATGTATGCCCAGACGAAAGTACTGATTGCTTTACCAAACCTGCTTCTTCACAGTTTCTCCATTTCACTCAATGGTGTCCGATCCACTCCCTCCCTCTCCTGGCCTAAGAGGTATATCCTGATTCCTTTCTCTCTTTTCCACAGCTCAGCAATCTCCTGGCAAATGCTAATCAACACGGTCTCAGGAACGGTCAGCAACTGACTATTTCTCAGGATCATTCCTGCCAACACCCTAGCACAAGGCCCACCACCTACCACCTGGTGCCTGCGACTAGTCTCCCAGCCTCAGCCTGAAGTGCTCATACTCCATTCTCTGTGCAAGGCAGATCGTTCTGATGCGCAGATCAGGTCATGTCACACATTGGCTTCAAACCTCCCAGTTACTTTTCATTACACTTAAAATCTGAACTGTCCTTTCTGGTGAGACTCATCTACTGCCACACATTCTTCCTTCCTCCCTTTCATCCACAACATTTCAGCCATGTTAGCCTCCTTCCCGTCTTAAATGGAGCTTATATGTCTGCCTGCTAATATTTATTATTCAAGGTATTGTAATAAAATACTCTATAGGTATTTTTTTATTTCATTTAATCCTTGCAACATGCATTTAATCTTAATTCTTAACTAGGTACTATTTTATTGCTATTTTATAGATAAAAAAAATAGAAGCTTAGAAAACATATATTATTATGGGATAGATCAAGTTGAGGGATATATGAGAAGGATAAGAATTATAACACAGGTTGGTGCATATGTATCCCAGCACTATTTTTTCTGAGTCAGACATTCTCAAATAGAGCTGTTTCCTCTATACCTCACCATACTGCAAAACTTCGAGTCTCAAATGGTCAGTCCTCCTACCCATGCTGGTTTCATCAGTTACTCATCTTAACCCTGGGCATCCTTTTCACTCCGTCACTTAGAAATTACTCCACCAAGGACAACTGAAAGAGATTAAGGCAAGAACACCTGAGTGGCTCAGTCAGTTAAGCATCTTCCCTTGGTTTGGTTAGTGATCCCGGGGTCCTGAAATCAATCTCCACTTCTGACTCCCTGCTCAGCAGAGTCTGCTTGTCTCTATCTCTCTTCTCCTTCTCATGCTTTCTTTTTCAAATAAATGCAAAAAAAAAAACACCAAACCCACAATTTTTTAAAAGACATTAAGGCAAAAAGAGATAAGAATAAAACACAGAGAGAGAGGGAGGGAGGGAGGGAGAGAAAAGACAGATTTTCTTTAAGGCTGAACATATTTTACCAAAAGCACAAGAATGATGTATGCATTATGGTTCTTCTTCATCAGTGGTTCTTATCCGGGGCAATTTTGCATCCCAGGGGACATTGTCCAGAGATGTTTTTGCTTGTCACATCTGGACGGTCAGAGAGATGGAGTGGCCAGACTCCAGAGATGTTGCTAAACATTCTACAATGCACAAGAAAGGCCCCCACAATAAAGAATTATCCAATCCAAACTCCCAATAATGCTGATGTTTATAAATCCTGCTTTATGACAGCATTTTACACTGCTAACAAAAAGTATGTTTGAGGCCACCTGGGTAGCTCAGTTAAGTGTCTGCCTTTGGCTCAGATCATGATTCCAGGGTCCTAGGATCAAGTCCCACATCAGGCTCCCTGCTCAGCAAGGAGCCTGCTTCTCCCTCTGCCTCTGCCTCCCTCCCTCTCTTGCTCTCTGTTTGCCATGAATAAATTTAAAAATATATTTTTAAAAAAGTATGTTTGAAAAGATTATTTAATTACATGGGTATAATGTCTGAAGACACATAATGATAGATGAAAAATGAAAATCAAAAGTGTATATGCTTTGATTTCAAGAAAGATACACAAAATACATAACTGTTCTGTAGAAAAAGGAGACTCAGCAGAGATATACCCAAATAGTAACAACAATTATCTCTGGGCAATAACATAGCAATTATTATTTTATTCATTGCGCCTTGTCTTAGGCTCCTTCAAATGAACATATACTACTTTAGGCATTTTTTTTTCTAAATACTTCTGAATTTGTATCTCAAGGCTTGCTCAGAAGGCAGCTGAAAATTATCCCTCACTACCTTCCTGGGCCTTCAGTAAATATCTATGAAATCTCTGAATTAGCCGTATCTAAGGATTTCTTTATCATTGATAATAGTTACGGAATTTCACATTGAAAACCTAAAGTTCCTCTTAAGGCCTACACAGATTGGTCTGCAAGTAGAATATGATTTATATAAACAAACCCCACAAAAATTGAAAGAGAGAGCTGCAGAGACAAGACAGGGCAACAGCAGCCTTGCTGCACTCAGGGGCCAGGTCTTCAAAGGAGAAGCACGAGGAGGGCCCAGGCTGCAACTACCCCACGGACTTGTAACAAGCAGCTGATGTTCTGGGAGCATCTCCAGTGGCTGCACAGGACACCTGCAGTGGGGGTGGCCCCTGTACTCCTTCAGGGTGCTCTGAGAATCCTGAAACTTATTGGCCAAGAGCAGAAAATCAGAGATGAAATTAGAGAAGGCACCATCTCTCTTATTCACTTATTCTGTCCACATTTAACCCATGAGCACTATGTCAATGAGCATCTTGCAAGGTACTGGAAACACAAAATTGTACATGTGCAGAAAATGAGAGAACAATGTGAGAAGGCAGAGATAAAATTATTCACAGGGTATTTCAGAAACACTGAGAAAGAGGAGAATCTAATTCAACCAGGCTGGTATTTGGGGAAGACTTTCTGCAGGAGATGCTACTTCAGTTGAGACTGAAAGCAGATGAAGAGGAGGAGAACCAGGCCACTCCAGGCTGAGAGTGCAGCACGTGCGAAGCAGGGACATATGCTATATGCTGTGCTCTAATTTCAGACTGTGAAGTCTATGCTGGCTTAACTACAGTTGTTTAAATATCATCAGCATGAGTTTTGTCCTCTCCATACATCACAGTTACTATTATGTACTTAAAATTTCCATACAAATCATACTCACATTTTTTTAAACGATGTTATTTATTTATTTGAGAGAAAGAGTGAGCATGGGTGGGGAAGAAGGGCAGAGAGAGAGGGAGATGCAGACCTCCTGTGAGCATGGAGCCCTACATGGGACTCTATCCCAGGACCCTGGGATCATAACCTAAGCTGAAGGTAGACACTTAATAGACTGAGCCACCCAGGTGTCCCACAACTCACATTTTTGAACAGAAATAAATTTTCTTATAGATTAAACTGTATACCAATTCCATTGAAGAAAAAGCAACTCAATTTGCAACAGTATGCATAAAAACCTAATGAAAAAATAAGCAATATTGCTAAATTATAGCTAGATATCATTGGCTGCCAAAGATTGCTGAGTCAGCATCTCCTTTTTGAAAAGGGAGAGGTGCAGGTTATTAAAGAAGTATTAAAACATCTTTAGGATTTAGACTCTCTACACAGGAGGAAAAGAGTTGGATAGGGAATAACATCATCTCAATGTTATTGACTATTAAATAAAACTGGATTCCTAAGAAACCAACAATTATCTAGCTTACTGCCTAAAAATCAACTTCTGTAATTCCATCAAGAATTTGGTTGGAAATACTAATGTTTAGTGCAGTGCTTCTCAAGCACTGAAGAATATTCGAATCATCTGGGGGTCTGATGAAAATGAGGATTCTCACTCCATAGGTTTGGGGTAGACCCTGAGGTTCTACATGTCTGATGGGCTCCCAGTTGATGGTCATGCTGCTGTTTGTGGGACCACACTAAGAATAGCAAGATTACTACATATATCACTAGGAAATATACACAGGAAGCACGTGCTCAGAGAAAGGCATGAGATGAGGGGGAAAAGGAGAGGGGATGGATGCAGGCTTTCATAGAGGCTTCTTTCTGCATGTTCCTACTGCTGGGGTTCTACCCCTCACCATAGGACACAGTGACCACAACCTCAGGCTGGGGCTATGCATTGTTTTGAATATGAGGCTGTGGGGAGGAGGAGCAAGGAAGATGAAGTGCTCTCAGGTTTGGAGTGTTTCATCAGCATAGGAACAAGCAGGTCAGCATTAACACTTTATGGTACCTAATTCTAATGATTTGAGGCCAGAAACCATTAAACACACAAATGCACGGGTGCCTGGGTGGCTCAGTCAGTTAAGCATCTGCCCTCAGCTCAGGTCATGATACTGGTGTCCTGAGCAGGAAGCCTGCTTCTCCTTCGCCCTCTCCCTCTGCTGCTCCCCTTGCTTGTGTTCTCTCTCTCCTCTCTCTCTCTCTCTCTCTCTCTCTCTCTCTCTCCTTCCAAATGCATAAGCAAAATATTTAAACACACACACAAATGTGCTTCAGTTATGTTCTTTAAGGGAGTGGTAGGTAGGTAGGCTGAGGGTTTGGTTCCTTACCTGGCCTGTTTGGCGTTTCTCAGCTGGAAATTGCCCAATCTCCCCATCGGGGGCTCTAGTTTTTGGTAAAGTAACTGGGTTCTGTCTAAGAAGAGCTTTAAAAAGGAACAACCTTGATCTTAGATGCAGCTGGCTCTTGTACAACGTAGGGGATAGAGAAAGTGACTCCCCACTGGAGATCCACATGTAACTACTAACGTCCCAAAAACTTGACTACTTTGACTGTTGACCAGAAACCTTATTGATAATACATGTAGTTGATTAACCCATATTTTGTATGTTATATGTATCATATACTGTATTCTTGCTATAAAGTAACCTAGGGAAAAGAAAATGTTATTAAAAGCTTAAGGAAAATAAAACTTATTTACAATATTGTATTGTATTTATTAAGAAAAAATCTGCCTATAAATGGACCCACAGAGTTCAAGCTCATGTTATTCAAAGGTCAACTATATACTGTTACCCTAAAAATGTGAGTCTACTTTTGGATTACCCATGCCTCTCAATTGGATTTTGTCTAACCTCTGAGCCTTAATCTGGTTTAATGCATGTACATTATACAGCCCACTCAGCCTTCACCGGGAGCACATTAACTGAACATTTACAAGGTATGCTGAGAAGAATCACAGAAGATAGAGGTGACAAAGTTCAGATCGGAAGATTTCTCAATGTCACAGAGAACAGCAATCATGTCTGCTGGGTCCACACAGCTATGCAGCAGCCAGGCAAACCCAGATCTGGGACAGTATGCCAAAATGCAGAAAGCAATACCAAAGGCCTCCAAAGCCAGGAGTAATAACGTTTGGCCACCAACAGCAATCTAATTAGCCTCGTAATTTCCTCTTCATGCCCTGCAGTCATGACCCTGGGCATGGTTGTAACCTTGGACAGTCATCACAGACTCCATTTTCCTAAATTCAAAAGTCATTTGTCAGCTCTCAGCCTGTTCCAGGTGATGCCAAAACAAGCCATTTTGATCTCTTCAGGCAAACTGCCAGTCAGCTAAATGTAAAATAATCAGCCAAATGGATGTTTAACTGAACTGACTAGGTGTTTGGTATTTTTTTTTCTTTTTCTCTTCAATATTGATAGGTCAAATCAGTCAGAAGAAACTGCCAGACCCAAGGGAGACAAAGCCTAAATTGCTTCTTTATGCACTTTCCAAAGGAAGGTTAAAATCACCCACCACAAAGCTCAGTGCCATTTTCACTGAAAGAAATTGGTACTGTTTAGCAAATAATTCATTAGTTTACTATGCACTAGGCACTAGTGGCACTAAAGGCACTAAGCTCTTTACTGATAGTAACTATTTCAATTCTCTTCACAGTCCTTAAGGTACCTTATCAACCCCATTTTACAGATGAACACACTGATTCACACAGAGGTTCAGTTACTGAATGAAAAGCAGAAAGCCAATGGGTGCTGGAACTAGGATCACTTGAGGATACCCAGGCTCCTGGCCATTAGTACCACACTCTTTGACCGCAGACCCACTGCAGTCAGATCATACACCTAGGTGCATGGACTTCCGATTCAGAGGTGGGAAAATACTAATCAGCTGGAAGTTATGGAGCCCAGCAGGGGCCAAGACAGAGAGATGTTGTTTGCAGAGGACACCTGACAGGATTACTGTTGCCCTCTGCAAGGATTGACAAGGTCATTATTTATAGAATTAACATAGTTATGCTGTTTCTTCTGTGGCCAGGCTGGATATAATGGGGGAAAATGGATATGGGATTTCATTCATTCTGTTTGCTTACTTTTTCCTTCCTTCATTCAAAATTATCAACAGTGTGACATAGTAGTTAAAAGCAGGGTCATTTAAGTTGAGAGAACATGGGTCTGGGTGGTCAATGCTCTCATTTTTAAAAGCTGCAGTTGCCACAGTTTCTCTACCCATTCATCCATTAAAAGACATTTATATTGTTTCCAAATCTTGTCTACTGTGAATAATAGTTCAGTGAACATGGGTATGCAGATATCTTCAAGATACTGATTCTATTCCTTTGAATGCATATGCAGAAGTAGGATTGCTGGATCATACTGTAGTTCTATTTTTAATTTTTTGAGGAGCTGCCATATTGTTTTCCATGATGGCTGTACCAATTTATATTCCCACCAGCAGTGCACATGGATTCCCTTTCCTCTACATCCTTCCCAACATTTGTTTTCTCTTGTCTTTTTGATAATAGCCATCTTAACAGGTGTGAAGTAATACCTTATTGTGGTTTTGATTTACATTTCTCTGATGATTAGTGATGATTAGTTAGGCACTTTCTCATATACCTAGCAATTTGTATGTTTTTTTTTTGGAAAAATGTCTTTTGGTGATATGCACACACGTGCATGTCATACACACACACACACACACACACATACGTTGGAATATTGTTCAGCCATTAAAAAAATAAAAGAGAGATCCTGCCATTTGAAAAACATGCATGAATGTGGAGGGCTTTAGGCTAAGTGAAATAAACTAGACAGAGAAAGACAAAATTTGCCTGGTATCACTTATATGTTGAATCTAAAAAAACTTTCTTAAGCCAATTTCATAGACGCAGAGTAGAGAAAGAAACAGAATGGTAGTTGTGAGGACTGGTGGAAAGGAAAATGGGGAGATATAGGTCAAAGGGTAGAAATTTTCCCGTGGAGGGAGGCAAAGGCAATAAACACAAACATATGCAAATATATGATGAGTTTTATGGTGGCAAGTGCTAGGAGAAAATAAAGCAGGTTAAGGGGGAAAGGGAACACTGTGGCACAGCCACTTTTTATTGAGGGTGATCAGGGAAGTTCTCTGAAAAGGTGACATTTAACCATGCAGACCATGAAATCACGAGCCATAGAAGCAGCAGCCAAAGGTACAGAAGGTAACAAGACAGAGCAGATCCCAGGAGCCAATTGAAGGTAGTATGGCAAAGACGATGCAATTATCAATTTTCTTAAATGATGGCGAGATATAAACTAATAATAGTCATAGGAGCTGACAATGAAAAGGTAACCAGGGTGGGTCAACTGTAATGAGTTCCTGTGATGGAATGATGAGGACAGAATCTGATGGGAGCGGGCTCAAGGAAGCACAGAGGAGAGGGAGAGAAGGTAATGAGTACAAATCACTCACTGAGGTTTGCTGGAAGGGGAGCAGAAAAATGAGCCTTTGGCTCAAGAGGAATATGAGGTCAAGGAGTGTTTTTTCTTCTTCTTCTTTCTTTATTAGATGGCACATCACAGCATATTTATATGTTTATATGAACAATTTATCAAAGAGAGAAAAATTAATAGTACAAGAAAGAGAGGAAATGATTGTGGCAACTTTCCCTGAATGGAAAAAGAGGGTTCGGGATCCAGCACACAAGGGGTGCAGCTGGTTTCAAAGAGAAACATGGATGTTTCATCTATAGTGATAGGAGGAAACACAGGATAACATGGGTTCATACTCAGAGAGAATAGAAGATGTGATTCTTCCGTTCTGATTTCTTTTGATATTTTAATAAAACAGAGAGCAAAGTTAATTAACAAAGTCTTGGCATGGGGTGAAAAGTAAGTATAGAAGGGTTAAAGAAAGGAAGAAGATATAAAATAGTTACCTAGGAAAGCAGAGGATTGATCAGGAGAAGGGCCGAGAAGCTACAGCACACACACTGAATCCAGCTCTCTGTTTGCTTTTGTAAATACTTTCATTGGAAGACAGCCACACCCATTTATTTATGTCCTATCTATGGCTGCTTTCCTGATCAGATAGCCAAAATGTGACAGAAATTGTATGGCTCCCAAAACTTAAAATACTGCCGTCTATCTGGCCCTCTACAGAAAACATTTACCAACCCCTGGGGCTAGAGTTGAGCTGGATTTTGAAACCATGTTAAGAATCACAAGGTTATGGTCACACATTTGAAGGGAAAATGGTAAACATGGATGTGATGGTGTGCATATGTGGGGGTGAGAGTGGGGAAGGGGAATTCTCTCTGGATATGGGAAGGGGAATTCTCTCTGGATATCTTTGGCTGTTCAGAGACATGTATAGAAGAGAGCTGGAATTAACCAGGATGAGTGTTCCACCAGACAAATGTAATAAATGGAAAGAATGATAGAGAAGCTGAGGGGGGATAAAAGTTAAAAGTAATGGACCTTGAATGCTGATTAAGTGAGGTCACGAGGGAAGAGTGTCAGGAAAATAAAGAATCAGGGGATTCTGCATCTTACTGGGCTTCCGGAAATATTAAATTAAAGGGAATGAACACTAAAGGCATGAGGAGAAAGGAGATGCTTGCAATTAAAATTATGGAGGGGTTGCCATTTTGGAAAATAAGGAAAAGCAAATGAATCAGTTTAGTGAGGTGAGGATAAAATAAATGTAATATGTTATTTATAATATGTAATAAACGCAATAATGTTCTTCTAAAGGAAAGTCACATAAAATGCGAGAGATTATTTCCAGGCACCTAGATCTGAATTTTGCACATGGTATATAGCGTTTCAATTTGGGGAGTACACTTAGGAAGCTTGAGCAGTGAAGAACTTCCCTCATTTGTTTCGTGTCCAAGAGATTAGTAAAATTGTATTAGGAAGAGGGAAAATTAAAAGCAGGTAGGAGAAAGTATATGAGTTTTAAATGTCTTATTAATAACTCCATCTCTCCAGGGAAATGGCTCCAACTGAAAGACACTGCCCAGGATTACTGTCCCTGGAATGGTCTAGATGACAGATAGAAAGCAGAAACTGCAGATTTGGTTATTTCTCCACACTGTTGATGAAATGGGGCCCAGAATGAGTTATGTGAGGTTTTTCAGGTCTTTCCAAACAAAACACAGTTTGTCAGTTTTCAAAACCATAAAGAATGACCCATCTTCCTACCTTTACCCCTGACCTCACTCATACCATTTTCTTTTTTAATTATTGTGTCTTTTACATCAAACACTTAAATGAGGAGATTGCTGGTCTTAGCTGACTCTGTCTATGCTTGCCATTCTTCCTGATCTACCTTCAAAGTTATGGATGCATTCCAAACTGATTAAATGGGTCATAGCCTTTGGAGAGGTCAAAGCCAGCTGGTTCCAGTCAATTGTATTCCTTCCAATTGACAAAACAATAAATGGAGTTTTTTCTCAGGAGGTCGACTCTACAGTTGGTGATTGATGACTTGATATTATGCCTTTCAAGCCGGAGTAACATCTCACCCACAGCCAGAGCCCATGAATCTATCTAGATCTTGGGTTAACCCATCCACCCATAGCACAAAACACTGTGTATGAGCTTATTTGTTAGTTCAGTTATATATTCAAAGAGGTATTTATCAATTTATTTTATTTGATATTTATAGAGTAAATATACATTCCAATCTATTGGTTGTGAGAACATAGATATGAAAGAAGCAATCCCTCATCCAACGGCATAACAAACTAATTGGGGAGACAGAAATATATACAACAAAAATATAAATGTGATAAATAATACTACAGAAGCAATAAAAAAAAGAAGGACATCTAACCTAGCCTAGAGCAGGGTTTCTTGACCTCGATACTATTGACATTTGAGGCTAAATAATTCTTTGTTGTGAGGTCTATTTTATGTATTACAGAATGTTTAGCATCATCTCTGATCTCTATCCATGTCAAAAGTAACACCCTCCCCCAACCCCAAGCTGTGACAACCAAAAATGTCTTCAGGCATTAATAACCATCCTTATGGAGAAAAGGAGACAAAATCGCCCCCCACTTGAGAACCATCAGGCTACCATCTCGGCCCTATCATCATCACAGAAAGTTATTTAGAGAAGGTTATATGAGAACTGGATCCTTAAGAATAAGTAGTCATTCTTTGATAAATAGAATGAAAATATGATTTTTTTTAAAAGCAAAGGAAACAGCACATGAAGAGATAGCATATTCAAAGAATTTAAGTAACTCAAAAGAGACAAAGAGCAGGGCATAGAAGGGTAGATTGCAAAAATAGACTGGACCCAGATTAATCAAAACATTCATGATTGGGATAGTTTGGCAGTTCCAAAATAAGACATATTTTCAGAATTACCTATAAATACTTAAAAATATAGTTATCTGATTCCAGTATTACTGAATCAGAATCTCTGAGAGTAGGAGTCAGCAATGCATATATTTTTAAAGTTCTTAGACAGTTTAAGGAATTATCAGACCCTGTTACTCAAAGATTGGATACTTGATAAAAATGCTGGATTTCATAGTAAACCTGTAGAATCAGAATTTATAATTTCACAAAATCCCCAAATGATTCCCATACATGTTAAAACTAAGAAGCCCTGCTCTAGGGGCACCTGGGTGGCTCAGTCATTAAGTGTCTGCCTTCAGCTCAGGTCATAATTCCAGGGTCCTGAGATCGAGCCCTGCATTGGGCTCCCCACTCAGCGGGAAGCCTCCTTCTCCCTCTCCCACTCCCCCTGCTTGTGCTTCCTCTCTTGCTATCAAATAAATAAATTAAATTAAATTAAAAAAAAAAAAGAAGCACCACTCTAGTCTAGAGAAGTCTTTAAGAATACATAGGTGTATAAAATTAAAGACCAAAAATATACAGTAGGTTTGTTCAGCACTGTTAGTTAAAAAATAAGAGAAATGCATATGAAAACATGCACCTTTGGGTCACTCTTTTCAAATCTGTCCCACATGGTACACTGAATATTTACCAGTCATATAAAATACGACCAGCTTTCATAAAATCAGATGGGAAAGCAAGGCAGGGGTAAACATCACCATTGATCATAAACTAAGTTCTTATGACCCCAAATCCAATCCTGACATAAATCTACATCTCCCAGGATCAAAAAACAATCTCAATATTTTAGAGTCAATGAAAGGCATAGGAAAATTTACTCAGTTCTGGTATAATGAAAGGAAATAGATATTACTTTTGAGGCATTTCCCATTCGTCATTCCAGATTCACATACTTTAATTCCAGACTAAACTGGAAATTTAACCAACCTAAGGACAATGGAGCAATAGCTTACTATAGAAACTAATCATCGTCATCATCATTATGATCACCACTTGGAGGGCATTTGAATATTGCCAGCACTGTGCTAACGTTTCACATAAGCACTGGTTTGTCATCAGAATTATTATTCCATTTCACAGATGAAAACACTGAGATGGTGAATGGAAATGTCTGTGGTCACATGGCAAATAAGCAGCAGAGTCTGAATACAATCCCCTATCATCTGACTTCGTACACCTTGCTTCTGGCCATTCTAATTGAAACTTAATTGTAAGAAGACATGTACGCAAGCCCCAGCCTTACCACCCTGCAGGCTTAATCATGAAATGTCTGAGTCAATTTTTCTATCTGCAAGTCAAAACCAGAAATACCTAATCTACCAGGTTTTTAATGATTAGCTGAGATGGATTCTGAGAAAAAAAATCATTGTATGATGCAAATCACAGTAAGCAATCAACAGAGAGCTGTTATTCTGACCTTGCATAGCTGTCTCAGAATAATTATAATTATCCGATAAAATTGCATTTCTATCAAATGCATGCTTCTTCAGAGTAGGAACCTCTCTAACATATCTCTGGAGTGTGTGGTCAGGTAGACAGATAAAACATCTGCTGAAGGGATTCTGGTTGAAAGTAATGAAAGACAATTACCTGTAAAAATAGGAAAAGATACTGTGATGGTTTGAAAAAGGCACTCGATGAGGAGAAAGCAGATCCAACTTTTTCTCCAACTCTTGCTCTGATAAACTGTACAGCACTGTACAAGTCGTTCCTCCACTCTCAGATCCCACACTGTCATCAGTAATATGGCTCACGTTGGGCTATGAGATTTCTAAGCTCTCTTTTAGCTCTGAGAGTTCCTGAATCTGTGCTGAAGCATTGAAACTGATGTGCTCAGAGACCACTGTAACAAACGCCTTCTGGACAATGGACTAAAAATTATGTAATGGCAGGGTGTAGACGTTTGACAGTCAACTCCAAGGGAAAAAGAATCTAGTCAGGTTCTGTTTTCTTCTGTAGTACATATGTGGATTTTATCTACTCATTTCTGAAAAGCAGTGAAAAGGACAGATAAGGTTCTGCCTTCATGGAGCTTACAATTTAATAGAGACAGAAGAAATAAAACAAAATAATGAGATAACTGCATTGTGATACATGCTATAGGGGAAACAGGGTGCTGAAGTCAGGGATCACAGACCTGTTGAAGGAGAAGCTTGGGTGGGAGAAGGATCAGAGACTTCCATTTTGAGTTGTTGACATTCCACTGAAGGGTAAGAAGACCAGAGGAAGAGAATCTCAGGCAAGGAAAAAAAGCCAAATCATGACCTGAGAAAGTAGTCACATGTTGGAGGACCAAAACGAATGCAGTATTGTTGGTGCTAAGGAATAAGACGAAGAGAGGCACAAAGTGAGCCTTGTAGGAGCAATGACCTTGGAGTCCCTGGCTAAAGGATTACCTATTATTTAACTTCACTGATATGAGTTTTTAAACAGAAAGTTTATAGCAAAAATTAACTGAGTTCTTAGTGTTTGCCAGGTGCTGTCTTAATTGCCTTCCATATGTTAATTTATTTAATCCTCACAATAATCTTATGAGGTGGAAACTGTGATTACTCACAGATGAGGAATGTGGACAAAGAGAGGTTAATGAATTTGCTGAAGATCACACAGCAAGGACCCTTCTAAGCCAAGATTCATTCCTAGGCAGATTAACTGCAGAGTCTGTACCACTAGGGTGTTTTGTAATATGGAGGCTTCCGGTGCTTGATTTGTGTAGACTGAAAACATTCCAGAACCGAGTTTCATTTCTTATGAAGAAGCACTGCTTGACATGATACAACAGTACATGGAGTGTTTGTGAATGCCATGAGCCCAACTTCCTCAAAATGAAAAGTGCACCTCTTAAAAGAACAGGCTAGTAAGTGAGGGGTGGCTGCTCTCTGAAAGGTAATTTTTTTAAACATAGTTCATGACACATTTAGCTTGTGTTTTCAGACTCAATTAGTGAAATCAACCTCTGTATAAGCTCGATTGATATTATCCGGGACCAGTTTTTTGTTGTCTTTGTTCTTTGGTTAAGACAACTGAATTAGATCTGCTGGCAGAGTTGCTGAGAGTTCCCTGTGCCTCAACTGGCACACCTGTGAGATGGAGATTATATATCGATGTATAAAAATAGATAATAGTTCAGATAGATGGGTAGCTGGAAAAGATAAATGATAGATAGATAAAAAGATAGGGAGAGGTATGATAAGGGAATGTATCTAAGACACTGACTGCTATTATTAATATGCTAACAAGCAATAATGGCAATTTATATATATATATTGAGTGTCCTGTGTGTCAGTTTTGTTCCAACCACTTTACATAAATTCTTTTAATCATTTCACCAGTTACATAAGTTAGGTATAATTATCTGCATTTTCCAAATGAGGACACTGAGGCACAGAGAGATTGTAACTCCTTCAAGGTCATAGAGTTAGCAAGTAGGGATGTCCGTATTCACACCCACCAAATCCATCTTCAGATTCTGTTCTCTTAACCACTAGCCCTACTCTCCCTCATGGGTATCTTAATTACCTTCCTTTACTACTGTCAGGAAAGACTCTTATTCCTTTTGCTTTTCCTAATGTCACTATATACAACATAGCAACACTGAATAATATTTCTGATAGCTGTCAAAGAAAGTAACTAATTAAAATGGAAGAATATGTCAGGTTCTTCTTTGCAGGGGAAATCCTTAAAATAACATTTATCTCAATTCTCTTTGTGCTTAAAGAGGCAGGCCAAGACATCTGGGAAGAAGTCATCCTTTTCTAAGGTATCCTGAAGTAGGTGCTCATATCTTGTCCTCTGTTCCCATGAGACTTTCTCTCTCTTCTGCTTCCACAACCCTATCTAGAGTCATCAAATAGGCATCTAAGAACCCTGCCAATCTACTCAGTTGATATCTGCTCCTGAGTTGCTTCCAGCACATCCCACAACAGAGTGGCCAAATTTCCATAGCAAGTGTGTGTCCAGAGAGAGAATTTAACCTATTGGGACCCAGCTGTGTTAACACACCCTTTTTGGTTTGATAGCGCCTAAAGCATGGTCACTACAGAACAATTATATCACAAAGATTGCTGTGCTTCGTGATTATACCTCTTTCTTAGACTATTATATAGGTATTGAGGGTAGGGGCTGTCTCTTATTTGTTGCTGAAAATGTCTAAACTGTTTTCTCTATAAGAAAGATGGAATTAAAGATATGGTTAAGGACTCTCTTATTATTTTTATGTCATCTCATAAGAGAAATGCCTTTTTTGATTTCTGGAAAAAGCTTCAATTTTATGTTTTCTCTTGGAGGAAATCAAAACTGATATAACTGGCTATCTTTGTGTATGCATCCCATGTTTTTTGGTCACTGGAAAACTGAAGGTCAATTCTATCTATCCATCCATCCATCCATCTATCCATCCATCCATCCATCCATCATCAATCTAATCTAGGAAAGAACCATTTCACGAAACATTTAGTGAATGGAAGGAAAGAAGAAAGAAAGGAAGGAATTGATACCATAACTATGGACTAATGTCCCTCACTAAGTATCTTGAAACAGAATGTCACAGATGAATAAGAAAGGGACTAAATGAGAGAATATGTTTCTCTTGGCACAAATCCATCTGTATAAGTAAAAGAAAAACTCAATTTTTATAATATATCAATGTTTTCCCTATATATTTGTATTTTTTGTTAAAAAAATAAGGCTAGATAGAGAGATAAAGAAATGCAGAGAGCTTTGGCAAACAATATGGCCAAGAGAATATATCAGTCACAGCTACGGTGACTATACAACACTTTTGGTAAAAATTCTGGCTATCCCTGCATTCCAAATATAAAACCTACTATGACAGACATCTGCTGAAATATGTTCCCTCTCTGCTATTCTCCCTGTAGTGAACAACTTTTGTCTAACGCGCCCTGGTTCCTTGGGGAATTTGCTTCTATCTAACTTCATTAATCTGACTTGATTACAACTACCCACTACCCATAAGCACCCTCAACTCCTGCACAGAAAATTTGCCCTGGCCTTAATGAATCATAATATCCCATTTTACTAGCTGCACTGTTTGATCTAGCGATGGACAAATGAACTATGTTGAGCCAATGAGTCTTTCTCTTGGTTATTCAGTTTGAAGCTGGAAGTAAAAAGATCACAAAATATAGTACAGTAAACCGCATGCTGCTTATCATCTTCTCCACTATCCAGAAAAGAGTGATAAGTATAGTGTTGGAGAAAGAGAGAAGAAAAAGAAGTGGGAGGGGGGCAAGAATGGGCAAAGGAGAAAGACACAGACCTAAGGACTTCACTGGGATCATTTGTCTCTTTCATACTTAAAGTCAGCTCAACTTCTGGACTCAGACTGCACTGTATTCCCGCACTTAGTATTCCCACAAGTGTTCTAATACAGTTTGACTAGTATTCTTTCTCCAGCCACATTAAGCTATTAAACTACTTGCTAGACAGGTGAGAATGGATTTTTTCTTTTTTTTTTAATTCTTTTTTAATTTATTTGACAGACAGAGATCACAAGTAAGCAGAGAGGCAGGCAGAGAGAAAGAGGGGGGAAGCAGGTTCCCTGCTAAGCAGAGATCCCGATGTGGGGCTTGATCCCAGGACCCTGAGATCATGACCTGAGCCAAAGGCAAAGGCTTTACCCACAGAGCCACCCAGACCCCCCTAGAATGGACTTTTTCATACCTACCTCTGCATTTTGCACATGTACCCTCTATTCCAGTCATTTACTGCTGTATGGCAAACTACTCCAAAACATAGTGGCTTAAAACACTCTTTTATTTTTCTCTATTTATTTAGAATCAGTACTTTAGAAAGAGCCTGGCTTCATGTGGCTTCAGGTAGTGTCTGGGGCTAGAAGATATACTTCTAAGACAATTTCTTCATGTGCATGTCTGGTGCCTTGGCATGTTCCCTGGCCTCCCGTTCTCAGTGTGACATCCCATCTTCTGAGTGTCTCCCCAGGGCTTGGGCTTCTCACCACATGGGGGCTTCTGAGATGGGTTACCAAAGGGAACACGCTAAAAGCAAAAGTTCCGAGGGTCCCAGGTAGAAGTGTAAGGTTTCTTAAGATCTAGCCTCAGAAGTTACACAGCACCAATTCTGCCACAGCTCCCTGGCCAAGAGTGAATACAGGGCCAGCGCAAAGGCAAGGACTGGGGATGGCACAAAGGCAGGAACACCATGAGGTATGGCTCATGGTCTCAGGAGACATCTTTATTTTTTTTTTTTAAGATTTTTATTTATTTTTATCTGACAGACAGATCACAAGTAGGCGGAGAGGCAGGCAGAGAGAGAAAGAGAGAGAGGAGGAGGCAGGCTCCCCTCTGAGCAGAGAGCCCGATGTGGGGCTCGATCCCAGGACCCTGGGATCATGACCTGAGCCGAAGGCAGAGGCTTTAACCACTGAGCCACCCAGGTGCCTCTCAGAAGACATCTTTAGAAGACAGATATTACCCACTCTTCTCTGTCTGAATTGGTTGTCCTTGTTCTGGTTACTCCTACACATCCCCAGGTTCTCAGCATAATTCTTCCTTCTCTGAGAAATCTTTCCCTCATATGCACATGCTTCTGTCACAGTGTGTGCTATATCCCCTTGTAGTATGATTTATAAGTTTGTCTCTATGGCAGTCTCTGAACACCTTGAGGGGGTTAAAGATGTCTTAATTCATCATTATATCTGAGACCTTAACTTATCGCTGGTGCTCAATAAATGTTGGCTGGGTGAACAAGCATATATACGTCAACACATTTACTCCTTCGGTTGAGAAAAATTGCAATAGATGGATTCAAGTGGAATTCTTGCTGCCAGAGAAGTTTCTGGGTCAGGACCATGTCGGCTTGTGGATTATTTCCCCCCATGATATATTCACACATGATGTCAACTAATATCAGGTTATAAAAAATTGATTCAGCTGAAAGTAGCCAAAGCAACTGATGTCAAAGTGTTTCAGGATCCTGTCAGCTCAGTGAGCTCTGTCCTTCTCAGACACTTTAAGAAAACTTGTGAAGTCATACATTTATCTAGACAGTCAGGTCCACAAAAGTGTAGCACAGGACAAAGTGCAGCTGGGATTTAGTCAGAGGAAAATTATTTTCCATGATTTCTCTAATTTGATATTTCATAATACTTACTAAGTCTCCATCTGACTATGAGCTATAAAGGTATTGCCTTTCTAAGGATGCATCATTCAACCTTCTGTAGATGAGAAGATATAAGGTGATACAAGCAAAAATATAGATAGTTGCATTTAAGTTCTAATAACCATTAGGGTAAGGTGCTCATCCCAATCATTGTAATAGAAAATTAGATTATCCTAGGCTTCCTTTCTTTCACCTTACTGTTTAAACCCAAGAAATCACAGGAATGTGTGTGTGTGAGTGTAATAAGACCACTTCACATGAAATCTATTCTCTTAAATTTTGAAGTACACAATGCTATATTGCTAACTAGATGCAATATGCTGCACCATCAACCTCCAGAACTAATTCATCTGGCATTACTGAAACTTAATGCCCATTGAACAACTCATCAACAACAACAAAAAAAGATGAAAACAAAAAACAAAGGGACACAAGAACATTCTGGAAGGTGCTGGACATGTATCTTGTTTCAATTATGGTCATGATATCAGAAGTGTTTGCTTATGTCCAAACTCATCAAATTGTATATATTAAATATATGCAGTTCTTTGTATATCAATTATACCTCAATAAAGCCGTTTTTAAAAAGAAATTAGTTAAAACTTATTTTCTTTTTCTACTGTTTTACTTTTTGTTTCTGTAAAGTAAAAGGGACACACCTGAAGGATAACAAGATCAATGAAAGGAAAAAAACACAGATAACTAAATGTTGAAATCACTTAAAAAGAAAGAAAGAAAGAAAGAAAGAAAGAAAGAAAGAAAGAAAGAACGAAAGAAAGAAACCCTTAGAAAGAAGCAGGGCAAAAGAAAGCTTAATTTGCAATATAGCACATGTTTTATGAAGATCCCCACAGCTCTTTGGGAAAACTTTGTGATAGCATTTTTTTTTTAAATTGTGGTTTGACCTACCCTGCCATTTAACTAAGTGTTAACCTTCAGGTACAACTCAGCAACATGTTAGAAATAATAAGAGAATGAGATGAATCCACAGAAGTATTTAGAGAAAAGCAAAAATACAATTAAACAAAAAGCTAGAGGTGTACAATAGAGAACCAGTGTGTTTAATGAATGATTTGATAACTGCCACGATGTTCAGGCACAAAGCAAGACACAGAGCGTAACCCATTTGGATGTTGACTAATTTGGCTCATACGGCTGGCAGGAAGCTGAGTGTTCTACCCCTGCTGACACTGAAACTTTATTGATTTCACTTCTCAGAGAACTGTTGTCAGCACCTTCCATCAAAGGTTTTCCTTGAACACTAGAAATGGGTCACATGTCTCTAAAATTTGTGAAAATTATAAAACAGAATTTGGATCCCCCAGGAGTATGGCTATAGACAGGGAGACACCAAACACCAGGACCAGACTGTAAATATTAGAGACTCTGCAGGCCATACAGTCTCTGTCACAATTGCTTAACTTTGTTTTGTTGCATGGAGGCAGGTAAATTATACAATATGTACACAAATGGATACCACAAATATTTATTTTCTTTCTTTCTTTTTTTTTTATAGTAATCTAAAAATGTTAAAATATTCTTAGATTGCAGGTGATACAAAAATGGGTGGCAGACTGAATTTGGTGCACTGGAGTTTGGTAACCCCTAATATAAACTAATTCTAGTTAGTGACAGAATAAAGGGATTGATTATTCTTGTGTGTACGCATACCCAAAGGTGTCAGCTAGAGTTAGCTCATCTTGCCTATAAATTGGATTGGTTTGGACTTCTATTCCTCAAGGAAAGCACGAGGCCAGTTTTCTCTCTCTCTACCTCTTCCTCCTTTTTTGTGCATATGTGCCTTTGTCTCTCTCTGATGTCAGTCTCTATTCTATCTCTGTATCTCACTATGTCCCCTTGCTCCCCACATCATTTATCATCTCTCTTTCATCTCCACCATTCCTTAGCTCCAACCAGTTATAATATAGTACAAATGAACAATATCTTTTTGACCTACATTTGCTAACATTTTTAAATGGCCAGAAAAAATTTAAAGGAATAACATTTTGTGCCATGGAAAAATTATATGAAATTCAAATTTCTGTGACCATCAGTAACATTTTTTGGAATACCATCTGGAAGTTACATTATAAATAATACGTTTTTATATGAAGTAGAAAAAAAAGTTCTAAGAATTGTATAGTCCTGAGTTCAAGTTCAAGCTACATGAAATAAGGTTATATATATAAATAATCATTGCTAAGCAATGTCGATTATTTCAAGGCACTTTAAAATTTCAAGGAAATTCAAAAACACTTTTTTCTTTAAGATTTTATTTGTTTATTTGACAGAGAGAGATTATAAGTAGACAGAGAGGCAGGCAGAGAGAGAGGAGGAAGTAGGTTCCCCGCTGAGCAGAGATCCCGATACAGAGCCCCATCCCAGGACCCCTGAGATCATAACCTGAGCCAAAGGCAGACACTTAACCCACTGAGCCACCCAGATGCCCCTAAAAACACTTTTTAAGGAACATGAATTAAGTCCTATTTTAATTAATTCACTCACCCAGCATTTAGGTCTGGTAAATGACAGGGCTGAGATTCAAACTCAAGTTGGATTCTGGAAACTTTGTTCCCCTAACAATGATGCACTGTAGTTATCTATCAAAGCCATTTTTTCTTGGGTAGGCAGTTCTAGAAACAATCATGATAGAGAATGATTTCCTCATGGAGTAAAATCTAAGAAGAGAAAGTGAAGTCTCAAAGAGCTAAAATGAATTTTGAAACAATCCTACTTCCCCATGCATTGCCACAGGGAGTCTAAATGGGTATGAATGAATAGAAGCATAATGATTATTTGGAGTTTTTTTAAATCAGAAAAAAGGTGATGGCCAACAGTTTTATGAAATGGACAAGACGGAAACCACAATATGAATGAGTGGACGAAGTCCTGGCTTTGAGGGTCCAGGGAGCTATGACAGTGGCAAGAGGGTCTTCTTGGCTCCTTTCAGTGGAGGGAGTATTCCTTCTTCCATACAGAGCTTTATTACTGATCTTAGAAGAACAAATAAATGAAATATCAAAAATCACAGAGCAAACTATAAAAACCTGAAATACTGAAGACAATGAGGGGAAATTTAGAGTCTAGATCCCAGTGGTAGACACAGAGATCATCCACCCAGACCTTCTTTAACTGCTCGAGCTATAAGTCCCTTCAGGATTTGCTACAGCTACAGAAATCCAGGGCCAACCCTCCTTAGGGTTGCCCACATCTAATGATTGATCAGTACTTGGTATTAAGGCACAAGCACTTTGGTCCAACTCTGGACAACTCTGATAGTTCATGCTTTTCCAGGGCTTCTTGCTAGGTTGGGAGAGGCTTTGTTAGGCCTTTGATATGATTCAATGTCACCTTTGACCCAATTTTGTTTTCCTCCCTTCTCTTCCAAAGGAATTGATTCCTAATAAATACCTGAAGGCTAAACCTCATGTTAGCATCTATGTCCAGTGATGCCAACCACCAACCACCAAGAACTGACACCAAAAGTGGTCTGAGAAAGCAGGTACTATGAGGGGTTCTGGAGATGGATCACTTGATGCCCTGATGCCAAGGAGGACAGCCCCCCAGTGACAGATGGAACATCATCAGACCCTGTTACCTAAAGTGAGCACACATTCTTCAGGAGACACAGCAAAGGTCCTATGGAATCATTGGTACAACAGGTGTCCGAGCACATGGGGACACTTTGTCCAGGAAACAGCAGTGAAGGAAAGGAATCACAATTTAGGCAGAAGTTATTAAGATTATTAAGAATTATTAAGTTATTAAGAAGATTATTAAGGAGAAGTTAGACTATTGTCACAAAATTGGGGCATAGAGGAATAGGTGGACTACCCAAGTAACCCACTCAGGTGTGTTTTGGTAGTTTCTTGCCCAAACTGACTTCTCAAGTGCAATTTCACAAGAACAAAACACAAAATCACATTTGTATTTTACTGTGGAAAAAATCTGAATCCAAGAATCTTACTTCTAGCCTCTGTTTTTTAAATTGCATATCAGTAGTAAAGAATCAGAAAATTTAATTTAAAAAATATGACTGCACAACATTAAAAAATAGAAATAAATCTCTAAAAATATACATTTTTCCACCACAAGACACCATTTAACATATTAAGAATATTAAAAATTAAAGTTCAGAGGATATGGAGTTCATATCAGAGGATATGCCTGAAATTTGTCTCAAAGTTACATTTTGTGGTTCATAAATTTGAAGCTGTTAAAACCTTTCAATTCCTCTATGCAGACTCTGATATTTGTATTTGAGGAACTATTCTTTTTGTAGGTACCGAGATAACTGGAAAACTCGTAGTAAATTCCACAAAATGAAGCATATTCTCAATTATTTTTTCTATGTTAAACTATACAAATTAAAAATCAAATTTTCTCCCAGGTTTTGTTTTATTCTCCATTCGGAGTATATTTCTTCAACAAATATCATGTCAGGGTGACACTCATTAAATAATTTCTCTATTCAAATTTTTTAATGTATTTAAATCATATCCTGCAAAACTACGCCTCAGCAATTTTGTTTCATTCCGTTATTAAATACAAATTCAAACAATAACAACTCCAGTGAAGATATTTTTTAAGATTTTATTTATTTATTTGAGAAAGAGAGAGAGCACATGAGAGAGCGCATGAGTGGGGAAGGGGCAAAGGGAAAAGCAGACTCCCTGCTAAGCAGGAAGCCCAATGCAGGGCTGGATGCCAGGACCCTGAGCTCATGCCCAGAGCAGAAGGCAGATGCTTAACCTATGAAGCCATCTAGGCATCCCTCCAATATTTTTTTTTTCCAATTCAAGATGTTCCAAAGCACAAATAGGGAATTTCAAAATTGTATCCTACACATATTTGAGCACGCATTCTTCAATTTGTTGAATTCCTGCTTTGATTTATTTTGTGATTAATGTCATTGACTTCTCATTTGCAAACTTTGTTTTCAGTAATTATAATTCAATAAAAGTGTCAAAATCTGATGTTTCATAGATTCCATTCATTAAATATTTGATTAAAGTATTCCAACAGACTTTTTTTTTAAAGCAACCAGAATTAAGAAGATATAGTCATAGTAAATACATTTCAATGCAATAAATTTCAATGTTGGTCACATGTGATGATGACTTTTAAACTAATAGGTCTAAGGCTCAAAATTTCTAAAATCTAACTGATGATGGATAGCAATGAGAAGCATGTACACTGTTGAAGAATATTTCAATTTATTTGTGGTGGTGATTAAATGTAACAAAAAATTTACTGTCTTAAACTTTGTAGGTATACAGTTTAGTAGTGTTAAGTACATTCACAAGCTATGAAACCAATTTAGAGAACTCTTTCATCTTACAAAACTAAAAGTTTACACCCATTGAATACCTCCTCACATCCCCTTCTCCTCAGACCCTGGCAACCACCATCCTAGTTTCTGTCTCTATTAATTTGACCACTCTAGGTATCTCATGTAAGTGGAATCATACAGTATTTTTCTTCCTATGTGTGGCTTGTTTCACTTAGCATAATGTCCTCAAGGTTCACACATGCTAAAGCATGTATCAGAATTCCCTTCCTTTTAAAGCTGAATAATATTCCATTACATGTATCTACCATTAACCTTAAATATAGGACCATCAGTTATTCTACCAGAAAACATGGGTCTATTTGAGTATAGCAGAGAATTGCAATTTGGGGCAAGCAAGCTATGGCAAAATCATAGATAAATCCAAAAAACAGAAGAGAGAAACATTGTTTTAGGGAGAAATAAGAGAAAGCTGGGAGGGATTGTTTTGAATGAAACCCCACTGAAGTTCAGGGTGATGACAGTTTCTCATTGGCTAGGGGTAGCTTACTCCTTGTAGGAGATGCAATATACATCCTTCCCTATTGAGGTCTATAAGTGATGATTCCTTTCCTTTGATGGTTCTTCTAGTGGGTCTATAACTGACAATTCTTCTCTAACTGATGTCAAGTGGTATAGTTCCTTCTAGCTTCCCACTCCACTTTCATGAGGTTTCCCTTCATTAATTTTCACAATACAACTAACAAAGACTCTTACCTTCACCAGTCTTTACTTAGGCTCCTCTGAGCCTTCTTCTCAATAGGCCTCAACCTTGGCCTCTGTCCTTGCCCAGGCTGCACAGCCCAGTCTTAGCAAGAATCCTGCTAAGGCAATATGGAGATAATACTCAACTCTCGATATCCAATCACTCTTGATATCTGGTTACGTTCCTCATTCCCCATCCTGATATTTTAGACCTTGGCCTGCTTTCACCATGAATCCTACTAAGTCTAAGTTGGTTTACTAAGAATACTCTCCCTTGATGCCTCCTCTTGCATAATTCACTATCACACTCTACTCATTGACTGTAAATCCCTACCTGTCCCTATATTCCTGATTTCTTTCCCTACTGAAATGCCCCTATTAAAATAGTCTTGAAATCACAAGTAGGCAGAGAGGCAGGCAGAGTGGGGGGGGAAGCAGGCTCCCCACTAAGCAAAGAGCCTGATGTGGGGCTCGATCTCAGGGCTCTGAGATCATTACCTGAGCTGAAGGCAGAGGCTTAGCCCACTGAGCCACCCAGGTACCCCATAATTTTATCGTTAATATCACATTTTATTTATCCACTCATCAGATGGACACTTGGATTGCTTCTACCCTTTGGCAGTTGCAAAAAGCACTGCTATAAATATGAACAGACAAATATTTCTAAAACCTTGCTTTCAATTCTTTTGAGTATATACTCACAAATGGAACTGGATACATCACCTGGTAATTTTTTGTTCAGTTTTGTGAAAAATCCCTATACTCTTTCCCAGAGTGACTACATCATTTTACATTCTGACCAAAAGTGCATAAGAGTGTCAATTTCTCCACATCCTTGCTAGCATTTGTTATTTTCTGTTTTTTTTTTTTAATTTGTTTCTTTGTTTGATTTTCAGAGCAGTCATCCTAATGGATATAAAATCGTATCTCATTTTGGTTTGATTTATGTTTTCACAGATTAGTGATGTTGATTATTTTGTCATGTCTTTTGTGGCCATTTGCATATCTTCTTTGGGAAAATGTGTATTCAAGACCTTTGTACCTTTTTAAAATTGAGCTGTTTGCTTTTGTTGTTGAGTTATAGGCGTCCATGCTATACTCTGGACATTAACCCCTTATTAGATTTATAATTCATAAATATCTCCTCCCATTCCAGAGGCTATCTGTTTACTCTACTGATTTCATACTTTGATTCACACAAGTTCTTAACATTGATGTAGGTCAATGCATCTATTTTTACTTTTGTTACTTGTGCTTTTGGTGTTATATCAAATAAACCATTGCCAAAACCAATGTCAGGAAGCTTTTCCCCCGTGTTTCCTTCTATGAATTTGGTATTTTAGCTTTTATCTCTGAACATAAAACATAAAAAAAGTCTTTAACCAATTTTCAGTTAATTTTGTATATGGTGTTTGATAAAGGTGCAACTTCACTCTTTACATGTAGATACTCAGTTTTCCTAGCACCATTTGTTGAAGGGACTGTTCTATACCCATTGAATAGTTTTGTCATGTTTGTTGAAGATAACTTGGCCACATATGTTTATTTCTGGATTTTCTATCCTATTTCTATCCTATTACATTTGTCCATCTGTATGGTTTTTACCATTAGCCATGCTATTTTGATTATTTTAGCTTGGTAATAACTTTTGAATTAAGAAGTATAAGACCATCAACTCTACATTTATTCAAGATTGTTTTGGCCTTTTGAGGTCCCTCGAGATTCCATATGAAATCTTAAGGTGGATTTTGCAATCCCTTTTAAAAAAAAATATTTTGATATTGATAGATTTTGATTTTGATAGGGATTACATTAAAACTGCAAATTGTTTTTGGTGCTATAGATACCTTAACAATATTAAGTCTCCCAATCCATCAGCACAGGATGTTTTTCCATTTAATTGTGTCTTCTTTAATTTGTTTAATATTTTGTAGTTTTCTGTATATGTACCTTTTGCCTTGATGGTTAAGTTTACTCCTAGGTATTCTTTCCTTTTGGTGATTTGTAAGTGATTTTTTTTTTTTAATTTCCTTTCAGATTGTTTACTGTTAGTGTATAGTATGGCATATAGTATAAAGAAATGCAACTGATTTTGTGTATTGGTATTTTTATCCTACAACTTTGCTGAATTCTTTTATTAGTTCTAAAATGTTGTTTTGTTTTGCTTTGTTTTTGTATGTGTGGAATCTCTAGGGATTTCAACATATAAGATAATGTTGCTGCAACCAGAAATACTATTACTTTTTCCATTACAATTTGGATTCATTTTTATTTCTTTGTTTTCCCTAATTGCTCCTTTTAGGATATCCAGTACCATGTTGAAGAGAAGTGGCAACGGCAGACATCCTTGTCTTTTCCTGATCTTAGAGGAAGAGCTTTTTAGTCTTTCACCACTGAATATGATGTTAGTTTTGAGTTCTCATAAATGGCCTTTATTCTTTTGAGGTAGTTTCCTTCTATGCTTAATTTGTTGAGTTTTTTTAAAGGTATTGACTTTCACCAAATGCTTTTTCTGCATCAAATGAGATGATCACACGGGAGTTTGGGTTTTTTCCCCCTTCCCTAAGTAAACATGGTATATTATATTGATAGATTCCACTCTTTTCTTTCTGTCCAAAGGAAGGAGCTGGGAAATGGGTGCTGTATTAGTTTTCCCCTCCAAAACTACTTATTAGGTTTCCCCAACCCAAACTCAAATGTAGAAAGCCAGAAAGGTACTCCACTGGGAGACTGGTGTGCTTGTCAGAAGGGATACTGACATCGGGCTTTAATTTGGTAAACTATAGAATTTCAAAGACCCATCTTATTCTGTTACTGGGTCAGAACATATTGAATGGTTTTGGAGGGTTTTTTTGTTTTGTTTTTTTGTTTTGTTTTGTTTTGTTTTTGCAAAATTTGACTGGCATCTTTGGTAAGGCAAAGGGATTTGGGGTCAGACACTCTCTTTGGAAAGTTTGCATCTAAACCTGGTGGGAGCTGCTTAGAACTGCACTGCAAAGAGTAAAGACAGTGAAATCTTATATGTAGGCCTGACTGGACTTTTAAAAATATCTAGAAATAAAACTTTGTTTATATATGAAAATGGCTGAAAAAGCTATAGATCAGTTCAGAAACAGATGCCCAATTTACAATGGTTTAACTTAAGTTTTTTTGAATTTATGATAGTAGAAAGCATACTTCAAATTTTGATCTTTGATCTCTTCCCAGGCTAGCTATATGCAGTACAAACGCTCTTGTGATGCTGGGCAAGGACAGTGATCCACAGCTCCCAGTCAGCCAGCAATCATGAGGGCAAGCAACCAACACACTGACAACCATTATGTTCCCATACAACCACAGTGTTTTTCACTTTCAGTACAGTAGTCAATAAATTACATAAGACATTGAGCACTATTACTAAATAGGTTTTGTGTTTTTAGATACTGTTGCCCAACTATAGACTAACGTAGGTGTGCTGACCACATTTAATGTAGACTAGACTGAAGTATGTTTGGTAGGTTAGGTATAATTTGTGAATTTTCTACTAATGATATTTTCAATTAATGATGGGTTTATTGAAAGGTAACACCATTTTAAGTCAAGGAAGATCTGTATTGGGTGAAGAAGAGGAGGGATGATGCAGCAAAGTGAGGGACAATGAAAGAAGTAAACTGATTTCTGTTTGCTCTTCTAAGTCCAGCACTTCTAGGGTACTAGAGGTAGATATATAAGTACATTGAAAAGTATCCAGGATGAACTGTCAACATTTTAAAAAAGAAGAGTTCATTTCATCTTGAAACAGTCATAGCTTTGTAAAGGAGGTGAGATTTTGGGATGTGAGCTGGTATTTAAGGGAGGTGGAGTGGGGCAGGGGCAACATTACAAATAGGGACAAATAAAAACAGTGAAAGGAAGAATGTATAAGATTTTCCAAAGGAAAGTTAAGCACTTTGTTTGATGGGCAGAAAACATTATGTAGAATATAAAATAGTAAAAGACCTGGAAAAGTAGATAGGTGTATGATACTGAAGGTCTTTTGTTGAAGAGACTAGAATTTTGGTGGGGAGGGAGATGGGGCTTTGGAGGAATAGCAGTGAAATATAATTTCCTGACAAGAACATGAGATGATCAAAGTAACATTTTGGGATGTATAATCTGACAAGATGGAAGCCAAACGGGGGAATGTGTCAGGAAACAACTTTAAGATTTCAGCTACACTACCTGCCCTCTCATCTTTGGGTTTCTTTGAAGCATTCCTCATGCAAAGATAACTTTCCACCACCTTTATTCATTTTTAGCCTATAGATAAATACAAAAGCTGTAAACCCAGAATTAGAACTCTGGTCATGTGACTCCCCAAATTCACATTAGCCATCATATTGTCAGCTCACAATCAGATCTATTATGAATACTCTTATATTATTACCATACTCCTGAGATAGTTGGGAAAGGGGAGGATTCTGTAAATCATTAGGGACTTTATTTCATTTCATTTTATTTTCTGATTTTATCTCATGATAATGCTAACATGATTTTAACTTAAGAAAATATTGCTGACTCACAAGAAGTCCATGAAATTAATCTGCACATCTCTAAAATAATCCAAAGTGAGAACCAGAATTTATATTTGTTCGCAAGCTGGAGCTATCTTTGGTAATTTTATTCTTGTTTCTTAAGTGCTCTGTGTTTATTCTTCAGTGAGAAGTCCTCATAGAATACACTGCATATATTTTGAGTATGGTCTTAACCAGAGTTCATTGCCTTCACAGAATAAAATCAGCCATTCCAAGTACCATGCGCCAAGAGTCAGGTTTCCATTTTATCTTTTTGTAAAACATAATGCTTTAAACTATGAAAACATGTGTGAATATACCACTGGAAGTAGGGGCCTTGCTGGGTCTCTTTAGACCATCCTCAGGTCAACCTTATAAGCATCAATGTTCACAAAAAGAATGCCTAGTCTTTTATTTTTTCCCCAATGTTAATCTTGCTTTAATGTCAATGGCCTTTACAGAGAGACCTGCTTAGCAGTTATGATTGTAAAATACTTGAATTTGTCGCTCTAACATGAATTGGATTATTTAATCAAGAATATTCTTTATTTGACAAACATAAATGTGTGACCAGATTACCGTTCAGAACCACAATTTACAATTGTGGACATAACTTGTATTGGAGATTCTGCTTACAATAAACTCATTTTAATATTTTTCTCATTTATATATTGTGCTCGACTCATGTTTTTCATCTGGGAACATGTAAAATCATATGCATTTTAGTTTACAAAAAAAGCGTAGCACTTTAGCCCTTTGATATGAAAACATTTATTAATGTTTGAATGGAGCTTTCAAAAGTCAAGCAGATTTAATTTGAAACTTATAAATAAAAGATTTGCACTTGGGTTAAATTTTTCTCCAAGGCACCTGTGTTTTTCCTTTATTGATCATTATGTTGCATGAGAAAGTGTGCTAATTCACTCTGTTGCCATTTTAATTAATGCTCAACTGAATTTACTCAGTCAGAGACCCATGCCAGCATCTCCAGGCATGGGTCAGTACTTTGAACTCTTTCTTCAACATGCTTTTCTTTTAAGAGAGGACTTCATGCAAATGAGAACAAAAATCCTCTTGGTTTGAAGTCATAATCAATTTAAATAAATTATTTTAGAATTAACTGAGGCAAAGACCTAAAGAAATTAGCCACATTCCACATTGAGGTTCAAGACTACACAAGATTTTATAACAAAACTAAATCATAGTCTCAACACTTCTTCCATATAGAAAGTATTAAATGTTTAGGAGTTAGGAGATTAAGGAGCTTTGGGAAAGCCATTCTGATGCTCTAAGTCCTACTATCCCTGAGAGGTCAGGGTTAGGAGTTTCTGTACTTTGCCTCAAAACTAGGGAAAGGGGTTTCCAATGAACATTCAGGGTGTTTTTGAAGTATTGTGATATTGATATCATATCAGCATTATGCTATGTTCTGGCAACTTGGGAAACAGAGTGGACTTGCTTATGTCTCTTGCCTGATAAATATAAAGAGGGACAAGCTGACCGAAGAAACCATTGAAACAGCACCATGGAAACAGCAGTTTGGAAATCAATTGCATTGCCTAAGAAGATGAGCCTGATGTAGCTGGTTCCCAAAGCAGATGTGACGTAGGGTGAGTTTCCTTCTCCCACAGGTGTACAGGCAAGAGACCTTAGAAGATCCCCTGAAAACAAGAATTGTATACTCTGCCACTAAAGCTTAGGAAAAAATCATAATTGACAAGTGATAACCTAATACACTTGTGCATTTAGAGAATTAGATAAGAGAGTTCCTATGAGGAGAAAAGGGTCTCAAAAGAACCTAGGAAACTTCTCAATGAGTGAATGAGTCAACTTTTCAAACAGCTCCTAGACCCAGGGAGCACCAAACCCAGCTCATTCACATAACTATTTGGAATGAAGGAATTTTCCTCTTCCTTAAATAGAGACACTCCTCTATTGCTGAAATTTCCCAAGTTTCACTGGTCAGAAATCTCTGGAAGAACAAAACTTCTAGTAGCATAAAAAGAGTCTCTCTGTGGAGCCCTGCCCCTGTTCCTGCACACAATCAGACTGAATCAGGCTCTAGCTAAGATAGAGAATGGGAAAGCTGGCCTGCAAACAAAGTATTAAGATTTTGATTATTATGCTCTACTGGACAAATTAATAACTGGATTGATACGCTTTTGTGGGAAGAAGTTACAAAGAACTTTCCATTATCTGAGAGTGAGCAGAAGATTCGTGAGTCCAGGTGAACACAAGAACATTTTTATTCAGGTGGACACAAGAACCAGTCCCAAAAATGGGGTTTGAATGGACAGTAGGGAGTGTTGTTGCTAAAAAGGAAGTCTTATTTATTTACCATAGTTGTTTCACTTCCCTCACAGCCTTCATGTGGTACATACATACTTGCTAAAAATCTTAATTTTAAATTGTTAAAAATCTTAACTGTGGAAAGAGCCAAGATGCCCTTCAACAGATGAATGGATAAAGAAGATATGGTCCATATATACTATGGAGTATTATGCCTCCATAAGAAAGGATGAATACCCAGTTTTTTTTTATCAACATGGATGGGACTGGAGGAGATTAGGCTGAGTGAAATAAGTCAAGCAGAGAAAATCAATTATCATATGGTTTCACCTGCTTGAGGAGCATTAAGGAATAACATGGAGGACATTAGAAGAAGGAAAGGAAAAATGAATTAGGGTTAAATCAGAGGGGGGGAGAGGAACCATGAGAGACTGTGGACTCTGAGAAACAACCTAGGGTTTTGGGAGGGAGGGGGTGGGGAGATGGGTGAGCCTCGTGGTGGGTATTAAGGAGGGCACATATGCACGGAGCACTTGGTGTGGTGCATCAACAATGAATCTTGGAACACTGAAAAAATAAAATTAAATTAAAAAAAAAATCTTTACATTTTCTACCAACTGGTCAGTTCTTCATCTTCTTAAAGTTATTCTGTAAACCCAAAGTGCTATGATGACTGAAAATGTGACCTTGGCATCACATCTAAGATTATATTTACTATTGTCCTTGCTGTATCTGCTCAATGTTCTATAATCTGGCTTCACCTCCTGCCATCTATATGGAATATCTCTTTTCAAGGCCACTTATGGCGTTTCTTCCTAGTTATTAAATGCAATGCAAAATGTACAAATTTTGCTTTAACACAGCTGAACTCTTTCTTCTTGTGTTCCTCTCTTCCCACTTTTCTAACAACTCTCCAAGTTGGATTTACTTTATAAGAACTTGAGCTCTGCAGTCAGACTTCCTAAGCTTCAAAGCCACATCCATTGCGTATAGCTGTGTGCCTTGGGAAATCACTTATTCTCACTAAGCTTTCATTTCCCCATTTATGAAAGGAGACATAATAGCATATCATTTGACACAGAGCCTATTATGTAATAAACACTCAATGTTAACTAGCCTTTACTATTTTTATTGTCAGAATCATCCGGTCTATTCCTCTGAGTCTCCACTTTGAATGAAATCCCTCATCCTATACATGAAATAGTTGTATTTCCTGGAGTTATGTATTTGGCTCTCTTCTCCAGGTAATGTATATATCCAATGTATTTTATTTCTTTCATTTCCATACCTATAACTATCACCTATGTTCTTAAAATTCACAAATTCAGGCTCATACTTCTCTTCTAAACTGCAGATCCAAATACATAGCTGCTTATTGAAAATTTCTACTTGTTACCCATTATCTCATCAAACCCAACATTTCTAAAATAAAACTCTTCATTCTCACCCTCTAATCCAATATACACCCCCCCACACACACACACATATATACAGACACATGCAAACATGAACACCTGTTTTTGGAACTTCATTTCCTAGGTAGGAGCTAACACAACAAACATCTTGGTCGCTTATGCCAGAAATGGATGAGTTCTCCTACATTTATTTTTGTCCCTCCCTTCCCATCCCAATTTGTCACTAAATACTGTAAACTCTGCCTCCCAAATACTTCTCAAATAAGTCAACACTTCTCCATTGCTATTCTGATAATTAGGAAAACAGAAAGGCCAAAACACATGCTCTTTGTGATTTAGCTACTGCTCATCTTTTCTCTCACCATTCCTCCTCCTTCAAGCCTGTTTATCAGCTACATCCAGCTATTTCAGTTTCCTGAATACATCAGATTTTCTCTTCATTTCTTGGCTTTGAATATTATGTTTTCCCTGCCCAGGCTGTGACCACTTGAGTATATATTTGATCTAAAAAAAAAAAAAAAAAATACAGGGGAGCCTGGGTGGCACAATTGGTTAAGTGACCAACTCTCAGTTTTGGCTCAGGTAATGGTTTTAGGGTCACGATCTCAGGGTCATGAGATCAAGTCCCGCATCCAGCTGCATACTCAGCCCAAAGTCTGCTTAAGATTCTCTTCTCCTTCTGGCCCTTTCCACTCCCCGACCATGCATGTACACATGTGCACATGCTTTCTCTAATAAATAAATCCCCTTTAAAAATAAAACAAGTACAAACAAGCTGAGTACCACTGACCACATTATCTCAACAACCCTAGCATGTTAAGGATCATTACCATTCTCCCTTTAGAGAACAGAAAGGAAGTTCAGAAAGTTTAAGTATATTACACCTGGTCCCTCACTTAGAAGTTGTCATAGCCATGTCTGGAATTATATAGGAGTTAAGCAAATTGTTGTTTGGCTGGCTGGTTGGTTGGTTGGTTGGTTGAATCTTGGGAATTATTATTTTTGTTACTTCTAATGACATCAAAATAGAAAATCAAATATTTTGACTAACTTACCCAAAATCCTATAACTGATTCATAATAAAGCAGGAACTTAATTTTTTTGTTATACTTGATTGTCTTTTCCAAGTCTTTAGACAAAATGAAAAATAAATAATCATGGCCCAAAGTGACAACAATTTTGTTCACAAACACTTCCTCTGACCATTTTGAACTAGCACTTTTCCCCTCCTTCACGAAGAGACTTTTTCAAGATCTGAATAAAATACTATATCCTCCTTTATCAGAATTGTCTGATCTTTCAGTTGATCACTCCAGCGATTCACTCCTTTAAAATCCTGTTACATTTACAATCTATATCATCTGGGCTCAAACTTAATCCTATGTGACTTGTATTATTTCTTTATTTTTTAAATTTTTTTTAAAGATTTGTTTATTTATTTTAGAGAGAGAAAGTACATTGGAGTTGGGGGAGATGCTGTGGGAGAGAGAAAGAGGCAGAGAAGCACACTCCTGCATTGAGCACAGAGCCTGATGCAGGGCTTGATCCCATAACCCTGAGATCATGACCTGAGCTGCAATTAAGAGTCAGACACTTAACCAACTGAGCCACCCATGTGTCACCCCCCTTGTTTCTTTGTTAAATCCTCTTTATATTCATTATCTTTTATTAAGGTATAGTAGATTACAATTCATACTTTTTTGTATATAGCAGATTCTCTGAGTTTTGCAAATGCATAGTTATACTAAATCACCAAAATCAAAATATAGAAAAATTCCATTAATGAAAAGATAAAACAAAACAAAACAAAACTCCCCCATTCCCAGATCGTCATCCTTCCCTCTTATTCCACCCAGCCTCTGACAATAATTGATCCATTTTGGGGGGCTTATAGGTTGGTATTTTCCAGGATGTCACAGACATGGAATCATATAGTATATAACCTTTGGGAGCTGGCTTCTTTCACTTACTATAACACAGTTGACGTTCACCCACATTATACAAGTATCAGTAGTTGGTTCCTTTACTTTGCTGAGTAGTATTTCAAAGTGTGATATGCCAGAGTTTGTTTATCTATTCACCCGTTAATGGATAGCAGTTATCTTCAGTTTTTGCCAATTATGAATAAAGTTAACACAGATGTTTGCACATGATTTGTATATTAAAAAAACGTTTGTTTCTGGCGAATTTCCAGAAAGGGATGGTAAATGGATATTTAACTTTATAAGATATTATCAACCTGTTTTCCACGTTAATGTACAATTTTGCGCTTTCAACAGCCAATTACAAACCTTCCAATGGCTCTGCATCGTCACCATGTATCACCAGGTACTAAAATCTTTGCAGTGTTAATAGTAGTATCTCACCATGCTTTTAATTTATAGTTCTCTCATGAATAATGATGTTTAGCATTCTTGTATGTGTATATGTGCCATCTGTATATCATTTTTGGTAAAGTACCAGTTTAAAAATTTTTTCAAAAATTTATTTCCATTTTTTTTTTCTTCCCATTGAGTTCTAGGTGTTCTTTATTTATCCTGGATACAAATTCCTTCCATATATGTGATAAAAAATATTTTCTTTCAGTCTATGACTTGTATTTTTTTCAAAGACTTATTTATTTGGGGGGCAGAGAGAGAGAGTGAGAGTGGGGAGAGTCTTACAATGATTCTGTGTGGAGTGTGGAGCCTGATGCAAGGCTCGATCTTGCAACCCTGAGATCACAACCTGAGCTGAAACCATGAGTTGGACACTGTACCCAGCCACCCCTCTGGCTTGTATTTTTATTTTCTTAAGAGTATCTTTTGAAAAGTAGCAGTTTTGAAGTTCTCTATGTTGATAAATTCCAATATATCATTTTTTTTCTTTTTTTTTTTTTTTTTTATTGTGTTCTTGTGGTCTAACCAAAGAAAACTTTGCCTATACCGGATCATTTTTCTCCTATGTTATTTTCTAAAAATTTTACATTTTTAGATTTTATTTTTAGGTATATGACCCATTCTGAGTTCAAGGATCTAAGTTTTTGTTTTGCTTTTGGTATATGGATGTCCAATTGTTCTAGGATCATTGGTTGAGAAATGGTCATTTCAACTATGATTTGCCCTTTCCCCTTTGTTAAAATTCCATTGATCCTATACACTGGGTCTACTTCTGGACTCTGCTGTGTCCCTTTGATCTATGTATCAGTAATTTTACCAACATCACACTGCTTTGAATACTGTAGGTATAATAAGTCTTAAAAGTGGGTAGTTCAAGTACTCCAAAAATTTCTGAAAAATTCTATTCTATGCTATGTTTTTTAAATTTAAAAATAAATAATTTTATTTATTTAATATATAGAAATGTTATTAGTTTTTCACATTGATTTTATATCTTGCAATCATGCTAAACTCACTTTTTAGTTCCAGTTGCTTTTTTCTGTAAATTCTTTGGTATTTTCTAAATAGATAATTATATTGTCTGAAAATAAAGATTGTTTTATTTCTTTCTTTTCCATTAGCATGAATTAATTTTTTTTCTTAGCTCAGTTCACCAACTAGAACCTAGAGTGTGATATTCATAAAAGTGGTAATAATGGTGAAACATATCTTGTTCTTTAACAAACAATCATTGAGTTTTCCACCATTAAAGAAAGGCATCTTTTTCTATAGATGCTGTCTATCATGTTGAGCAAGTTTCCTTCTGTTTCTAATTTGCTATGAGTTTTTATCATGAATGGATACAGAATTTTGATAAAGTCATTTTCTATATCTTCTGGAAGATCAAATGATTTTTCTTCTTTAGACTTTTGATGTGATAATTTATACCTATTAATTTTCAAATGCTGAACAATCATCACATTCCTAGGATAAACTTCACTTTGTCATGAGAGATACTCACACACACATACATATATTATACTTACATATATTTCATTTGTGAAAATTAAATTCTCATCTAGGAAGATTTACTACAGGGTAGCCTGTTCTGTTCCACCTTTAAATTAGCAGCTGGAACAAAACAATTGAGTTCAAGGTCACCAGTATGCTAATGACAAGTAGTCAGATTTATAACAACACTAAGGGGATGGATACAAATTATGTAAAATATTAATTACTAGGGTCAAAACATACAAATATAAGAATATATGTGTATATATATATATATATATATTTTTTTTTTTTTTTTAAAGAAAATAAACAACTTTGGGGTCATTCCTTGCATGGTAAACCTAATATACAAAAATATCTATGGGGCACCTGGGTGGCTCAATCGCTAAGCTGCTACCTTCCGCTCAGGTCATAATCCCAGGGTTTTGAGATAGAGTCCCCGCATCAGGCTCCCTGCTCAGCAAGAAGCATGCATGTCCCTTTCCCACTCCCCTGCCTGTGCCCTCACTTTCTGTGTCTCTCTCTGTCAAATAAATAAATAAAATCTTTTAAAAAAAATTTATAAACTCCAACTTAAGGAAAAATAAACCAACAAGTCCAATGGAAGGCTTTGATAGTTTATACTGCATTAAAATATGAAAAAATGAAATATGAAAACTGACAATCTTGCTATAAGGTCCTCAAAATATGTCTCTCTTCCATTCAGAGCATAATCTATAAATATACTTGTATTTTTTTACATATATACACTAAGAATTTAAAACCTTCTTCTGTTTGGAAAACTTCAAATGTTTTTAAAACTATAAAATTTTCTATTTTTTACCAATTAACATATAATAAAACAATCATTAAGAGTTAAATCACATAGAAGTTTATATAAATTTTATAAAATGTAATAAAATTTATAATTTAGGAACTATTCAAAGGAGAGTAACCAAGAGGTTAAACAGAAAGAATGTCAAAAAGGAAGTAGGAGCATTGGTAATGTTTTCCAATACTAAATGACCTTTAGTCTGAAAGTCAATTACATTTGTTCTAAGAATTAAAAATCAGAGTCTATAAATAGGCTCTTTAAAAGTAGTGAATTCCTCCATCACTAGGGTTGTTTATGCTTAGAATGTATGGCCCTTTCCCAAGGATGATGTAGACAAGATTCAAGCATAGAGGTGAGAATCTGGAGGGAGAGAATAAAACTATCATGAAAATGACCCACAGGCTGTATTTTATCTCTTCCATCTGGAGGCTATAGTTCCTGAAACAGACAATAAAATTGTAACAGTCATGCTCTGTTCTTTCGATTTCCTTGGCAACCATGAGCACAGCATACTCTCAAAGGTTATAATTGTTGGTGTATTCTCCAGTGGGAACATCAGGGCTACCTTGAGGACTCTTCTGGATCAAAATGTAAATGCAAATTTGTTCCTGCACTATATGATAGTACGGATTGCTTAGATCGTTTAGAGGGCAATTTAGAAAGAGGATCTAGGTCAAAGGAACCAAAGGAAACAGGATGCTCCCCCAATTACACTGTGCATTGGCATCCTGGCTAGCCCATACCTGAGCCCCACATAAAATCAGAGCCCAGAATCCGCTCAACAATCCCCTCTTCTTTCTCTTCCTGTCAGACCAGAGCTTATGTTGAAACCAAAGTGGTTTAATAGACTGAATCCAGCTGGAGAGTGAGTCATATATGTGAGTCACTGGTCTATGAGAATTTAGGCTATGAAAAACAAAGAAATAGTACATGTCCACTTAGGAGACTTCCCTTCTATAGATGGTCTTGGAGCCACACAGAGAACAACTCCAGGTCTCACCTCTCAGGAACTAGCACTCTTCAAAGTCCCCCCATCTTAGGTCTCCTGGTCTATTGCTCTCCTACCACTGCCAGCATAATTCTAGGCTACCCACTCCCAATGAATTTTCCTTGGCCCATTTACGTGATGCTTAGGGCCAGAAGGGTTTGGTTTTATAATTTGTATTCCCTCTTAACATTGAAATCTTTAATAAGAGTTGTCCCAGGCCTTAAAGAAATGTAAAAATGTAATAAAACTTGTTGGTAACCCCAGTTTCCTTAACTCTGGCTAGTGGATATAAACAGAGAATGTGAGAGGAGGGAGCAGGAGAGTGTTCTGTTGTGATTTACTGTATAAAGGTTTTTTCCTCTTGGTTAATAGGAAAATAGATACTCTGTTAATCTTCAGACTAGCTATAGGCTTCATGTTTAATGAGGAAAAGGATATTCAATGGTTTTTCAAAGTATAACACAGCTGGAATAAAATAACCCAAGTATTAACAATTTGCATGCTCTATATACAATTGGTGATATTTCTACTGAGTATTTAAACAATGCACTTAAAGCATAAGGTTTGAAATAAAGATAGACACACTCACTGCTTTCTAAGTATTTTTGTTTAAGATTTTATTTATTTATTTGACAGAGAGAGATCACAAGTAGACAGAGAGTCAGGCAGAGAGAGAGGGAGAAGCAGGCTCCCTGCTGAGCAAAGAGCTGGATGCGGGGCTCGATCTCAGGATTCCAAGATCATGACCCAAGCTGAAGGCAGAGGCTTAACCCACTGAGTCACCCAGGTGCCCCTGCATAAGCCTCTTAATAAGACGGAAATCCTATCTGAACTGTCTTCGTTTCAGCAAAGACATCACATCACTCTGTAGCCCTATTTCAGAGGCTACCACACAATTCCTTTACCTTTACTCTCTTCTCTATCTGAAGAATGGAAAACCTCAAATGTGACTTGGTCTATCTTAAAATCAAACTTAATTGAGTAAACACCATTGTAAGAGATGCTGTATAAGTAACATTTTACACCCTGCTTTTAAGGAAATCATTCTACTTAGGAGAAGAAGAAAATAAGCAAATTATTACTACCAGTTGATAAGTGACCATGTAAAGGAGGGGTTTATGCAGCTGGCTCTGAAGGATCAAGTAAAATTTCACAGAGGAGTTATGTCTAAGTTGAATTTTGAATGATAAATGGAAATTCCCCCCAACTGAAAATGAAAGACATTTCAGAGGGAGAGATTATAGCTTTGTTCAGGAATCTACAAGTAGCTCAACAGGGCTGTCAGATAAATAAAGCATTGCTTGAGGGGATGGGATGGAGAACTGCTGTAGAGAAAACTGGACAGATGGATGAGGGAGAAATGAGGAAGGACTAATACGCAATGCTAAGAAGCTTGGACTTCACTCTGTACAGAATTGGAGGCCTTCATTGGATTTTAATCAGAGGAACAGTTTGATCAGATTTTATTTTAAAAAGAAAGTTACATGGAGGCTAGACTAAATTGAGACAAGACTAGAGTGGAGGCTGGGAGTCATTCAAGATACTACTGAAGACTTGGGCGAAAAACAATTTGGGTTTGAATTAAAGTGGGAAGTGGAGATGTGGGGGTGCACTAAAGTGATAATTTGAGGGTGGAAGTTATTAGACCGATGACTGGAAATTGTGGCAGAGGGAGAGAGAGCTCAGGGGAGTAGGAAACGTGTGAGAGAAGGAGTCAAGGATAATTTCAAAATTTCAGAGATCTCCTATTTGGATCCCCACCACCACCCCCCGAAACATTGTGCCTGACATCCCTGCTGCTCTAACTCTGGTCCAGGAAATTACCGGAAGCTATAGCATCAACAAGGAGTACACCGGAAATGAAAAATCACTGGGCTCCTCCACAGAACATCTAGTGGCAATGTCTAGGAATCTTGCTCTCTGGTTGATTCTCACACATTCTGGGAGTCTGAGAAACACTGTTGCCTGTGATTAAAACCAAGATCCGGCACATCCCTCCCAAGAAAAATCCTCCTTCCTCTCAGCTGTCTCTGACATCTCCATTTTCATGGCACTCCTGCCTGAAGGCTAAGTGAAAGCAGCCTGTAAGCGTGGTATCAGAATTTGGAAGTGAGCAACCTTTTCCCAGTACTAACTGTGAGGCTCATTCCATATGGCTGTGGCAACGTGATGACGGTGCAGAGGCACCTCCCCATCCGCTTGGTGTCACTCCAATATGGTATGGGCCTACTTGTGAGCGCTTCAGACAGAAGCACTCATAAAGAATGGACACTGCAGTACTTGAACTTACGTCTATTTGCTCTCCACGGTTCTCATTTCGATATTACCAATGACGGCAGTATCCTACTGTGACACCCTTTATTATAAAGGCCTCCATTGTAAATAGTGCAGGAAAGAGAAGCTGAACGTACAAGGCAATCCTGAAAGGATGGAAAACCTTGTTCCTAATTAGGCTCTTGAGTTTGAAAAACTCTATTCTTTTCATGAGAGGAAATACTTTAGACTGAGCATCAGGAGAAAGAGATGGTATATAAGAATTGAGAATAGGAGATTGACAGACTAAAGGGAATGTCCGATTTGTGGCATTTCTGAATAGCGGTTTTCAGCGTTCTGCCTCAGATTGTTTCACACTATCTACTATTCTTACCCTCTTTCTCTCTCCCACAATTGCAGCGTTTCAAGTTGTAACTTTCTCAATTCATCTCCTTCTTCTCAATTTATTAATCTCTCTCTGTTTTGAATGAGAAATACTTCTAAAGGAGCACACTACTTTCTCTTCTTTCAAAGAAACATCCCAGTGAAATGAAAATGAAGATACCTGCCGAAAGAAAGGAAACAAGGGGAGAAAGCAAGGAAGACCACACTTAGAAAAAAAGATAATGAAAGACCCCTGCTGGGCTCTTACACAAACTAGTAGAAGCGGCAGTCCTGGGAATGCAACAGACAATACAGGCGGAGCAATAACCTCCACTTACGATCTTTAAAAGAAGAAAAAAAAAATATGCCCTTTCTGCTCCCAGGATGGAACAACAGGACCACCTAGGAGGAATCAGAAGAGATGGGGCTCCCCCTTTCTTTCAACAGAAAAAAAAAGAATGCAAAAAATCTTGCAAATTATGTAAATCTAATATACTGAAACTGTTCCTATACGGATATTTTGGAAACTTTCCATTCAAATGAGCGCTGCCTCGGTCATGGAAGGATAAACTTATCCCAGAGATGCTGCCCCTGACTGATGCAGCTTGGGATACCTTCTTTAAGGACTGTCTTCAGGATGCTATGATCTTCTCTCTTCCTCTGCATATTTTGGCATGGGGGTGGGTTTGTGTGGTAGGGATATATACTGTGTTAGTTTTATTCTTAAATAAATAAGCCATTACAGTGAGGTGCAATACAAAGCCCATGGCTGAATTCTGAGAATCTGTTCTGAGGGGGGCTCTTCTAGAACCAATCGGTAACAGTCCAGCACTCACGTGATCAGAGGCAGTAAGTCACCTCAACTCACCAATCACCAGTGGGATCTTCTTTTTGTCTTTCCATCCCAACTCCAGAAGTTTCTTTGTGGGATATACAGTTCCTGCCACACAGCACCAACCTTCCTTCCTTCACAAGTATCTCAGAGTGCTGGCTCATCAGTAACCAACCCCCCACCCCCCACCCCCTGCCCGCCAGTTAGATCAAACCTAGGTTTTGAACAAGAAACAGGCAGGATATTTCTACCTATCTTCAAGTAAATAGGCCCAGGGTGTTTGATAGTTTGTATTTCTGGTTTACTATTCTGTTTTTAATCCATCTCTGTTGCTCTTGCAGTTAACGGAAATCCTAAATTTTAGTGGTAGTGTATTTTTGGCCTTGTATGTAATTACTTCAGGTAGATAAAAGCACTGTGCATTCAGATTTTTTAAATTTCCTTATTCTTACATGTATATAGCTTCTTCTTTTATTTTTACAGAGTAGGCCATATGAAATATTGTTCTACCTCCTCCTTGAAGCTAAGCAAAATAGGTAGGAGTAATAAAAGTGCTTTTTAAAAACTTTGCTTTTGTTTAATTCTCATTTGGTTGTGACAACAAGCTCCCTAATGGCTACAATTTTTGCGTAGGCTGAGGACAGCCCTAGAGGATTCCTTAGAAGTGCAAGGACGGGGCATCACCTATGCTTCTGCTCAGTCCCACTAGAAAAAGAAACACTTGGTTGCCTCCTCCACTGGTGAGGAGCATGCAGACTCGATCTCACCACCCTGAGAAAGAAAATCAAGACTTCCCTGAGTCTAAGTAGAGTTGAGAAGGGTAATTTGGCTGTTCTTCTGTTAAGAAAATCAGGACATGCTCAGAAGTCAGACCATATAGACAAGGATATAGAAAAATTTAACAGACCATGTTCAAAGAAACACGAGATGGTGTTGAAATGTGGTGTGTGAATGACAGGGACATGTGTACCAAATACAGCGCACAGATTCAAAGTGCAGGTACAAACTGCCCAAGATCAGGGGTTTCTGAAAGTATCAGAAGTGCCTGGACTGATAGATAAAAGTGTAGATTTCTGGGCTTTGCCCCCAACTAATAAAATCACAAATCTCCTGGTAACAACCTTTCTTAAGAGCTATCCTAAAGATTCTGAAGTGGACTAAATCTGAAAAACCAGTATACAATTCATCTCAGGGTCTTAAAAGGCTAAATGAATCAATAAATTGTTTTTCAGGTTAATTTATAAATTAGATAAGTATTATGTTAACTTTGTACAATATATTTTCTGGGTAGTTAGAGCACATATCCGTCTACGGAGAGGCTATAAAATAAAAGCAATATATATGTTAATTTCTCTTAAAGACACATTCCTAGAACTGTTTATAAACTGAAAATTCTGATTATTTTTTCTAGTTGCTTTATTTCAGATGAATAGATTACTGGAATTCAGCAGCTATTAAAATAAAGTCAATTTCATGGGCACCTGGGTGGCTCAGTGGGTTAAGCCGCTGCCTTCGGCTCAGGTCATGATCTCGGGGTCCTGGGATCGAGTCCCGCATCGGGCTCTCTGCTCGGCAGGGAGCCTGCTTCCTCCTCTCTCTCTCTGCCTGCCTCTCTGTCTACTGTGATCTCTCTCTGTCAAATAAATAAATAAAATCTTTAAAAAAAAAAAAAAACTTAAAAAAAAATAAAGTCAATTTCCTGATCATTATCAATTAGACTTGTATGCTTCATGTTAAAAAACTTTTTAGTGTTTCCCAGGCCATATCCCTAAATTTAGTCAATTTTTAATATAAAATTCCTCTCTAATAGATATTGATTTTACCATGCCATTATTTAGGCCAGACCATTATTATTACATTATACCTGAAAAGCTTCTTAGCTGCTTATCGAGTCTCTAAAATTCCACAGCATTTTCATCATTCCAACTAATTTGTACAAAGACCTACATTATACCCAATCTATTAAAGCAAGAAACCAATATGGAGTGTAACAATGGAATGAAAGAAGAAAAAGTGTGCTTATTTGTAGATGCTATGATTGTATACCTAGAAAACTCATCAGGTATCACTGAAAAGCTATTACAACTAATAATTAAGGTCAGTAAGTTACCCAATAGCAAAGTAAATATATAAAAATCAATAGCTTTCCTTTAGAACAGGAAAAGCAACTTAGAAGAGATAATGAAAACATCATTCACAAAATCATCATTTTTCCAGTGCAGGAACAGTGCTGGATCCCTGCAAAAGGCAAGCTATTCCCCAATTCAGTGAGAAAGTGTAAGGCAACCGTACTGGAACCACACCTCTGCATCCAAATTCCAGCTGCTGCTTAGAGCTGTGTGACATTAAGGAAATTAAATTAGCCTATCCCAGGAGCCTCGGTGGCTCAGGACATTAAGTGTCTGTTGATTTCCACACAGGTCTTGATCTCAGGGTTGTGGGATCAGGATCTGTGCTCAGCAGGGAGTCTGCTTGAGATTCTTTCCTTCTGCCACCCCCGCCCCGCGTTGTGTGCTGTCTGTCTCAGATAAATAAATCTTTAAAAGAATAATAAATAAATAAGCCTACGCTTGTTTCCTCATTTCTAAAGTGGCATATTTTAAAAAATACTTCACTGAGATATTGTGAAGACTACATGGTTTTTATGTGGGATTTTTATGGATTAATATAGGCTGAGAGTCCTATACACAAGTATACAATGGGCTATGATTATATATAGAACTATATGGGTAATATACTTATAACACTATTTGGCACAAATGGACAACACTGACTAAATCTCCACTGTGATTATGTGGCAAATAATTTTCTGAAACAACATTAGTCTTAATCAAGCACCTATTATACAGTGTAACTTCAGAAATCAACAGGATTGAATCTGACGATTTAAGATTCCTTCCAATCTTGAAATTCTATGGTTCACTGAAATTGTAACTTGGAATTTATATTTCTCATCCCCTCTATGGTTTTGGTTAATTTGAAGACTGGAAGCTTAGTATTTATGTATTCATCTTGTCTCTTATAAAAGGGGATAGGGCACTTTTGGCTAAAAATGTGCAAAATAGGAGTCTACTTTTTTTTCTCTTATAAAATGAATTGAGAATTTTGAATATAGGCTTGGCTGACAGAGATGAGGAGGAGAGATGAGGAACTATGCTGTGACAGGCTTTGCTGAGCCAGCATGGGTTAAAGGGCATTTAGAAAGGCACTGTGTTCTAATGCGAAGAATGTGGGCTCTGACAAAGGGCAAGATTATAATCTAAACTCTTACATTTCCCATCTGGGGCAATTCAGTGGACCTCACTTAAATCCTTAGCCTCAGTTTCATCATTTCTAAAATAAAAATCAAATAGGAATCTGATTCCCAAGACTGTTGTGAGAATAAAATTAGGAGCTTGGCAAAAACAAAGTGCCCTGTGGCTATCAAGAGTCAGGGGTTCCTTAGCACATGTAAATTTCTCTCTGTTTTCTAAAATTCAAAGACTCCACAGGTATCATTATATCTGAAATTATACCATTACAGATTCTTTAGTGGTAGAGAAAGCAATTTCTTCGATGTTATGTCTCTTTCCCCTTGAAAAAGAGAAAACCCATGTTCCATTTGAATTCTGATCTCTTGCAGTGAGAAAGGAATATAAGCGGCTCAAATCTGAAATGAAGGAGACAAAACGTTTCCTGAGCCAATTCCATGATTTGCCCAGCAACAGAGACCCCTAAACATGACTTTAAAAATTTATATAGTTTATCCAGAAATGCGTTTGAGTCCCAAAATATATATAGTAACCTCTCTCCCCAAATTACACTTCAATGAAATTCTTCCAGGTGGAGATTTATATCTCTATAGCCTTTCCTCAACTGTGAGAACAAGCAAAAATCAAGATGGTAATTTATTTAATTGTCAAGTCAGTATTTTAGGTGTTAAACACTTAATGAAGGATCAGATATAAAAAAAGGTCTTTTTGCATTTTACTACAATGAAACAAAATAAATGTATATATAACTAGTTCTCTCAAATCTATACTTTAAAGCAGCTTAGCAAACTTCCCTCTAGTACATTTCAGCCTCTCATTGAAATTGGTACGAGAGAGTGATCCCAAACTCTACCCAAGGACAAGGGATGAACATTAAAAATATATATGACCATTGTATTATTGCTATTTCAATAGCAATTATGTGTTATAAATACATAAAATAGCAATGCTTTGTTTTTTATTTAATGTGTCCTTTATATTTAAATAAATTTTTAAAATTTGTGTTTGTTAGGATTCTTTGGTTGCAAGTGACAGAGACTAAATCTAACTGACCAAAGTGAAAGAGTGTGAGATCGAAAGAGAGACTAAAAAGAGTGCCCTGAGAATTTGTGGTATCTCACAGAATCAAAGGGAAAGATGAAAAACATTCCTCAACCAAGCAGTAATGGGAGTGGAGGGACATAGTAGGAAATAATGAAATTTTCCTAAGTGAACTGCCTATGGAATATATGTTTGGATCAAATGGTTTAGGACCTACTTTTTTTTTTTTTTAAGATTTTATTTATTTATTTGACAGAGAGAGTAAGATAGAGAGTACAAGCGGGGCGGGGAGGCGGTGGTAAGAGGGAGAGAGAGAAACACACTCCCTGCTAAGGAAGGAGCCCAATGTGGGGCTCTAGACCCCGGAACCATGACTAATCTGAAGACAGACACTTAACTGACTGAGCCACCCAGGCACCCCTTAGGACTTAACTTTTCTGGGAGCTATACTAGCTAACCAGAGCTTAGAACACATATACATCATTCACTGGGGAAAAGGTGTCATCTTGATTGATGATTCTAGTAAGACCGTAGAATGGGAACGATAGTTCCTCAGGGAGAAATCAGAGGAAGGAAAATAGCATGGGGGCAGTCAAAAGTCCCCAGATGGACTTCCCTAACAGCTTTCATGGCTTCATCAAAGGCTTTATTTTCCCTTGTAGTCTCAAATTCCTCTCCCCACCACACATCACAGTGTTCATTGTTTTAAAAGCAAAACCTTCAGTGAAGTGGGTTGGAATTCTGCACATAAACCACATTCTCCATATGGCCCAAGGTGGATGGTGTGGAATATCCTCTTTACAAATTCAGACCACAGTTTAGTCCAGGTGAATAGCATTGTATATTTTTATGCACAGAATCTCTATTCATTAAAATTTCCATAATGAGTGAATAAAATTAGGCCATGTGTTTTTTCATTTGCATGATTTTAAAAATAAACATAAAAATGTATCATTTTTTTTTTTTTTTTTTGCAGAACAGGTGTTTCTTCTGTTATCCCCTTTTTTAAAGACTTATTTATTTATTTGAGAGACAGAGAGCTGTGGGAGGGGTGGAAGGAGAGGATCTTTAAGCAGACACCCCACTGAGCACAGAGCCCAATTTGAGGATCAATTGAAACATGAGATTGAACCTGAGCCAAAACCAAGAGTTGGATGCTTAACTGACTGACTGAGCTACCCAGGCATTTTTCTGTTATCCCCCCACTTTTTTTTTTTATAACTACTCACCATTTCTTTCTTTTGCCAAATTAAAAAAAGAAAGAAAGAAAGAAAGAAAGGTATCTAGGTATCTAAATATATGCCAGAGGTGCCAAGTCAAAAATAAAAGATCATGTTAAATAAATTTCCACAGTGACCACTCAACAGATTTCCTTCCACTTGAGAGAATTTGCTTAGAGAAATTAGCTTTTAGAATAAAACATTTTTGCCTTTATTTTGCTCTAATCTTTCTTCCAAGTCAAGGCCTTCACCTTGATGTAGAGAACCAAAAAGTAATAATCTGTGTAGACACAAGATAAAAGTCTTTGTGATTACAGCTTTCCCCCTCTAACACACCACCTGGTTAACAAATATTTAGATGATTAACTGACAAATAGCTGTCTTAGGTAATTTTTTCTAGTGAATTGGCAAAAGTTTTGATCAAATAACATAATTTGATGCTAAGAAAATTTAACTTAATAAAGTCTTTGAATCTCTAATGTTAGCTCCTTCAATGATACCATCATTAGGGTTTGATTTGTTTAGGTTTTCTTTGTTCTCCTCCATGCAGGGGTATGGGGAGGAAGACAAGAATTGGTAGCATATATTTTGATTCCATTTATTTTACCTGCCTATGACAAATGTACTATAGAAACACAAGGAGAAACCTAGATCAGCTCATAAAGGACTCAAGTGGCAAGCTCTAGACAACTTTGAAGTCTTACTGATAGGTCCAAGTGTTTTTTGTTCATCAGCTTCACAGAGAAAGAAGCATGGCTTGGAAAACAGGGCACAGACCTTGGGACTAGAGAATCTAGACCCCAAACTCTGCTATGTTGATGCCAGCTGTGTAACCCTTGTGAAATAATTAATGTCCTAAACTTTATGTTCCCTAACAGTATCCTAAGAACTTTCTGAAAGGATTAGAAACAAATCTATAAAGAATAAGGAATCAAAAGTAAACTACTGGGACTACACCAAAAAAAAAAAAAAAAAAAAAAAGGTTTGCACAGACAGTGAAGGAAACTATCAACAAAATGAAAAGGCAACCTACTGAATGTGAGAAAATATTTGCAAATGATATATCTGGTAATGGTATATCTGATAAGGGATTAATATCCCAAAATACATAAAGAACTTACATAAGTTAGCATCAAAACAAAACAAATAAAACCAATCTGATTAAAAAATGGTCCAGAGACCTGAATAGACATTTTTCCAAAGAAGACATAGAGACATAGAGATGGACAGCAGACATATGAAAAGATGCTCAATATCACTATTCATCAGGGAAATGCAATCAAAATGACAATGAGATATCACCTTATACCTGTCAGAATGGCTAAAATCAAAAACACAAGAAATAACAAGCTGATGAGAATGTGGAGAAAAGGGAATCTTCTTGCGCTGTTAGTGGGAATGCAAATTGGGGCAGCTACTGTGAAAACTATATGGAGGTTCCTCAAAAAATAAAAATAGAATTACCATATGATCCAGTAATTCCACTACTGGGTATTTACCCAAACAAAATGAAAACACTAATTCAAAAAGAGAGATGCACTTCTATGTTTATTGTAGCATTATTTATACTAGCCAGGACATGAAAGCAACACAAGCCTACCAACAGATGAATAGACAAATATAATAAAGGAAAAAGCAGAAACAGGCCCATAAACATAGAGAGCAAATTGATGTTTGCCAGAGGAAAGAGGGTGAGGAGATGGGCAAAAGGGATGCAGGAAAGTGGGAGGTACAGGTTTCCAGTTATGGAATGAATAAGTAATGGGGATAAACGGTATTATAACATACCATACTATGTATGGTGACACATGGTAGCTACACTTGGGGTGAGCATAGTACAATCAATGTCAATTCACTATGCCATATACCTGAAACTAATGTAACATTGTGTGGCAACTATACTTCAATAAAAAAATTAGATAAAAATAAAAGAATGTGGGATCACCTAGCATGCAAAAGTGCTATATAAATGAGAGCTGGTATAAAATTTGTTCATAATAAAAGAAAATTCTATAATGGGGGAGAGATGAATTTTAATCCTGATTTTACTAGAACCCCAATATAAAAGGGAAAACATGGAAGTAAAAATGTATCTTGCCTTGGTCTATGTTTCTAGGGATGCTGTTCACTGGACTTTTTTATTCCAGGCAAAAAAAAATGACAGCAAATAACTAAATGTAACAAGAGTGAGTTTCTTGTATTAAACATAACTGCTTGTATTTATTTGTCCAACTTGGCAGTACATAAAACCTACAGAAGTATTCACTGAGGAAAAGGTGACTCCATATGATAGGATAAACCGTTTACAACATGGTTATATGAGGAACTCCCTGTTTCTGGTTTGAGTTCTCTATGTCTTTTGATGTGTGACTCTATGTCATCCACCAATCACATCTGTGACTCTTGCCCAAGACCTCATGCCCCTGCTGTGAGTCCACATGGGTACCAGAGCTGTGATAACCCAATTTGCATGGATTCTCAACTCCTATGTCCACAAATTATAAATGTAAGTTTTAATTTTTTTAAAAAATCAGTTATATTACAGATATCCAACCCAAATTTGACCAGGCAATTGGTTAACATATTACTACTTTGAACTGGAGTTCACTCTTGCTATGTAAATACAACAACTATAAAAATGGCTTTTCCTGACAAGGTGCCTAATGTGTGGGAGGCTCTGTACTTAATGCTCACCTCATCTCACTTCATTTAATCCTCCAAACAATTCTATGAGCTATGTGTTTTATCCACAACTTCAAGATGAGGAAACCAATTGAACAGCTACATGAATGAGATCTTCCAAATTGATACAGCCCATGCGAATAGGCTTGAATTTAGATCCAGATGACTGTAAAGCCCATGTACCTTCTACTCTTATCAAAAAGCCTGCTCCACAAAAATCACCACCATTACTGTGAGAACTGTGTCTTAAGAGCAAGGGCTCTGGAATCAGATGGCTTTGGTTGGGATCCCAATTCTGCCATTAAATTCAACTGTATGAATTAATAATAATAATTAATCATTATCATTTAATTTATTTAATAATATCAATATATTAATGTTAGTGATTATAGGAAACACTACTACTAATAGGGTTATCACAATGAATATATGAGTAAAGCAAGTTAAGGATGCTTTTGATGAAAGCAAATTCAATCTACGTATTCTGTTGAGTGGAGTACTCTCTAAGGGTTACTAGGACAAAAGCTTGGATGGTTCTTGCAGTTCTGTCAATCTTATATCTATGGTTTTCCCAGTTCTCCTAACAGAGATCCCTTTAGTTAGAACAGCTGTAGTTACCTATACAGTGTCCTGCATTTTAATTATTCTTTGCTCATTTGTCCCTGACTTACACAGACAATTACAGTTTAAAATGCAGATCACAGGAGGATCTCATTTGCATTTTAGAATACAATGTTAGACTTTGTATTGCCTAGATGGTTCATTTATTCTGTATGTAAATTGTATTTTATTCGTGAAAATTTGCACTGGACTCTATGTTGTGATATCAAAGCCATTACACTTAACTGAAAGAAATCTGCCTATGAGGCTGATAATGAATCTCTTTTTTTTTTTTTTTTTTTTCCTCTCTGGGTTATAGTCAATTAGGACTATTTTTTAAAAAATCAGTTAGCCAAAATAAGCCAAATCAGAACTAAAATATAGTGCAACTTTATTAATGATAAAACGATGCTATGTTCCTCTCATAACCTAGGATTTCAAACCAAAATCCAGAGTTGTCCATACAATGCCAAGAGGAGAAGTCAAAGGAGAACAGAAATATTAAGATTTTCATCCATACAGGAAAAGAGGACTGTGCCCTACACCCTTGTGGTAGGTACAGAAGAGAGAGGAGGTATGCGTGATGACCTAACAGATGTTAAGTTTTCCCAATTTTCCAGGTCAAATGCCACTCTCCCTCAAATAGGGGCCCCTGTGATTCAGACCCTATATATTCTCTTTCTCTTTTTCCACCTTGCCCTTGCTCACAACATAACACCAGTGATGGTCTTTAATCAGTTCTTTGTACTTGGTGTTGGTGTTTCCAGAAACACTTTGCCACCTGGCTCTTTACATGACACATCTTAGTGTCCCAGTCTCAGTTCAAAGGTTACCACCTCAGAAAAAAATGTTATTTCTTTTACATAATCCTATTTAATTTTATTCATAGTATCTAATATATTTTTATTTGTTTACTTGTTCGTTGAAAGCTTTATCCTATTGGATGGGATGGACACACATTCTCTGTAAAGGGATAGATAGTAAATATGCCAGGCTTTGAGGTCTACAAATCTTTCTAACTCTACCATTGTAGTGCAGTAGTAGTCATAGGCAAATAGAAATGAAGTGGGGCACCTGGGTGGCTCAGGCGGTTAAGCCACTGCCTTCCTCTCAGGTCATGATCCCAGGCTCCTGGGATTGAGTCCCACATTAGGCTCCTTGTTTGGCAGGGAGCCTGCTTCTCTCTCTGCCTCTGCCTGCTTGTGTACTTGTGCTTGCTCTCTTTCTCTGACAAATAAATAAATAAAAATCTTAAAAAAAAAAAAAAAGAAAAAAAAGAAAGAAAGAAAGAAATGAATTAGTACAGCTTACTTTCAGAAACAGGAAACAGGCCAGATTTGGATGGAGGCCATAGTTCGCTGACCCCTTTCTAAGAACATTCACCCGCATGAAAGTAGAATTTACCCACCTTGCTACTATTCTCTCCTCATCACCTAGAACAGTACCTGGAATGTAATCGATTTCAAATAAATATCATTGCAAATATCACTGCATGGATTAATGTCTATATGTTGAGGTCTGCCAAAAAAATAATAATAAAATCTCATGAAAAACAAGAAGGAAAGGTGGGGAGGCTTTCCCCTAAAAGAGCCTAAAGTAAAATGATATAGATTTTCTTTCTTTATATAATAATTAATAAATATCTTTAGAATTGAATTAAATTGATTTTTATTTCATTCACAGAGAAAACTTCTGTTATGCCTCACCTACCAGAAAAATCACTGACTCAAAGGATTCTGTTTAAAAATTAAATTTAATTTGAAAAGTAAGCCAAAGTGATTTAGGGCTTTTGAGAGTAATCAAACTGAATGACAAAAGCAACTAGGTAGTTTTACAGCCATTCTCTCTGGAACGCAATTGTTGAGGAAAAGGAGGGATAATCAGGCTCAAAACCTGAATCCAGTTGCTGCTCTGTCATTAGTTTTCTATGACTTCCAGTTCAGGCATTTTAATCTCTGAGTCTCAGTTTTCTCATCTACTAAAATGCTGGATAACCTAGGAATTACAAAAGCACAAGTATAGCAAATGCCTATTCTACAATAGGCATTGTTTTTAACTGCTTAACACATGTTATCTTACAATATCTCTATGAAGGTAGAGACAGCATTTTACAGACAAGGAAACTGAAGACAAAGGACTTAAGGAAATGAGAAGGGGTAGGACCAAGATAATTATGTCAGTCTCGTGACTCCAGATCCGTGACCTTAACCCTACACTAGGTTGTCTGATATCTAATTCCCCCATGAAAACAGCAGAATCTATGAAACGGATGTTTCTAATATTGGACGATATATTTCTAATATTGCAATGTTTTTCTTGAAATCTTTTAGGCATCCTGTAAGATCGTCTTTCTGTGACTCTCTATCAAGTTTGGGGCTGTGGCAGCAACTAGCATAAAGTAAGAACTACTGCAGTAAAGGGAAGGGTTGTGCAGCATGTGGAAATAAAAATGTTCATTCATGGCAATAAGATGCCCATTATACTGTTGGATTTTCTTAAGTTGATGTTCCAAGTTTTGGATGAGAGAAGACCTTTTGCATCTTGTGCACATTTCACAGATAACATGAAAGCTGGAGAGAACCGATCTCCCAGGGTCTCTCAAATGGGTAGTCCCAGAAATGAAGCTAGAGCTCTGATAGCCTAATGCCCAGCATAGTGTCCTTTCCAAGGCCAAAACCCAAAAAGCTGTAAGCTGGAACATTGGGGGAGGTATCTACCATTCAATATGATTTAGTAATACTGTGTGTGTTAGAGAATGGTTGGGGGAGGGGACCACAGGTTGAGACCAAAGTGTGTGCTGATGACTATGCTAGGCATTTCACATGGACTATTCTAGCTCTGTAATTACACCATGAATACACATTGTTGTCATTATAATCATTTTATAAATGAGGAAGCTGAGATAAGAGATTTTACATAATTTGGCCAAAGACAAATAGTTTGTAGTTATGGAGAAGTAATTTTAACCTCAGGCAATGTGATTCTGAAGCCTATATTTTTAATATTTATGCTGAAATACATCCTAAAGGGGATGAGCTTTTCCCTTAGAAACCAGTGCTTTGTCTGAGGTTCTCATTAATGGCTCCAATCAGTTTGGGTCATTGACTAATCTAGAAAAGCCTTCTGTGTAAAGAGACATACCAAGATGATGACAGTTTTATTTTGTTTCCCATACAGAGGCTATGAAAAAGTTCTACAACTTGGCTCTCCTCAATGTGTGTCATGATTAAATACATTTGGGAAAGGCTGACTTAAACCAAGCTAAACATGTTTGGTTTTGTTTGCTTACAGGAATTCTCACAAACCTAAATATTCTAAAGACCTTGCAAATCTGGAAATGTGGATTTTGAATTTTTGGCCTCCAGAACTGTGAGAAATTTAGTACACAATAACTCCTAAATTTATTTGTCCACAGAATACTTTCTAGTCACAATTTTAAAAATATCTCTTCATCTGCCTGAATTAATGTTCTATATTTATTTCATTTCAGAAGTTAATATACAAAGTTTAGAAAAGGAGGTGCTATCCAATGGTTCCCATCATTTTATACAATCTGCAGACTGATACACAAGACAGGAAAGAGCAAAAGATTTAAAAAAAAAAAAAAAAAAAGGTTTGAAACAGAGGGCACAATTAGGAGATTACAGAATTCTGTTGAACGTTGCACCCTGCATACCTCAGGTAAAGGAGAGGTAGGTACAGGTAGAGAAAGAGCAGATAAACTTACCAGTACACTTGATGCCTACTGGGGGCTCTATCAGTATTTAACATAATGAACTGTGAACTTTTCTTGTGTGATGTCACATTTCAACAAATAAATTAAAACAATTTTCCCCAACTGAGGATGCTTAGTATGACTATAGTATCTGTCATAATGGTCTTGGATCAGAAAGCTAAGGGCAGCAAAGTATATATCTGTTATAGGCTGAGTTGTGTCTTTCAAAAAGATATGTTCCAGTCCTAACTCCCAGTGCTTATGAATGTGACCTTATTTGGAAATATGTCTTTGAAAATATGATCAAGTTAAGATGAGATCATACTGAACTGGGGTAGGTCCTGATCCAATATGACTAGTGTCATTTTAAGAAGTAAATTTGGATACAGAGACACACATGGAGAAAGCCACATGAAGATGGAGGCAGAGATTAAAGTGATGAGTTGACAAGCCAAGGAACTCAAAGGATAGCCAACAACTAGAAGAAGCTCAGAAGCAGTAAAAGGATCCTTCCTAGTGGTAGGTGTGGCTTGGATGGTTAAGGGTCTACCTTCGGCTCAGGTCATATCTCCAGGTCCTGAGATGGAGCCCCATGTCAGGCTCCCAGCTAAGGGAGAAGTGTGTTTCTCCCTCTCCCTCTGCCTTGCCTCTCTTCCTGTTTGTGCTCTCCCTGTCTCTCTCCCTCAAATGAATAAATAAAATCATAACAAAAAAAAAAAAAAAAAAAGGAAGGATCCTTCCCTAGAACCTTCGACAAGAGCATGGCTTTGCCAACTCCTTTACTGGGGATTTCTGACCTTTAGAACTATGAGAGAGTAAATTTTTGTTTTTGTTTTAAGCCACAAAGTGAGTGGCTTTGTTTCAGAAGCCTTAGCAAACTAAAACAACCTTGTTTTTAATTCTTGGTATGAAGCAGATCATAATAATAATCCAGGAGCACCACAAATGACCACATATGGACTAGAGCTTTGTCTCTTGTGAATATAAGATTGCAATATCCAGACGATTAAATTATATTCCCTGCATATGGAGTGAACAGGCTGAAAATTGAATAAGTAGCACAGTAGCTATGAGGGCAATTTAAGCTCTTCAAAGTCCCTGCCAGTTTCTCGCACTTGAAAGGTTACTACAGACACACACAGAAAGGTAAGGATCAGTGAGAGAGGGTGTAAAGGACAACCATATGCCTAAAACATTCTGAAACAACAGTGAACAACAGAAGTCAATGAAGCATTAAGTGCTAAGAAATGTGGCTCTAACTATAAAACCCACAGAAGTCCACGGCAGATGGGAGATCGGTGACCCATGGTGGTGTCATGGATAAAATGTGAAGTATGGGTTTGAGAGTAGTTACTGACCGGACCCTGCAGAGAGTACCTATAAGTAGCTAAGTGGGGATATTAACATTTTCATTTTTCTAATCTAGTTATTGTAGATAGGACATCCTGAAAAAGACACTGAGACCAAAATTTGCATGAAGGGGAGGTTCTGGTGAGTAGTACTCTAGAGAACAACATTTCTGAAGGTGAGAGATGCAAGGCTCGGCTGAGGAAGAAGTTGAACTGCCACTCAGTTAATTAAGATAGCCCTTTAGTATTATGCTTCCTTGAGAAAAAGCAACTGGGGCCTATTCATTCCTGCCTCAGTCAAACAGATATTGGATGTGGGCCACCAAAGGGACAGGGATGAACCCTCAGGAAAGAGGCTTTTTTTGACTGAGAGCGATTCCTAAAGAGGGTCTCAGCTGAGAGCTAATGGCCACCATTACTCCAAACAGCTGAGAATGAGTAAATACTTCAGTCTAGCAGACAGCAATTGGATGACTCCCTTTTCCCTTTCCACAAGGAGTTTGGGCCTCCTTGCAAGAAGTTGCGGGGGCTGGGAGGTTGGGGGAACCAGGTGGTGGGTATTAGAGAGGGCACGGATTGCATGGAGCACTGGGTGTGGTGCAAAAACAATGATACTGTTACGCTGAAAAGAAATTAAAAAAAAAAAGTTATGGGCAATAAAAGAAAGCTATAAATTTAGAAATTAAAAAAATCAATATCTGAAAATAATACTAAGGCAAATAAGCCAATATTTGTATATGTCACTGCAATTTAAGAATATGACACCAAACTTCCTGGCAGTCAGGGTAAAAAGAGAAATGGACACAAACCTTATAAGGTGGAACAGAATGACATAAAAGAATAATGCTCTCAGCAGCATTTTCTTTACAGCACATACAATAGTACATTTTACATAGTTGTTCTTCGTAAAAACTGGGAGAGAGGGGATAAATAAAGATAGAAATTTGTGAAGGTTTTCATTCCCGTAAAGTACAAGATAATGTAGACCCAATATGCAGAATTCTGGTGCCAAAGTTAAGGTCGATGGCTTGACCTCAAATTTGTTGAGGTGTCCAGGTACCTCTTGGCCTCTTGAGGATTAAATAATGTCTCCTCCAGGCAAGATTTTCCATATGAACAGAATCCTGAAACTTTTTAACCTACAGGACCTACAGCAGGACCTGGTCCATTGTAGAGACTCAGGTATTTGTTGAAAAAGTGAATAAGCAATATGAGTCTCTCAGACTGATAGATAGTTTAAGAGTGCATGCATGCGTGTATGTGTGTGTGTGCGTGTGTGTGTATGTGTTTTATGAGCAAGTATGGAGTTTCAAAGATGATTTTAATACAAGTTGGAATGCAGACAAGCAGAAGGCAGAGTAACAGGGAATAATTTCTGATGGAACAATATTATAGAAGGCCTTGAAAAGCCGTCAAAGAGATTTAGACTTGAAGGCATAAGAAACAGGGAGCCAATGAGGTTTCTAAGCAGGGCACAAGATAAAAGCTTTGTCTGCAATAAATGATCTTGGCAGTGGAAAAAAAAACAAATTTTTCCATCAAACAAGTTGTTTTCAACAAGGGCTGTTTAATCTAATTTAACATTTTATTTTTAAAGTAAATTTAGTCAAACTAGTTTTTCTTGTGGACAAAATTAATTTTAGGAAACTTTTTTCTTTATTATAAAGGTTTTTTAATTTGGAAGTATAAATATGTTTAAAAAGGGAAAAAAATCAAATTATCAAATCATCCCCTGGAGGAATTCATTGCTGACATCCATCAAGACAGACTATAGAGATAATTTTGTTACTTCCTTTTCATTTAAATTATGTGTATTTTTCATGTTATTGAAAATTCTTCAGAAACATAATTTTAATAATTTTGTAATATTCACTTACATGAATTGTTCAAATGTACTTAACCATTTCTGTACTGTTTAAGGTTTAAGTTGTTTTCATACTTAAATATTTTAATTTCTATATTTTAAAAATTACTGCTTCAATAAGTATCCTGTGCATAAATCTTTGTGAATATTTCAGATTATTTTCTTAAAAAAATATTTCTCAGAAGGAAACTACTAGTTTAGAAAACATTAATATTTTGATATACACCTCTTAAATGTTTTCCCCCAAAAGGTGTATCAGTTTCAACTCTCTCTGCTACTATATGAGTATACCACTTTTTTATATAGTCATCAGCATGAGGGAGTCCTATTAAAATGAAAAATATTCTGATTACATAGTTTCATCATGATTTTAAATTTCTTTCACTTCCAATGAATTTGATCATTTTACTCAAATATTTATTATCCATTTTTTTGTTTTGTTTTTTACTTTTTAAATTCCCTCCTCATTTCTCTACTATTTAACTCAAGATTTCAGCAATGATTTTTTTTCCTCATAAGTCTTATAGAAGTTTGTTATATCATAAAGCAATTAACCTATTGCATGTTGTATTTATTGAAAGATTTATAGAGATAAAAAATAATTTAATTTCTCATGGTTATTTTCCTTTTGTGATTTTTTCCATTTCTTTTAAAGTTAAAATGATTTTCATTCTTAAATTTGACAGTGATTCACTTTTACCTTTTTAATATATGCTTTAAAAACCTAAATTTTAAAATGCAACTCTTTAATCCATTGGAAATTTATTTTGGTCTATGAGGTGAAATGATGTATTAGTTAGGGATCATGATTACAAAGAAAAAGTCAGATGTCCCTGCCACCATCTCTGTCAAAAGATTAAATCTTAGCACCACCACTTCTTTACTTACTAGGTTATTACCTAAGTCATGAGCTAGTACATAATTTTTGAAGCCAAGGTCAAATGCTCTGATGTACTTTTGAAGGAGGCTGGGAGATAGTTCAAAATTTTAACTTTGAAAAGGTAGAATTTATAATGTGGGAAGCTCTCCAAGTATAACAAGGGTGTACAAAAGATGTTGAGTTGCCAAAAAATGACAAATGTTCCTATAGATGAGGAAATAAATCAGCCATTGTTTCAAAAAGCTTGCCAATTATGCCAATATAATTTATTAAGTAATCTTTCATTTCTCCATGGATGTGTTATACCTTCATTAGAGCATATTAAATCATTATGTCTAGTAGAATGGGTTTCTAGTTTGGGCATAATTTTTAATAGTAGCATTTGGGAAGTTTAATGTAAAATCTAATATAAAGTCTTATATTAAATATAATATATATAATAATATATAAGCTGAGAGTCACATATGCACATACACACACATGCACACATCCCTTACATCTTTTTATGTAACAATGACTTTCATTTATATGCATCTTGCAATTTTAATTTCTATCTCCTCTATTATGTTATTTAGCCTCCCTTAATCCTCAAACATAGCTAATCATAGTACCCAAAGCCCACACTCTTAACCACGGATGTCAGTGTTATCTTCACTTTACAGATGATTAAAGGAAGAATAATCACATCTAATACTGTAGATATTATTGACTAATATTCACAGATGAGAAATCCTATCAATTGCCATCCAACGTTAAAAACAACCAGGTGTATAGTCCAGTGGTAATTCTTTCCCCCAGGCAGTTTGTATTCTGGTTCGTTCAAAATGTGGAATAGTTATTCTCCTGATTACAAAAGTCACTTAGCACATTCTCCCAATTTGCACCAAGATCACAGAATCAAAATATCAGATGAAAACGTCAGCCTCAAAAGTTTTACCAAGAATTTTTTTATTTAGTTCCTGTATCTTAACCTTGGGAGTGTAATTAACCCAATACATAAATTCTCTTATGGTTCCAATTACAGAAATGATGGTGGAAAAGGGAGTTGAAAAGCAGAAATTAAAGACTGCATGTTCTATGGGATTGTGAATGGTGCACATTAAAAGGCTACATTTAATGTGGGGAAAATAAGGTCTATACTGTCTAAGCTAAGAAATGGATTTCCCATATATCGCTGTAAAATAACAGTTCCAATCCACAGCATGCCTAAGGAGTACGAGGCACCCTTAAGTTCTTTTCCACCTTAAAGAATAGTAACATTATTTTCAGCTTTAAAAAGGAAAACAACGGAGCACTTTTTTTTCCAACCAACATGCCTATCTTCAAAGTCCATGTTTTTCCCACCCTTTCAGAGGTCAAAAAAGCAAATGTTTTAATATCCCCTCACATGTCATCTCTTTTCCCCTATCTTTGTTACTGATGTGTCCACCTTGGGCATCAATGTGGGAGTCAAGCCTCTTTGTGAGATCTCAGGAACCAGGAAAGCCAGTGATTCTTGACCTTAATGTACCACAGTACTAAAATTCCACTTTTATATGAAATATGAAGTGAACATGCTGGGAATTTACAGAAAATAAAAATATTGGCAAAAATATTCTCAAAATTCCTATAGTTTTCCAGAAAGAATTTCCCAAATTTTGTTATTACAAAAATTATATTATATTTTATACTATTATATTATTATATATTATATTATTATATTATTTATATTATATTAAATATATTATTAAAATTATAAACTAAAATGATGATTTTAGAATGGTTCATTGGTAAAAAGGGTGTGTCAATGGAGTATGTCTACTGATGCTCCATCTGCTTCATTCCAAGCTACAAACTCACAGTTTGCATGTACCTGATCGGAACAACACACAGATTAGCAGAACCAGCAGGGAAACCAAAATATTTTTCTCCCCTCTGGAAACATCATAGGAATAAATAGAAGAAACTTATACGATGTGGAAAGTCATTGATAACACCAGGGGCCACAGCCTTTTCCCTGTTCTCCTCAAAAAAGTTCTCTTTCTTTCCTGATCTCTGAGGAGGGTTACCCTCTTTTCAGGCCACAGGCAATGTGAATGAATTTCATGAGAGAATGCTATGGAAGAGAGATGGAAGAAAGCAAGTCTTAGAAATCTGGACATGTAGGAGCATAGGAAAGAAAGGAAATTTTCAAACAGGCCTTAAAGTATATGATCCCCTTAAGTATTTGACAGCTCTGAGTCAAGACCAAAATACAGAATTAGGCCAAGTGCCACCATTTTAGGGACTGAACAGAGCATGGCTTTATAAACATAAAATGTAATATTAGCCTCATTCCTGCCAGATTATTAAAGTGTTTTTTTTTTTTTTTAAAGACGAATTGGTGAAAGTATTGGAATTCCTACAATGCTTCTGAATGGTAATGTTTTTTAATGCATTGACTCAGTATCCACAAGTTTGTGATTGTCACTGTTGTTACCTCATTAGTTGTTCACTTCAGCAGAAATTTGGAAGCTGAATAATGCTTATCATGGTGCTATTTAATATGATAGAGTGACCTACCCTATTATAGTTTTCAAATATAATGTTTAAGCTTTTAATTAAAAATAAATTTTAAAAAGTACTGAAATTAGTATTTGAGTAAAATACTATCAGTTTTCCCCACTAAATAAAAGTTTGCAAATGAATTTTTATTTATCATTAACCAGCTTCGTGTCTATTCCAGTGTGTTTTTGGTGAAACAATAGACTGTATATATATTAAAAAGAGTCTCTCCTTCACCAGACTCTAGTCTTCTAAATCCTCTTTCCAACTAGGCTTTGACACTTGGACTTCCTTTGTCTTTGCATTGTTCAATTTTACCAAGATTCCTGCTAAGTCATTTGAACAGAATATCCCATCCTCCATATCTAACAAGAGTTTCTTATCCTGCCACCATCTCTGATCTGGTTTCAGCAATAACTATGGTTAGATTGGTCTAGGTGAAATACCCCTTATTCCCGATGTTTCCTCTTAGTAATTTTCCATCCACTAAATCCCAGCCTATTTCCTTATATATAAATTCCTACTTTTCCTTGCTGTATTTGGGAGTTGAACTTAATCTTTCTCCCTCACTGCAATTGTCCATACAACTATCATGACGGTTCTGAATAAAGACTGTCTTTCTGCCAACAAATGTCATGAATATTTCTTCATTAATAATATTAACCAATCAATTAACTGTTTGTATTACTATTAATATCGAGTATAGAAATAATTTCTACTAAATTATATTTTTGAATCACTTTTAGATATATTTTTTCTCTTTTTTTTGTTATATGCCTTAGTTGATTTATAGACTGCTCTACTTGTAGCGTTTACTTCCATTATGGGAGAACCATAACTTTTCAGGAAAATCAGCAGCTTCAAATTATGAACAACATCTTCCTGAGTCTTTCATGAAACAACTTCAGATTCACATTTCTTAAACACAAGTATAATAGTTCCACAGTTAATTTTGGAAGACAAAAGCAATAAAATCATCTCTGGGTCTGATTAATGAGAGAAAGAATGACAGTTCATTCTCAAACTTTCCAAAGTTGCAGTAGTAAGTACAAATGATAGACCCTGTGAGAGAAACCATCCATAATATAAGGAGTCTTAGGAGAATTAATTTTTCCAAATTATATTGATAATGGACATTATAAATATGGAAAATTCCCAGTCAGATCATGAGTTGAGGGTATGACTTCAATCCACGTCACAGCACTTGATTGCATAGATGCACTAGACGAGTCAGAACTAGAAAGAGAGCTTCTTCCTGTATGAAAATAGTAAATGCAATCACATGTTATCTAAGTATTCACTGAATATTTCTGCCAGTCAGCACTAGGCTGAGAGAATGTGGACATAAAGAAGCAACAAAGCTCTTGCTCTCAAGGATCTACTTTCCAGCAGGGAAAACAAACAAATATGTAATTATAATGGAGTTCTTTTATGAAAGCATTTCTAGGTCAGAACTAGGTCCTTTGTACCTTGAAGAACACATCATTGTCAATAACATATTTTTCCCAATTATATGTTGATGCCCCAGACTGACTACATTCTAGCTTCATCCAAACAGGCCAAACGTCAACAGAAAAATCCAAAGCAACTTGAGAAAAGTCACATTTTATGTAGGGAAGTGAAGCAGAATTTTTAGACATTTCTATCACCTGGTTTTCTTCTGCAGTCATGTTTTAAAGAAATATGTATTCAGTGCCTAGCATAGCATTATGGTACATAATGAAGGGAATAACAAACAATATAAATGACAGGAATTAAATGTATTAGAATCATATTGATGTTATAGGACTTATTTTGAGAGAAACATGAAATTATCCAAAGAACCAGCAGAACTGTTTTTTTACAGAAAGAATTTCTGGGGCAAGTATACAAAAACATAGAATTGGTTAAACATATTTAGGAAGCAAATTTTTCATGAAACATTTGGCCAGGGGATGAGGGGGCTGTCTTTACAGAAGACGTGCCAGAACTTTCAATATCCTGGTAACACTACAAATTTCAAAGAAGGTACATGGCATGAAAAGTTTTTCACAAGAATTTTCTTAAATAATATCATTGTTAATAGATTATTAAGAGTCACAACACTTTGGGAAAGTCAAAGTCACACTAAAAAGTCAAAGTCAAAATTACACTAAATATACTATTAAGTTCTCTTCTTTAGAACTAAGGAGAGATAGCCTTATTCTAACATTCTTCTATTTTTAAGGCACCAAATTAAAGCATAAATTCTTTCCTTGACAAAACTTGGAACAAATTCTTTAGCCTGGGAGATTTTCCCCTCAAACATGAAGAAATATGTGTTAGCTATTTTTGAGTAGTAGGAATGCAAAAAATGTGTATTTTTGAGAATTGGAGACTTTTTTGTCCTTGAATAACTCAAAATTTCTTTGTTCTTCTGAATCAAATTTAGCAAGTAATTAGTGCATAATGAGAACCAGTTGTAGCATCAGACTCTATTTAGCCAAAGTGCATTTAAAAATACATAGGAAGACAGATAATCTGAATTTTCTTTCTAATGATGCTAACCTCATAAATGTTGTTGAAGAATGTATTCATGGGCTCAAAAATCTGTTTTGCTGATTTCCAGAAAGGTCTTGGGAATTAATTTCCTCTCCAAGGTTTGTCCAACAATATATCTGAAGCAAATGGGAGTACAGAAGCAGAGAGGGTATCTAACAGAGCCTAGTTAGATGATTGCTCAAACATTGGCTCACTTGCTAGGTTATTGGCCATGTTCTAACTGCTGAGGGCAATGCTGAATCCTACCAGAATCCTATTTTGGAGACAAAAGTCTCCAGACAAAGAAAATCCATAAAGCAAATAAATTATAGGCAGAAATTAATCAGTCACAGCCATAGCAAGTGAAGCACAAAGGCTTATACTATTTTAGCCCTGCCAGAAAGTTTCTAAAGAAAGTAAGTGTGACAGTGAGAAGGAGGGATAAGGAGGAGGACATGGTTAGTACCAATGCAGGAGTGTTCTGAGTGACAGTCATTGCAGAGTTGAGGTGTGTTAGGGTTGTGCCAGCTTCTTTTTTAATAACCACTCAAATTTACTTCTTATGTAAATTGTGAAATTTATTATGAAATTTATTTATAAATATATTTATAGTTATATTTATTATGAAATTTACCTCTTACGTAAAGTCCAAAGCTTATCACATGTTTTCCCAGCAGGTGATTCAGGGACCTAGGCTCCTACCATCTTATTTGCTACCCTATCTTTACAAACAAGGTTATCAGATATACCTGCATGAAGCTAAAGAAAGAGAAAGAGCATGGAGAATAAAAAATATGTGGTATTTTATAAGCCAGTCCTTAAAGTGTTGCACTCACTTCTGCTTACATAAACTAGAACTAGTCGCATGGCCACATCTCACAGCAAGAAAGACAGGGAACCTAGGCCTAGAGACTATATAGCCCAGGAGTATGTCCAGGAAGAAGAGACGGATTAGTGCAATAGTGGGGAGAAAAAGCATGTATTTTAGAGAGAAATAGCCCTGCATTCTAAATCCCAGTTCCGTGACCCACCAGATGAAATACAGTGGGCAAGTTACTTAACCTTTCTGAGCACTGACACACATGTTCACTTTCCCCTTCCAATTCATTCCAGCTTCTACATCAAATTTCACCGAATTTTCCAACCAGGAATCAGGTGTGTATGGCAGTTCAGCTTATCTCCAGTGTCTAAGGAATACAAGGTTAATAACTGAATAAAGAGAACAAATCCGTATAAACCAGGAGCAGACAAAGACAAAATGGAAGCAGACACAGAAGGCAAAGGAGGGGATGAGAGGATCAGTTCAACCACCCTCTTTTGCTGAACTGTGGAGGTATTCATCTCCACTTTCATTTTCTTGTCACACACCTTCTATGCAAAGTTGACAATCTAGCCTTCCTTCCCCCAAATACACCACTGAAACTCTATACTAATGTGATGGTTCTCAAATTTTAGTGTGTATCAGAATCATCTGGAGAGTTTGGATGAAATGTTAGGCCCACTCACAGTATTTCTAATTCAGTGTGTTCGGGGAATGGCCAAAGGATTCACATTTTCAAAAAATTCATAGGTGATGCTGATTATGATTATGCTGGTCCAAGCCATATTTTGAGAACCACTCTCTAGAACATGATTCTCATCCTTGACTAAAAATTAGAACTAACATGGAAGTTTTCTAACATATCAGACTACTCAGACCAATTAAATAAGAATATTGGGGTGGGGGGGTGAAACCCAGGTACAGGTATTTTTTTTTAAGTTCCCTAGGTTAAGAACCACTGTTCACGCAGGGTACAAATAGTTTTCTTTTTTAGATCTTAAAGAAATTATTTTCTTGGTCATAAATCTGAGGAAATGGCTTGGGTCTACTAGGTTTGTCTTGAAGCCACTGCAGGGCAGGGCATGGTGCATGGCAGACACCTCTTCCTTTAACATAGTTGAAATTCTTACTGAGGTAGTTGATTTCCTTAACCTTTCTACTACAATGATAATATGGACATCTTTTCTTTTGAGCACAACTCTCAATTCACAATTTGCATACTGAGTTTTTCTATTTCTTATGTGACATTAACAACAGTTCACTTGCTTATTTGTTTGTTTACCTTGCTAGTTCCTTCTTCTCCACTCAACTCCAAGGCTTACTGTAGGTTCTGTGCATTACCCTCTTCATATTCGTGTTTTCGTCATGTCCTCCCTCCAGGCAAGTTTATGCTAGCATGCTCCTGACCTTCCAATGACCCCCTAATAGTAGAAGGGGATTAGATTACTCCACTGCAGTTGTTACTTTGAGAAGGTAACTGATAAGAGATGTCATCACGGGAAGTAAAAGTGTGACTAGAAATAGATCATGATAGCAAAATAGTCAACATTTATTGAGCACAAGGCACTGTATTAAATAAAGACTTCACACAGTTCATACCATTTATTTTTCACAAGAAACTATGTTTTGGATACGATTCCTATCCCCATGGTACAGATGAGGAAAGTAAGGTACAGGGAGGTTAAATGACTGGCCCAAGGTCATATAGCTGGTGAAGTGCAGAGAAAGACTGCTCTGGCTCCACAAATCAATATCTAACAATTCTACTATGGAAGAGGGTGACAATGAGGTTCTAGAAATTGGAAAAAGATTATAAAATAAAATTTAAAAATCCCTACAGGGGAATAGAAAACAATGCTCACATTCAATATAATTGAACAAAGGCATTTCAATATAAAGACTCAACTGAAGAAATAAAGAAAAAATGATCAAAGATGTTTGTGGAAAGGAAGGGCAGTGAAGATCACATGTATCAGGAAAAATGAGAAGGAAGAGGGGTGGATAGCTGTGGGCCCTGAGTTTGTCAGTGAAAAGGATTCATGGGTATTTCCCATGGACCTGATGTGGGAAAATCAAGGGAGAGAGAGAGCTGACTTGTAATCATTTTGGTACCTTTTCAATAATTCAGTTTATAGGAGCAGAGGGAACCCAGTATCCAGAAGCTAGATGTTATATAAACACTGGTTTTTCTAGGAGTCTATGGCAAAAAGCTGGACTAGAGATGCATCTGCACCTAGGACAAGGGGACTACAATTAGAAGAGTCTAATAGGGATCTTTTAAAAAAGGCCAAAACAGTCACCCTATGATAAAGAAAGACCTAGCTTTTTTTTTTTTTTTTTTTTTTTTAAGATTTTATTTATTTATTTAACAGAGAGAGAGATCACAAGTAGACAGAGAGGCAGGCAGAAAGAGAGGAGGGAGCAGGTTCCCTGCTGGCAGAGAGCCCAATGCAGGGCTTGATCCCAGGACCCTGAGATCATAACCTAAGCTGAAGGTAGAGGCTTAACCCCACTGATCCACCCAGACACCCCAAGAAAGACCTTTAAACATAAGACAGAACATGGGTGTGTGGGTGGCTGCATCAGTTAAGCGTCTGCCTTCCACTCAGGGCATGATCTCAGGATCCTGGGATCAAACCCTAAGTCAGGCTCCTTTCTCAGCATGGAGTCTGCTTCTCCGTCTCCCTCTGCCCCTCCTCCCTGCTCATGCTCTCGCTCTCTAATAATAATGATAATCTAAAATAAAATAAAATAAAATAAAAATAAGATAGGACCAGAGAACATCAAGCCAGTTACATGAGAAAAGATTAAAGTTATGTCCTTTTTATCCTACCACTTCCTTTCAACTTGAAGCTCTCAGAATCTGGGAAGCAAACAAATGAGAGTGAAGGAAGAGAAACAGGCAGAGCGATAAGATGGAAGACAACCAATTATGGACTTAAATACCCTAAAGCAAGCTAGAGCTTAAGGAAGGGAGAAGACTGACATTAAATCATGCTCAGAGTTTTAATTATCTACACTAGACACCAAATTTCTGAATTAAGTAGTATTTATTTTTTAAGTTGACTATCGGACTGTTTTATCTAAGATTAAGTAAAAGTATGGAGGAAGACCAACATATGGTTATGTCTAATGAAGCCCTGAGTTGTACTTCTTTAATATAATGTTCCTACATCTGTAAGATAAGTCTCAGGTGACATTGTCATTGTTTTCAACCTAGAATTCTTACCTATTTGTCCAGAGGAATTCTTACAGACAAGGCCTATAAGAAGTCTTTTTCTATAAGGAAAAAAGATGACCTCTGAAATATGGAAGCCATACCTTAAGAGATCCTCAATTTTCAAAGGTCTGGCTCATGAAATGTAGTGTCATGTTGGATAGGCAGGATGTCTCAGTATATGTACCTGATTTTGTTGCTCAAAATTGTCCTTCAATTTACCATGAGTCCTGATATGAGTAATGAGCTATTAAAAAAAAAAAAATTCTCTTAGGTTTCTAAGTCACTTGAGGCACCAATATCCATGGGGTATGTTGGTCAGGTTTGGAAAAATAAAACAGGAGCTGCCCTAGGTATTTTGAGCAGGAAAGGATTTAATACCTAGAATTTAGTGCCTGGCACTGACTAACTAGCTGTTGGGCTGACTAACTAGCTCTAAGGTTCCCCTGACCAGCCTTCTGAGAATCAAATTTCAGCCAGGTCAGGAACTCCAGGAAACCACTGTCTAATGATCACTGGTGCCTAGAATGGTGAGGCAGATGATCTTCCAGGTGTCCCCAAAAGCCACAGTTGATGCTGAACATCATTATCAGCTGAAGCCCAGGTGGTACCTGTCATTGACAAAGAAGTATCATGGCTTCTGTTCCCTTCTACCTTCCAACATGAATACAGTGTCATTTATTAGAGGAAAGCAAACCAGAAAGACATACTAAAAAATGCTGGGAAATGTAGTTTCTAGTGTTCTGGCCCTGGAGGCTCTGAGGAGAGCACAAGAAGGACAATGGGAATGGTGCTGAGGACCATCACATAACCCAGCATGTGTGGTATTCCCAGCAGAGGAGACTAAACATTGGCTTACATCAAGTAATATTTTCAAATAAAATAATAAAAGTAAGATCTGTTCAGAATTTTGATTCTAAAAAGATCAATGTTTGACTCCTCTAAAGCAGATGCACAATTTTCCAGGGATAACAGATGCTCCTTTTGCCCTCTGCAATATCTTCTGAGAATGTATTCATTGTATACACAAAATGAGACACGTGGAAACAGGTGCAGGGGACCAGGCAGGAAAACATAACAAGCCCAGAAGCAGGCAGACACACATCATACCCAACATTGATTCCAATCACAAGCTCTGTACTGATCAGGATAAACAAGGCTCTAAGTCAAATCCACACCTTTTAGCAGCATAAAGGCATTAGGGCTTAACCAGCAAAAACAAATCAGCAGAAGTTCTAAGGTAATTCTAACCTTAATCCTTCCTTGGATATCAATTTTGATCAAGGTTTAGTAAATCTTCTCAGGAAACATGATTTCAAAATCTGTATATAGCATGTTTTCTTCTTAGATGATAATAATAATTTGAAATACAGGATTAAAGTGGATATGAAAAAGAACTAAGCAAGTGTTGTATTATTGATCTTGCTGTCTTCCATTCCACCACCTCCTCCCACCCCTAATCAAACTTGCTCCCTGACATCCAAGTTGGTATTTCTAAAATTTAGATCTCATTTGTGATCAAATTTGTCTCTCATTTGTTTCAAAAACTACCAAGACTCCCTATAACATTAAAAACAATCAGCTCTCTGTAACAATATTTAAAATGCTTTTTCAAATTGAGTCCCCATCAACCTCTCTAGGCTCAATTCTTACCACGCTCTTTAACTTCAAGTATTAATGGCTCTATTTATTCCTACCTATAAATACTCATATGAAGGTTAAATGAGATGAAGTAGGTAAAGCACAGTCAGTACCTGGCACATATTAGGTGTTTAATAAATCATCTTCAAAAACATCCTTTATAATGTATGTATATATAGTTGGTTTTCCATATATAATCTCCTAAACATTCATAGATACCCCTTGAGGAAAGTGAGATTTTAATGTCTCCATTTTTTTAATTAAGAAGCTGAGGCTCATGGAGTTTATGTGCCTTGTTAGAAGCACTACACTGATAAATGGAGGAGCTAGTACCTAAATCTACTTCTGAATACATGCTCTACCACATGTATTTCTTTCCCTATAGATTTATGAAAAGTTGTATTTAAGTCGAGATTGTTATTTCCCTGCTACCATAGTGTCTGTACCAGACATTTACTGATTTTCTTTCAGATCCATTCCCTGGTCACAGTGAGCTGACCCTGCAAACCTTCCCAAGCTGTCTTGCCAATAGGCTTCTGAGCATGTGCAGTGTGGGGGGCACTGACAGAGATTAAAAGCGGGAGGGAGGTAGAACTTAGATTACTTCACTGTCTATATCTTGTGTCTGGTATGGCTCTATCTCTGCTATGGTACCAGCCTTCTCCAGGCCACTCCCACTGATGTCTAGGATCCCAGCGTGTATCCTTGGTTCTTAGACCCTAATAGCACCACCTCCTCACACTAGGTCACCTGTATGGGGGGAGGGTGGTTGCACTTCCTCATATTGTCAAGACTTAGGTTGCCTTAGAGGAGAGGGGCAAGATGGTGGAGAAGTAGGACACCCTGTTTCAACCTGCCCCTGCAAGTGAGCTAAATACCTACCAGAACACTCTGAACACCCATGAAATCAGCCTGAGATGTAAGGTTATATACTTCTGGATCTCTACAAGGGCAGGAGAGCATCAATAGAGAGGTAAAGTGGCCTGGGAGTGCTCAGACTGATATCAGAGGATAAACAGAGGGGGAGGAAGCCACCAGAAGTGACACATTGGAAAGTAATACCCCAATACAAAAGTGCCCTGTGATTGGGGACAAGCATTAACTTAGAGTCTGGTTAAAATCACTCAAAAAGAGCAAAAGATCTTAAGAGGCAGCTGATGGAATCAGGCAGTCACTGGCATGGGCCTAAGCCCACAGTCCCAGGATGGTCACTGCCAGCAATCACTCATGCCAGAGAGAGTCTGGTGGGGCCTCCAGTCTCTGGTCCCTGAGCCCACAGCTTTTTGCTGTTTGCACCACTGCTAGGGCTGGGAGCACTCCAGCCTGCACCTGAGAGAGCCCAGCGTGAACTCCAGTTGGAACCACAGACTTCCACGACAGGCACAGCCATGGGGTCTGAGCCCCTGGCATGGGCCTGTACTCCAGACAGCAGTCCCAGCAAAGGCAGTCACTGGAAGTGGGCCCCCTGGACCAATATCAGTCACAGCTTTAGTGGCATGGGGTGCAGAGACAAGCAGGGTCCTTGGGCAACCACTGAGACATGGCTGGGGTTGTGCCCTGCCTGTGGAAGGTTGTGGTATTCTATGAAGTTTACAGAGGGAAAGTCTGTGTGTTCTGGACCACCTAGAGTGAACAGTCTGAGGCTTCTCTCTGAGACAGAGGTCTGGGAGCAGACAGAATTTTTGCTCTGACTCTCTGGAGAGCTGCAAAAGCAGCCAAAGAACAAAAACCTCCAGAGAACAAAAGCCTGAAAAAACAGTTTCCACAGAGCCCAGCCCCTTGATAGGGTGCAGGGCAACTCAATCCAGGCAAGACTGACTGGAAAACAATGCAGCAGACCCCTCCTCCAGCAGACAAGCCAAAAGAACAAGAGGACAACCACCACAGGGTCCCCATAAAACTATAAAATGCCAACATCAGGAGAAAATAATTTATTAAGCTCTTGGTATTGCCCCAAAACCTGTATAGTTAATAATTACTTCTTTTTTAGTTCTTTCTCACGATTCTTATTCTTTTAACTTTTTTAACCTACTTACCACTACAACTAGAGGTTTAATACAACATATTCCATAATAACTTACTAACTTGACATTTTTCATACATGTACCAGTGTTTCTTTTTCTTTTCTTTCTTTTTTTTTTTTAATGTCCATATAGATATAAACTTCAAGATCATCCTTTGTCCCTATTCAATACTACCCCTAAATATAAACCAGTCTTAATTTCCCTGTATCTCCGGAAAGTTGAGTCCTTTAACAAAGATAACAAAATACACCCAGGAGGAAGTGATAACCTTCCTCACCCACATCGAGGATTTATGAACACCCTCCCATCTTATTCTTCTGTGAATGTTTCTGTGTATTTGTTTTTCTTCTGGTATTAGATAAGTCTTATCCTTGGGGTTCATTTGCCCTGGGCTCTTTTTTTTTTTTTCTTGTCATTTACTTTTGTTGGTCTTTTTGTTTGTCCATTTTTGTTGACATACCTTATAAATCTTATTCTTGGGGTTCATTCTGGCTGAGTTTTCTCTGTTTTTCTCTCTCTCTCTCCTTTTTTTTTTTTTCTTTTTTCTTTCTTTTTGGTGGTGATTTCTAATTGCTCCAAAACTTTCCAGGGTGCAGCTTTCCTGGATCGTGGTTGACATATTCAGCTATACATCCCCTCAAACACCTCTCACCAAAATGACTAGCAGGAGGAAAAACCAACAGAAGAAAAATTCAGAGACTGCACCCTCTCCATCAGAACTATTGGATATGGACATAAACAATATGTCTGAAAGGGAATTCAGGGTAACAATTATCCAGGCAATGGCTAGGTTGGAGAAAACCACTAGTGACAACATAGAATCTCTAAGAGTGGAAGTGAGAGCCACCCGGGCAGAAGTTAAAAATGCTATCAATGAGATCACATGTAATCTAAATACTCTAACAGCTAAGGTAACCAAGGCAGAAGATAGAATTGATGATCTAGAGGACAAATGATAGAGAAAAACAATCATGAGGAGGCCTGGAAAAAAAAAGCTTAGAAGCCATGAAAAAAGAATTAGGGAATTGAATGATGCCATCAACTGGTCCAAGGTCAGAATTATTGGGATCCCTGATGGGCTGGAAAAAGACAACTAGAAGATATAGTTGAACAAATTCTCCATGAGAATTTTCCCAATTGGGGGAACGGATCAAGCGTTCATATCCCAGAGGCAGAAAGAACACCCACCAAGATCAACGAATCTAGGACGACCTCAAGGCACTTAATTGTGCAATTCACAAATCACAATTTTAGAAAAGAGCTTCTGAGGGCAGCTAGGGGGAAGAGATTCCTTACATACAGAACAAGGTCCATCAGAATAACGTCAGACTTGTCCACAAAAACCTGGCAAACCAGGAGGAGGAGTCAAGATGGCGGAGAAGTAGCAAGCTGAGACTGCTTCAGCTAGCCGGAGATCAGCTAGATAGCTTATCTAAAGATTGCAAACACCTGAAAATCCATC
>NC_081557.1:216815801-216822333 GCF_022355385.1 Mustela nigripes | reverse complement strand
GGGATAAAAATATATGTTTATAAAAAATAAAAAAAATTAAAAAAAAACAAAACCTGGCAAACCAGAAAAGGTTGGCAAGACATATTCAGGGCACTAAATGAGAAGAACATGCAATCAAGAATACTATATACAGCAAGGTTGACATTCAAAATGGATGGAGAGATAAAGAACTTTCAAGACAGGTAAGGTTTAAAAGAATATGTGACTGCCGGCCAACACTACAAGAAATATTAAAGGGGGTTCTATAAAAGAAGAAAGAACCCAAGAGAGCCATAGAACAGAAATTTACAGAGAAGACCTTTAGAAACAAGGATTTCACAGGCAACATGATGTCAATAAAAATGTTTCTTTCAGTAATCACTCAACATGAACAGCATAAAGGCTCCCATAAATGCCATAAAATGGCACAGGGTTGCAGATTGGATAAAACGACAGGACCCATCCATATGCTGTCTAAAAGAGACACATTTGGAACTTAAAGATACAGCCAGACTGAAAGTGAAGGGATGGAGAACTCTCTTTCATGCCAAAAGGCCTCAAAAGAAAGCTGGGTTAACAATTCTCATGACAGATAAGTTAGATTTTAAACTAAAGACTGTAGTCAGAAATAAAGAAGAACACTACATCATTCTTAAAGTGTCTATACACCAGGAAGATCTAACAAGTGAAAATATTTATGCCCCCAATATGGGAGCAGCAATCAAAATAAAAAGTCATATTGGGGAGCCTGGGTGGCTCTGTGGTTAAAGCCTCTGCCTTCAGCTCAGGTCATGATCCCAGAGTCCTGGGATCAAGCCCCTCATTGGGCTCTCTGCTCAGCAGGGAGTCTGCTTCCCCCTTTCTCTCTGCCTGTCTCTCTGCCTACTTGTGATCTCTGTCAAATAAATAAATAAAAATCTTATAAAAATAAATAAATAAATAAATAAATAAATAAAAAGTCATATTGGTATGAATACATTAACAGTAGGGGATCTTAACACACTGATTTCTGTAATAGATCAACAAATTAGAAAATCAATAAACAAGAGCTTTAATGATACATTGGACCAAATGGATCTCATAGATATATACAGAACACTCCACCCTAAAACAACAGAATACTCATTCTTTTCAAGAGCATATGGAACCTTCTCCAGAATAGACAACATACTGGGTCATAAATCAGGGCTAAACTGATACCAAAAAATTGAGACTATTCCCTGAATATTCTCAGACCACAATGCTTTGAAACTGGAACTCAACCACAAGAAAAACCTTGGAAGGAATTCAAACACTTGGAAGCTAAAGAACACCTTGTTTAAGAATATTTGGATCAACCAGGAAATCAAAGAAGAACTCAAACAATTCATGGAAACCAATGAGAATGAAGACAGTTTGGTCCAAATCCTATGGGATACACCAAAGGCAGTCCTAAGGGAGAAATGTGTAGCCATCCAAGCATCCCTCAAAAAAATTGAATAATCCAGAATACACCAGCTCTCTTTACACCTTAAAGAACTGGAAAATCACAACAAATTAAGCCAACCCCATGCACAAGAAGGGAAATAATCAAGATTAGAGCAGAGATAAATGAGATAGAAACTAGAGATACAGTAGGACACATCAACAAAACTAGAAGCTGGTTCTTTGAAAGAATCAATAAGATCGATAAAACACTGGCCAATTAATCCAAAAGAAAACAGAGAGGACTCAAATTAATAAAATTATGAATGAAAGGGGAGAGATCATGACAAACATCAAGGAAATAGAAACAATCATCAAAAATTATTATCAAGAGTTATATGCCAATAAGTTAAGTAACCTAAAAGAAATGTATGCATTCCTGGAAACATATAAACTTCCAAGACCGAATCAGGAAGAAATTGACAACCTGAATAGAACAATATCTAGTAACGAGATTGAAGCAGTGATCAACAAAAAACAAGAGCCCAGGACCTGATGGATTCCCTGGGGAATTCTACCAAACATTCAAGAAGAAATAAAACATATTCTCCTGAAGCTGTTTCAAAAAATAGAAACAGAAGGAAAACTTCCAGCCACTTTCTATGAAGCCAGCATTACCCTGATCCCCAAACCAGGCAAAGACCCCACCAAAAAGGAGAATTTCAGACCAATATTCCTGATGAATATGGATGCCAACATTCTCAATAAGATCCTAGCTAGTAGGATCCAACAGTACATTAAAAAAATTACCCACCATGACCAGATGGGATTTATCCTGGGATGCAAGGGTGACTCAACATTCACAAATCAATCAATGTGATAGAACAAATCAGTAAGAGAAGAGAGAAGAACCACATGGTCCTCTCAATTGATGCAGAAAAAGCATTTGACAAGATACAGCAACCACTCCTGATTAAAATGCTTCAAAGTGTAGGGATACAGGGAACATTCCTCAACTTCACAAAATCTATCTATGAAAAAACCCACAGCGAATATCATTCTCAATGGGGAAAAGCTGACAGTCTACCCTTTGAGATCAGGAACATGACAAGGATGCCCGCTCTCGCCACTGTTGTTCAACATAGTACTACAAGTCCTAGCAACAGCAATCAGACAACAAAAAGAAATCAAAGGTATTCAAATTGGCAAAGAACAAGTCAAACACTCTCTCTTCACAGATGACATGATACTTTATATGGAAAACCCAAAAGATTCCACCCCCAAACTACTAGAACTCATACAGCAATTCATTAATGTTGGAGGATACAAAATCAATGTACAGAAATCAGTTACTTTCTTATACACTAACAATGAAAATATAGAAAGTGAAATTCAAGAATCAATACCATTTTATATAGCACCAAGAACTGTAAGATGCCTGGGAATAAACCTAACTAAAGAGGTAAAGGATCTGTACTTGAGGAACTACAGAACACTTAGGAAAGAAATTGAAGAAGACACAAAAAGATGGAAGACCATTTCATGCTCCTGGATTGGAAGAATAAACACTGTTACAATGTCTGTCTATACTGCCTAGAGCAGTCTATACTTTCAATGACATGTTAACAAATTGCTCAGCATTTTTCAACGAGCTGAAACAAACAGTCCTAAAATTTACATGGAACCAGAAGAGACCCCACATTGCTAAGGAAATGTTGAAAAAGAAAAACATAAGTGGGGGCATCATGTTGCCTGATTTCAAGCTTTACTACAAAGCTGTAATCACCAAAATAGCATGGTACTCGTACAAAAACAGACGCATAGACCAGCAGAACAGAGTAGAGAACCCAGATATGGACCTGCACCTCTATGGTCAAATAATCTTCGACGAAGCAGGAAAAAATATACAGTGGAAAAAAGAGAGTCTCTTCAATAAATAGTGCTGGGGAAATTGGACAGCTACATGTAGAAGAATGAAACTCAATCATTCTCTTACACCTACACAAAGATAAACTCAAAATGGATAAAAGACCTCAACATGAAGCAGGAATCTGTCAAATTCCTAAAAGAGAACGTAAGAAGTAACCTCTTCGACATCAGCCACAGCAACTTCTTTCAAGATTTGTCTCCAAAGGCAAAGGAAACAAAAGCAAAAATCAACTTCTGTGACTTCATCAAGATCAAAAGCTTCTGCATAGCAAAGGAAATAGTCATCAAATCAAAGAGGCAATCCACAGTATGAAAGAAGATATTAGTAAATGACACTACAGACAAAGGGCTGATAGCCAAGATCTATAAAGAGCTCCTCAAACTCGACACACACAAAACAGATAATCACATCAAAAAATGGGCAGAAGACATGAACAGACACCTCTCCAATGAAGGCATACAAATGGCTAACAAACACATGAAAAAATGTTCATCATCATTCACCATCAGGGAGATTCAAGTCAAAACCACATTGAGATACCACCTTACATCAGTTAGAATGCTCAGAATTAACAGGACAGTAAACACCAAGTGCTGGAGAGGATGTGGACAAAGGGGAACCCTCTTACACTGTTGGGAATGCAAGTTTGTGCAGCCACTTTGGAAAACAGCCACTTTGGAAAGCCACTCTGGAAAGCAGAGATTCCTTAAGAAATTAAAAATAGAGCTACCCTATGACCCTGCAATTGCACTATTGGGTATTTATCCTGAAAGATACTGATGTAGTGAAAAGAAGGGCCATCTGTACCCCAATGTTCATAGCAGCAATGGCCACAGTCGCCAAACTGTGCAAAGAACCAAGATGCCCTTCAATGGACAAATGGAAAAAGAAGATATAGCTCATATACACAATGGAGTATTATACCTCCATCCGAAAGGATGAAGACGGGATGGGACTGGAAGAGATTATGCTGACTGTAATAAGTCAAGCAAAGACAGTCAAGTATCATATGGTTTCACTTAATTGTGGAGCGTAAGGAATAACATGGAGGACATGGGGAGCTGGAGAGGACAAGTGAGTTGGAGGAAATTTGAGGGGAAGACAAACCATGAGAGACTGTGGACTCTGAGTAACAAACTAAGGGTTTTGGAGGGGTAGGGGGTGGGGTGTTGTGAAGGCCTGGTGATGGGTATTAAGGTGGACAGGTGCATGGAGCAGTTTATGCGGTGTATAAATAATGAATCTTGAAACACTGAAAAAAATAAAATAAAATTTAAATTAAAAAAATTAAAAATAAAGAAATGCAACCAGACATGTCCATATGTCGGGTTTGGGAGTGGAAATCCAAAGAATATAGTGAGTGGTGGCAGAATCCAAGAGAAAGGAGAGCTGCCTGGATTTCTGGGATGCTTCAAAAGAAGAAAAGAAGATAAATGAATGTGTTTAGACTTAGTCATTGTAAAAGAGCCTTGAAGGTACACGAAAATGGCCATGGATTATCTCTCCCTAAAATTTCAGATCTAGACAATAAAAGCATGAGGTCCTCTTGGAATCATGGTTTTATACAAAGTAGAAAAGACAGCAGAACTAATTATAGGTCACCACCAAGTGCAGTGCCAGGGAAATAAGGTTTAGAGTCAGGTGGGCCTAGTTTTTATTTATGAGCTATGTACAGCTAACCAATTTATTTGACCTCAGTAAGGCTCAATTTCATCATCTGCTAAATGGGCATAGTGTCATTATCACAGAATTGGTATGAGAGTTAGATTGAGTGGCTTATAAACAACAGAATTTACTTTCTATTTTTCACCGTACTGGGGTCTGAAATTCTGTGATTAATGTGCCAGCATAGATGGATTCTGATGAGGACCCTCTTCTGGGTTGCAGACTGCTAATTTCTCCTTAGAGTCTCACATAGCCACGAGCAAAGAGGGGAAGAAAGATGTCTCATGACTCTTATAAGGGAACTGATCCCATTCATGAAGGCCCCACCCCCATGATCTCATCTCATCCTAATTATGTCCCAAAGGCCCTACCTCTTAATATCATTGCATTAGGGAGCAGTTTCAATTTATGAACTGGGGAGGTGGGTGGGAAGACACAAATATTCAGGTCATAACAATACATTTGAGAAACAATCTTTTCAAAGTAGAAAAGAGAGCAGAACAAATCATATAGGTCACCACCAAGTCCAGTGCAGGGGCAAAAAGATTGAGAGTTCAGGCAGGCCTGGTTTTATACTTATGAGCTATGTATGGCTAACCAATTTATTTGACCTCAGTAAGGCTCAATTTCATCATCAGTTAAATGGACAATGTCTTCATCACAGAATCGGTATGAGAATTAAATAAGATTATAATTGTAAAGGACTTAGTTCTTTATCTGGCACACAAGAAGCATTCAACAAATCATCAGCTATTTAATAAAGTAGAGTAAAGGTATATTTTAAGTCACCAAAAAACTATTTTACATATTTATTATGTTCTCTCTAGGTTCTTGGGCTATATTAATGGGCAAGATGGTATCCTATTCTAGATGGTATCCATATTCCAGTGCACAAGACAGGTAAGTAGATAATTTCAGTGAAGTGTGTCCAATGCCAAAGTAAGTGTAAGTTTCAAGGTACTATAGAACTATAAGAGATAAATACAGAAAGACACTAGATTATAAAACTCCAAAAGAATTTGGAGTCTGCCTGAGAACAGAGGTCCACTGAAGACTACAGCTCCAACTAGGAAGGAAACACTGTGAAGAGTATAAAGAGAGAAAGAAAAAAAAACTGTTACACCAGTTATTGAATTCCAATTTTTTCTCCTTTGAATTTCCACATTCTATTCCAAGCTATTCAAATCTGTGTTGATTTTAAGCTCAACTTTAAGAGAATTCCAATCCCCCCTAACACTAGACATGGTGTTAAGTAAAAGCAAAGATTTTAGAAGGTTCATTGAATGTATAAAAAACATCATTCATGTAGGTATTTGGTGATGCATGAAAAATTACAAAATGATTCAAAGTATTTATAGCCATAATTACACTCTCATCCAATAAGAGCTCTGATGAAGGAATATGGAATAATAAGGTGGGACAGAACCTATCCTACAGGTCAGAGGTTTAGAGGAAGACTTTGCCCGAAAGTTGATGTTTGAGCTGCATCTTGAAAGCCAAGTGCATAGTCCACAGAATAAGGACAGGAGTTTCGAAGCTGTGGAAATAACATAA
>NC_081557.1:216791469-216815791 GCF_022355385.1 Mustela nigripes | reverse complement strand
ATATATATATATATATATATATATATATATATATATATATATATATATATAACAGAGAGGCAGTAAGAATTTAACTGCAGAAGGTATATAAATTGAGTACCATTTATTTTCAGAAAGACATACACCTGAGTCAGTACATTTACATAAGTAAGGGCATGGACAGCAGACTAAAAGAATGCAGCCCCACAGGTTGATAGACCACGGTTTCTAATTCTGAGGATGGAAATGAATGTAAAAAGAAGAGAAAAGAAAAGTTTTACATTTTGCTTTTTATACTCCTATACTGTTTGACTTGTTACAGTGAGTATATATTTATCTATTACTTGCATAAATAGAAATAGCATATGCTCCCCAAAAAAAAAAGAAAAAAGAAAAAGAAATAGCTGAGCTCCAATGTACTGATGTAAGTGGAAAGGATGTGTATGAAGAGCTTGTAGAAGACCAGAGCCTTCTGGTAATCATGGCCGAATCCTGAAGGACTTTCCATATGCAATCAAAACCTGCACGCTTTATAGACACCAGGGATCAGTCAATCCTAAAATGAGAAGGGAGCATGGTACATTTAGAAAGATAGCTGGTAATAGTGCGGAGAGTGGACCAGAAAGGCAAACCACTGGCAAAAGAATAGTCACAAAGCATATTTGTCAGGATGTACTGGGCTATGCCATATAACAAGCTCTGGAATTTCAGGGCTTGTTCCTTCTCAACTCTGATCTGTGGCTACTCCTCAGCCATCTTGAAGACATAGCACCTGAGACACTTGACTTCAAAGGTTGCCAGAGCAAGAGAAAAATGAGTGTGGAGAAATCATTTCTATTTTTAAATTTCTTAGGTTAGGAGACATATATGTCACTTCCCCTCAAAGCCCACTGGCCATTCTGTGCCTCGAATTGAACCACAAGGAGGATGGGAAATGTGGGGAAGCTCATGGATATAATCTTACCTCTGTCATAAAATACTACTGACTTTGTCAGTTACCCGTATATGCTGAATACAGAAACCAGGGCACTGAATTAGGCATAACTGATAAGACCTATTAACTGGTATGTGACTAGGCAGAGGGCGAGCAGGATAAAAAGAGGGGAGTAAAAAACAGAGGTTATTAAAAGCTAAAAGAAAGGATTAAACTGACAACCTGATTTCTCAGCACACACTCAGCTGGGTTATGATGCTACAAACTGAATCAGGAACACAGATGGGTATATGTCGGGGAGTGGTAAAAGTTAAGGACCCAACCTTTGCCTGATGTGGATGCAAAACTATTACAGAATGGATGTGGATGAAAAACTAGATAGAGAGAAATAATCTTCAGGAGTCACTGCCCTTAGAAGGATGTGTAGGTCCCTGCCTGCTGAAAATGTTACCAGCATGACAATCAAGCAGGGAGTACCATGAGATACATGAACCCCTAAACCTTCTCGACAGGTCTGCTGTACTCTCATCTCTGTATAAAACCTACTTGGCTGCAGTGGAGTATGGTAAGAGGCAGAGCACTGATCTGAATGGACTGTGTGATATTTTGGAGAATGAGGTATGTATGATATACTATATGTACAAGTCTATTCTCATGTTGGGCCAGTGACAAAGAATGAATGACTAGGCCGTTGCTGAATGTGTTAGACGTTTATCTGGTTAGTCAGTGAGAATATTACAACCGGACAACCTTACCTACCCCATGTGGAAGAAGCCCATTCAATTAGTGCAATGACTGTGGATTTTTCTTGTATCATGATATATGTTTGAGCTGTATCATAATTATTAATAATTTAATTATTAATTAATGGGTCACAGAGTAAGAAAAGAACTAGCAGTGGATGGTTTCTTGGAAGCTAAAGCAGCAAAACAAGAGAGCTGTCCAATGGGTGGATGCACAAAGCCCCTTGTAGCAGTCCACTGCACAGATCACTGACAGCCCTGCAAAGAGGTGTTTCAATGGAATGCAGGAGTAGGAAAGTGCCTAAGCCAGAAGGAACTGAAATGAGCTGCAACTATAGCAAATTTTTGAAGTTTGTCTGTGTTGTGCAGAGAACAGATAAAACTCTCTATTTTTCCCTTATTCCATACCATTCTCAATCTATCTGGAGCACTGCTGATTCACTTTGTCTCAAAGCAAGGGAGACAGTAAGAGAAAGACAATAATATTTAGAGCAAAGAGGCACACACAGCACATACATCTGCTTGGATAATACACAGATCCATAGGGAGCCCTAATTTAATAATATAGCTAATGCTCAATATCCTTCTCTTTCTTTAAACAAAGTAAGAAAATGGATAGACTAATGTATTTCTTGTTTCCTTATTCACATTCCAAGATGACAACATGTTCTTTATGCATTTCCCCTGCCAAAAATACTAAACCTTTTATAAATGTCCATTTAAAAGTCCACAAAGGAAACATTCACAAATAAATAAATATAAAAATTGTCAAGCTTTGATTATAACCCAAATCAGGATCCACTTAGCAGCCATTTCTTTTCTCCTGCACAGAAATATCTCTTAGATATGCATTTGTCATGGAACTCATTTCTTACTTCTTCCTCTAAGTAAATAAAACTGTGACGATCATTTCCATCTTCCCACAAAGTCAGCATGCAAGCATCAGTGGTCAGATAGTATTGGAGAATACTGACTTTCCATACTGTCACTTATTCCATAACATGCATTATGGAGACTAAAATTGCTTTCCCTTATTTTTCCAATGAAATTCAGCATTTACCAAATATTGATTCGGTGGAGAAAAATGATATCAGCTGCCATGTTTTCAACACAAATGCTTTCTATTAGTCAAGCAACAAGTTCAGAAACATATTTTAAGTAATGGTCACAGAGGTTTGTTTTTTTATTCCCAATAGCAATGCATTTTATTTTTCTATTTGACATTGACAAAAATGTCTGTGCTCCTCAAGAAAGGAGAGTTCCTGGACATCATATTTTATGCAAGGACATTTTTCCCCTACTGGACACCATGCTGCTCTGGATAAACTTTCATTTTTGATCACTAAGGCAACTTCACAGTGTCTTCCTTCTCTATCCATCATTTAACTCTCAGACTTGTCCAGAGTTCTCTCTGTTTGGCTCCCTTTCCTTTTTTTTTTTTTTTTTCTTAATTGTGATTGATGGGTGACTTCATTGATTCTAAAGATTTAACTTGATTCTATGTGCTTATTTTTGTCAAGCAATAGTTTATTCTCTTTCAAACTCCAGCCACATACCTCAAATAATCACATTAAATGCAATGTGAAAAAAATATGACTACCTTTACCCCCAAATCTGGTTCAGCTCCAAAATGATATGTGGTAAATTATAATACTATCCCATCAAGGTCAAAACTCAGATATTTTAAAAGCATTTCTCTCTTCCAGTCCTCCACCACAATAACCACTTTATCAAATCTTACTGATTTTTCCAAGAAATTATCTGTCCAATTTAGCTTGTCTTCTTTATCTCTAATGCAATCTCCATCATGAATCTGAACCCTCTCTTCCAGGCAAGTACAACAGTTTCTTGTCTAATGTCCCCTGTTTCTACAAGTCTCCCCTCTCTCTAGTCCATCTTGTACACACTTATCAGAGCTGCTTTTATGAATAAATACATTTATCCACTCACCTTGAAAATCTCCATTGATCCCCAATCATTTGCAATATAAAGTCCAAAATCCTTATAGGTCTTAAAATTCTTTTTTTTTTTAAGATTTTATTTATTTATTTGACAGAGAGCACAAGAAGGGGAGCAGCAGGCAGAGGGAGAGAGTGAGGGAGAAGCAGTGTCCCTGCAGGGAGCCCAATGCAGAGCCCAATGCAGACCCAGAGGTCCCAGGACCCTGGGATCATGATCTGACCGAAGGCAGATGCTTAACCAACTGAACCACCCAGGTGCTCCAGATCTTAAAATTCTTTATATTCTTTTCCAAAACTGTCCCTTTAGCCTCATCTGCCACTTGGACTTCTTACAGTTCTTTAAGATCTCCTTCCATTTTATGAATCTATGCTCTTTATTCAAATGGCTCCTTGTGCCTAAAATACCCTTACCTACTCTTTCCCACTAGTAAAATTCTAAACACTTTCCAAATTTGTTATGGGAATTGCAAACACTCACCTGTATCTGTGCTCTCTTCTTCTTGCATGGCACAGTAAGAGATATAAAGCCACATGACCAAGTTCCGGACAATGAAATGTGGACAGAAGTGATGTCTGCTGTTTCTAGGCCTGGCCCCCAAAACTGTCTATCTGATTCTTTGTGAGGAATCTCTTTTCCTCATATGCCAACTGGGTACATGGGATCAAGTGAAGGGCTCTGATGCTTCAGAATATCATAAAGCCCAACTCATTGAATGACTAAAAGGAGGAACCACACTCTGGAGGAAGCCTAACTTACCAAATGACTCCACAGAGCAATGCTCCTCCTCAACCAACATTGTAACTGTGGCATTAGCAAGAAATAAACCTTTATCACACGGAGTCACTAAAATTTAGAAAGCGTTTGTCACAGCAGCTCTTGTTCCTTACCCTAACTGATACAGTGATCTAACGCTTAGAATTCTCAAAAAACTTCAAAGAGGATAGCTTTTTCCAATATGCTGTAATGTTAACAAATTCATGCCCCTTATAAAATAAATAGCATTTTGTACTTCATATTTCCTGCTAAAGTTGTATTTTCTAAATGAGATTTTCTCAGGGAACATCGTCCAAGAGGAGGTAATAAGGATGTTCTTTAAAAAAAAAATGAGTTCCAGAAGCAAATACATTTGGAAAAGACTGGCTTACATAAACTTAAATAACTCCATGTGACTGTGAGTACACTGAATTACAGACTTCTCAATCTTTAAAGTACTAAAGAGCTTTGGGAATCTCCAAAAGAAGTTATGGCATATGGCATTTTCCAAACCTCTTTAACCAAGGAATCTTTTTTTGAAGGCACATTTATCAGTATCTCTTTAAACAGGTTGTCAATTAGCCCACTATGAGATTTATAAGACATGCTGTCATGAAAACTGTGGCTCCTGTGAAGGCAGGGTCCACACCACACTCGGTTCTGTATCCTTAGCAGGAAGCACATTAGCAAGTATACTAGAGAAGTTCAGTGACTTGTTAATATATGCCTGTTTTTTAACGGGAGCCTTTGTTTTCATACCAAACCAGTCTTTTCAAAAAAGATTCAGTCCTGCATGTTCTTCCCTAAAAGCATATCCTTTTATCAAACTACTCATGAGCAATGCAGATTTGCTGGAGTTTACTGAAAAAGCTTGTGATAAATGAGGAACAGTTTCTGTTGCATATCAAACAACTAATACCAAAATAAAAGCCTGTTCTCATCACCCCTTCTCTCTGGACATGACCTTCAGGATTCTGTCTCTCTTTCCACTATATAATCTCTTAATCTTATTTCCTAGCTCCTTATTACAGAATAATTGGCTTCTTTTCCAATGCTCTCAATCCAGGGTGATGATGATGCATCAATGTAGGTCCATCATTTGTAACAGAGGTGTGGGATATTGATAGTGGCAGAAGCTGTGGGGAGTGGTGAGAAGTCAGAGGGTATATAGAAACTTTGTATTTTCTGCTCATTTTCTTCTGTGAACCCAATACTGTTCTAGGAAAAAAAAAATTATTAAAAAAAACAAAATACGGGGCGCCTGGGTGGCTCAGTGGTTAAGCCGCTGCCTTCGGCTCAGGTCATGATCTCAGGGTCCTGGGATCGAGTCCCGCATCGGGCTCTCTGCTCAGCAGGGAGCCTGCTTCCTCCTCTCTCTCTCTCTCTCTGCCTGCCTCTCTGCCTACTTGTGATTTCTCTCTGTCAAATGAATAAATAAAATCTTTAAAAAAAAAAAAAAAAAAAAAAAAAAAAAAAACAAAATACACACTTTGATGTGACAATAGGAGGCACTGTCTTATAGCCAATGAATACGTAGAATCCAAAAAGGTAGAGAGCTGGACAAATTATATCACAGGCACCAGAAAGGAGACTTCATGGACAGGGAACCCAATTTAAACTGTGCATCCTCTTTACTTATTCCTTGAAAGCATCAAGAATACTACAGTATAGAATCCCAACACAGCAAAATGACAGGGGGAAAAAAAAAGGAGGAAGAATATAGAATAAGTTACTTGTAAGATGGCGCTCATGGTTCCTGCCACTGGACATCTACAGTCTTTCATAATTCCCTACCTTCGGTAACCAGCAGAGTATTTCAGAGTTTGTCAATGTTATTTCCATGATTACGTTATAAAATTCTGACTTCCACTTTGGTAGCAGACTCTTTCCCTTACCTAATGAAACAAGTTGCCATATTGGGAAGGAACTAAGGATAGTCTTCTGTCAAAAATCAACTAGAAACTCTGATCCCCAGTCCAATAGCCCAAGAGGATCAAAATTTTGCCAACAGCTGCATAAGTGAGCTTGAAAGCAGATCCTTCCCCAGTAGAGTTTTCATATAATACCCCAAACCTGCTGACACCTTGAACAATGCCTCATGAGAGATCCTAAAGCAAAGGATCCAAGAAAGCTGTGCTTAAATTACTGACCTACAAATACTGTGAGAAGATAAATGTTTGTTATTGTAGCTCCCTATGTTTTCATTTTAATGCAGAAATAGATAACTAATATAAAGGTTTGCCCATTTCCTCTGTCAGCTCTCAATTTAATGCTTAATGTTTTATTTTAAATGATTATATTGCTATAAATCTGTGTCAATGAAACTTAACCAAAACATTCAGCTTAAACAAACATGCTTAACTAAAACACGCATGGGGAAAACTGCCATGCAATTTAGTGTGAAATATTCTTTGATTGAGCACATAGTGATAATAATAAAATATCTATTATCTTGGCCCTTTGAGTCAATAATAGATATAATGCTATGCTAAAAGTTTGTATAGCACTACTACAATATTGTTAGTAGCTATTATTAATAATCAATACCTATAACTGCTAAGGCTTAGGCAAATTATATAATTTCTCTGAGCTTCAATCTCCTCAAATTTTAACTGGACATAGATAAAGGATGACATGAGAAAATGTGTACAAAATACCAGTACAATTCCCAGACTACAGAAAGCATTTAATAAATACACTCTCATATGGTTGTTTTCTTATTTGTTTGTTTGTTTTGAGGGAAAGTGTGTGTGTAAGTGGGAGGGGCAGAGGGAGAGAGAGAATCTTAAGTAGCTCCATATCCACCACAGAGCTTGGCATGGGGCTCAATCAGATGACCCTGAGATCATGATCTGAGCCTAAATCAAGAGTCGGATGCTTAACTGACTAAGCCACCCAGGTTCTCCTTTACTCATATTATTATAAAATTATTAAGGAATTCCAGTTATCTATTAAACCAATTTATACCAATACACAGCCTAAGGCTGTAGACAGAAATGACATTGTGCTGATACAATTTCTCGAACATTACTTACTATTTTCTAGTGAAATAGGTAAATCTAATAATTTTTCAGGAATCTGTGATTAATAGACTCTGCTGAATTATCAAAATGACTTTCAGTGGTAGTTAAAAGAGAAGGAAGCCATAGGGTAAAGGGAGAAAAAAAGCTGGTTTTGCAAATCCTTAACTAATTAAATGTTACTTTTACCACAAAATCAAGACAAAATAAGTCAAAAATATCTTTCTTTCTTTGGGAACAACTCCTTTTCTCAAATCCAAACAAAACAGACTCTGCTGAGGAGTATAATTAGCAAAATTAGAAAGTCAAGAATAATATTCAGTTGCTTGTAATTCTTGGGATTTTTTCTCTTTCTCTTCTGCATAGAACCAAATAAAAGTATTCCTCTTTTTTTAAAAGATCTATTTATTTATTTTAAAGTGAGCACACTTGCATGCAAGGGGAGGGTGTAGGAAGAGTTACAGAGGGAGCGGGAGAGAATCTCTAGCAAACTCCACACTGAGCAGGGAACCCAGTTCTGGGGCTTGATCCCACAACCCTGAGATCATGGATGCTTAACCAACTGAGCCACCCAGGCACACCCACCCCCCAGGAAAAGTATTCTTGATTCAATCAAGCATATAGGGAAATAAAATTATTTCTTAACCATAGGACATTATCTTTCCTTATTTAGAGACTAGCCTTTATGACTATTCCATTAAACAATGACTGTACATCTTTTCTAAATAAACACCTAACAAAAATTCCCAAGCATGTATTAATAAATAAAGAAGACTCTAGAAGAATTTTTTGCTAAAAAGTTATTTATGAAAAACATACACTTAGGAAAACATAAAGCAGATGAGATTGAAAGAAAAAAATCAATCTCAAGTTTGTTAAAAGATACTAGCAAAAATAAAAATATGGGCCACCCCTACCAGTGCCAAGCCCTCACTGTATTAGGGACCTTCTTACTCTCAAAGCCATCTTGCAAAGATCCCTGCAAGTTAGGTGTCATTTTAGCTTTACCAAAAACTAGTAGCTTCTAATTTTACAGAGATAATAAGTCTGCTTTTTAGCCAAGATTGCATTTCTACAAAGGATTATTCCACAGTGAAACAAATATGTACAAGAAAGCCAAACAATAAATACACGAACATTCTGAGATTTGAAACTGAAAGTTCACCTGAGTTACAACATAACTCTTACACTATCCTGCTAAAGAATTATGATCTCACCTTTCAGATGACAAGGGAAATGAGCAGTGACAAGAACACTGTGACCAATCCTTTAATTTTGAATTTGGTTGATACTCAATTTTGGGTTTTGTTGATATTTTAAGTTCAAATAAATATTGTACTGAACCACCCCAATTTTGTCAGTGACTTCTTTCCTTTTTCAGAGAGTTATTTATTAATCTGAGAAAGAGAGAGAGAGTATGCATACATTCAAGCAGGGTAAGGGGCAGAGGAAGAGAATCTTCCAGCAGACTCTATGCTGAGCATGGAGCCTGAGGCAGGGCTGGATCTCACAACCCATGAGATCATGACCTGAGAGTCAGAAGCTTAACCAACTGAGCCACCCAGGTGCCCCTGTTCAGTGATTTCTAAGCAACAAGAAGCCTGAGGAAAGTTCAGGGAACTTTTGGTGTGAAATTTTAGATCACTTAGAGAAGCATTTGTCCAGTGCATGCTAACTGCAGACAACTTGACACAGGTGAGTCATGGTGCTATACATCAGGTTGGGGTGGGGCAAGAAGGGGATGAAGAGGGGAGGGTGCCATTCCCAGACTACAGTTTTCTGTGGGTTGGTGGCAACTAAATGCCTAGTATCCAAATATCATCTTCATTCAGTTTATCTGGCCCAAGCACTCCTATCTGCATTTAAGAAGAGCTTCCTATGATTTTAAAGATCTATCGGATTGGAAACTATGTTAGTTTCCTAGGGCCTCCATAAAAAATGATCAAAATTTGCTGAAATAAAGAACAGAAATCTATTTTCCCACAGTTCTAGAGGCCAGAAGTCCAAAATCAAGATGTCATTAGTGCCATATTCCCTCTCAAAGCTCCAGGGGAGAATCTTCCCTTGCCTCTTCAAGTTTTGAGTGGCTCCAGATGCTGCCTGACTTGGAGTCTCATCATTCAGTCTCTTCCTTGGCTTTTCCATTGCCTCCTCCCTGGCATGTCTCTGTGCTGTGTCCCTGTTTCTGTCTCTTAGAAGGACATGTATGATTAGAGGTAGGGTCTACCCTAAAACAAGGATGATCTCATCTTGTGGTTCTTAATTTCATTCACAAGGAGCCTTTTTCTGAATAAGGTCATATTCATAGGTTCCAAGTGTGGGATGTATCTTTTGGAGGGTGACCACTCAACCCTTTCAAGAAGCCTGGAGCTCCAAGAGCCTAGACTCTGTGGAGTCAGGTGTACCTGGGTACAAATCTAGTCTACAATTCCCAACTGCATGACTCAGAACACTTACCTCATCTATAAAATGTGGATAGTATTAGCACTGATGTCTTGGTCTGTGACAAAAAAATAACACATTAGAGACAGTAAGACCCTTGGCATAGTGTCTAGTGCAAATGTTCCCTATTACTACTAGCTATTTCCTCAATAGCCTACAATCCTGAAGATGGCTAAGCTTTAAGCAGGCAAGAGCAGTTGGCCAGCATCCAGCTAGAGAGAAACCAAAATATGTACCTCATGGGCCTCTTGCTCTAATTGAGCTAATTTGGTAAAGTTGAATCTCAACAATGAAAGGAAATTTAATGATCATGTAGGCCAATTCACCTGATTCTACAGATAATAAAAAATAGTCCTCAGAGGGAGAATATGTTTTACCATAACTGCATAGAAGTTGGTAGCACAACAAAAATTAGAACCCAGGACTTCATGTTCCCCATTAACTTCTTACCACTGCATATGATTACATGTTAGATGAATTGTTACTGGCAATTATCTCCATCTTTTTTTAAAGATGTTATTTATTTATTTATTTGACAGAGAGAGAGCACAAGTATGCAGAGCAGCAGGCAGAGGGAAAAGGAGAAGCAGGCTCTCTGCCAAGCAGGGAGCCTAATGTGTGCCTCAATCCCAGGACAATGGGATCATGATCTGAGCTAAAGGCAACCGCTTAACCGACTGAGCCACCCAGGTACCCCCTGAGAAATAAAAATCTTGAAAAAATATAAGTTTTTTCTATTTTAGAACATTATTTTTCTCAAATTGATCCTGTTTCTACAGATACTAAGACTAGCAATTTTAATTATAAGAGCACATAATGGTATAGCAGTTTGGAGCTGATTCCCTAGAATAAATTAACTTTCTCTTCACTTGCACTGACCATTGGTAAGAAGAAATTCACGTGCCCGTGTTGACCCACTCACCCTCTCCACTGTGTAGTAAAAAGTGTAATTGTTTCTTATGCTAATGAGCTCAGAAATTTTCTAATAATGTTCTGTTTATTGTCTGTATATTGCCATTATAAATTTACCAGTTATCTTGGGTAAAGAGTATGTTTCTGAGATTTCAAAGGTGAAATAAAGGGAGAAGGAAGGCATTAGGGAGAGGAAAGCATTCAATTCATTTTATTCACATCTGATTTCAATGTAGTCACCTTTGCATTTATCTCATCTCCCTTCTAGAGTGCATATTCCTTGCTGTCTTACAATGAAAAGTTCCTAGAAGCCCATTTTATCTTACCTAATACTGCATCTACGAGGCACAGCATAGCGCCAGGCACATGGTGAGTTCCAAATAATTTATCACTGAATGACTTAATTTATTCTCACTTAATATTTATTAAGTTAGACTTATTGAGAAGCTCTCTATTTAAACAGTCACTTTTGTACCTTCTACACAATGCACAGTCACTTTTGTACCTTCTACACAATGCACTGGTTAATATTCAAACATGTCTGTTGGATATACCACAGAAAGAATTTTTGAAGATTTCAAGTTTGGTTACTGACTTCCTCCAAATAGAAATATGGTTAACCTCATCTTAAATTACCTTTATAGTTGTAAAGCCACTTCTAAAATAATTTTAACATTCCAAATTGGCAAATTTTATTTTCAGAGTTAAGGACAGAATAAAGGACCTATGTATCAAAAATGAGTTATGGCACTAGTTTGGCCAGTGGAAGTAATTTTGGGGCAATGCCAAAAGTCTTTTTAATATGGTCCATCTAGCCTGGCATGGGGAAAGTCTACCACTGTTGCCTACCACTAGATTTTGCAGGCTATATAATCACTTCTTCAGGGCATCTAGGACAAATTGGGCAAGGCTGCTACTTAGCTGATTGATAATGAGTCTGGGTGTTAGTCTTAGATTTTATTAAATACAGCAATTATGTTAGAACAATTCAAGACAGAACAATATCTAGAGGAAGCCCAGACTGCTCTTCAGGCCAGGGTATCAAGAGGTGAAATCTACCTTTAGCTCAGTAGATATGCTTATGAAACTAAGGAGTTTGATTGTTTATTTGTTTGTTTGTAAGACAGATTATTTGTTACATACAGAGAATGTTTTAGTTTGCCAGGGCTGCCTTAACAAAGTACTATCAATATGATTGGCCTAAACAACAGAAATATACCGTGTCACAGTTCTGGAGGCTAGAAGTTCAAGATCAAGGTGTCAGCAGGACCAAGCTCCCTCTGAAAGCACTAGGAAAGTGTCTGTTCCAGGCCTCTCTCCTAGCTCCTAGAAGTCCTGTGCCTTGGGGCAGCATCCCTCGAATCTTAGCATGATGTTTTCTCTGTGTGTGTCTCCATCCAAACTGCCTCTTCATATAAGGAAACAGTCATACTGGATTATGGGTGCACTCTACTCAAGGATGACCTCATCTTAACTACTTACATTGGCGACAGCCCTATTTCCAAATCGGGTCATATTCTGAGGTGGTGGGAGTTAGGAGTCTGCACAGAAGTAGTGAGGGTTAAGCCTTCAGTATCTTTTGTGGGGACACAATTCAACCCATAACATAGAGTTACAGAATCAGTAAAAGAAAGGCACCAACCAGGCAGGGATTTTTTCAGGGAGGGACTCAGCAATCCAAGGTTTTCTTATTTCAGGCACCAACAGCCTAGCCTAAAGGTGGGTTGAAGCAGTTTTAAAGTTGAAGGTAATTTTTAACACAAGGTTCTGTGAGGACACAATCTCTCCCTTTACTCACTCCAATGACACAGCCTGCTGAGGGAACCCAGGCCAAGCAAGCCAAATGTGAAAATGCAGGCACAGACCCATTGGCTAGAACAAATTCTATGCTTATCACCTGGACAATCTGACTGATGTTAAAGAGCTGGATTTGATAGATGCCAAAGAGCAGTGGGCAAATGAGCCTGCTCAGGCAAAGAAAGAGCTTGACATTTTTTTGGAGGGAAGACATCATTCAATTATTTCTCCTCCCTCCAGCACTGATTTTCAGGCAGCCCAACACTATACGTTTTCAGAGCTTTGGAGTAAAGCACTTAGCAAGAGATTGCATGTTGTTTCAAACTGAAAGAGACACAGTACTGCTTTTCCACCCTTCCTTGAATCAATGTGGCTATTTTCCAATATTAATAAAAAGCTCTGTTTCTGCAAAACTAACCTCAAACTCCATTCTCTCGCCTGAGTTCCAAGGATTTGATGACAAACTTGGCATACTAAATTTTACAGATCCAAATCAATGTTGAACACAAAAGAAAGCCCAGTGCCCTATGGTAATACAAGACCATGATTATTTTTGGACTGAAACCGCTTAACACAAGCACAGCTGCAAAGGTCTTATTCCACTTCCAGAAGATCGTCTTTATATTCCAAATAGTATCCAAAAGTCATAGAAACCAAGCTCAGACAGCATTATTAATATGAAATAAGTTATGTCACACTTGGTTTTCAAAGATAGTAAATCCACCAACACCAGTAAAATTAAATAAATATTTGAAGTCTGAAGTTAACATCTATGAAAGAGCCAGGAAAAATGAAAATTTCAAATCTGATTTAGGAAAAAGTCTTTTCCTTAGTTTCTCCCTGACCATTTAAAGTTAACTATATATTGCCTACAGAAATGCTATTTATTCAATGATGAAACTTCCATCTAAAATGAAATTAGCAAGAATAAATATATACTCAAGTAAAACTGACTGTACGGTGAGTGGTACACAGCCATAATGGGTGTTTGGATACACCCATGGATACACACATGGATACATGCATGTCACTTCCCTGCATAAATGTTTTACTGAAGCCCCAGTGAAGTCAAGGTACCTTTCAGAAGGCCTTTAAGAATCTGGTCTCTGTGTGCCTGGGTGGTGTAGTCGGTTAAGCATCTGACTGTTTACCTCAGTTCAGGTCGTAGTCTCAAGGTCATGAGATGGAGCCCCACACTGGACTCTGCCTTCAGTGTGAAATCTGCTTGAGATTCTCTCACCCTCTCTTTCTGACCCTTTTACTCATGTGCATGTTTTCTCTCTAAAATAAATAAATCTTTGGGGGAAAAAAAAAGAATATGGTCTCTGGTTGACCTTTCACCATGCTGCCTAATCCATGCACCTCATGTGCCTAATCCTCATCCTGGATCCCATTATACCCACTCTCTCCCCTCTGGGCATGTTGTGACTATACTGTCCACATGCTCTAGAACCCTGGGGCAATTTCACCCAAGGACTCAGTAGTCCATGAAACAAGTCTCTGAAATAGCCAGGTGTTCCTTTTATGTGCTACTTGGTGGGCACCTGTGTTGCAGCTATTAGTATATGTTTTGTACTGGGAGATTTACAGGTCTACCTTCTCTCACCAGCTACAAGCTCCATAAGAGGAGAGACGTGAATAACTCATGTTATTTGGTCAATAGATGTGAACAAATAACTGTTGAGTGAATAAGTGGAAGTTATCACAAGACTTTCATTAACCACATCTTCCACATATGATAATTATGTTTGTCAAAAACAACATAATTAAACTGTATTTATAGAAAGATCATGTTCAGTATAAAAGAGAAAATAGTGGTTTTCTGTTCTGCACAGGGTCAGTGATGTTGTAGGGGATTTTTGCTGTTTGGAACATCATACTATTTATGACTTTTTTTTATTTTTAACTTCATCTTAGAACTAGAAAAAACATACATCAAAAATTATTTAAATTATATGTTTTCCTGGTATCCAAAAATAACATCTGTTGATTGTTTTTCATCTGTTTTCCAATCCTCCTCCCTCTCTTTTTTTTTAAATGAGCATCAATATTTAAAAGAGATGGTGACAAGGGCGCCTGGGTGGCTCAGTGGGTTAAGCCGCTGCCTTTGGCTCAGGTCATGATCTCAGGGTCCTGGGATCGAGTCCCGCATCGGGCTCTCTGCTTGGCAGGGAGCCTGCTTCCCTCTCTCTCTCTGCCTGCCTCTCCATCTACTTGTGATTTCTCTCTTGTCAAATAAATAAAAAAAAATAAAAAAAAATAAAAGAGATGGTGACAGACTAGACCTTGTCAATCTAATGTTTACGTGATGGTGAAGAATCTAGAAAAAATTATCATTGTAGAAAGAGGACAAAATGACATTTTTCCATAACACAATGACTATCTTTCAATATCTACAAAATCACTATGCAAAAGATAAATTAAGGTCAAATCCAAATGACTTTTGAAAGTAGAAAAATATAAAAAGATACCCTAAAAAAGAAAGAGATATCCTAATCTGTATATCAGCTCAGTATGAGGACAAACTTCCTAAATATTTAAGCTTTATGAAAATTGATGTAGCTTCTTCTTAGGAAGTGAGTTTCTTCTACCTAAAGGTACATAAACTGAAGCTAATTGCTTATTTGTTGATAATAGCAAGAGAACTGACACATCAATCAAATTAATCCTGGAGATGACCTGAAGATGACCTCTGAAGTTCTTCCAAGTATGAGATTTAATGATTCCATGACAACGGATTTTTAAATTCATTATCAATTACTCCTTAAATAAAACTAAATAATTAGATACATTAAAAAAAAACACTAAATAAATAAAGTATACAATAAATTTGAGGCATCTTTTGGGACTTATAAAATTAAATAGAATTGTAATAGCTCTGATCTTATAAAATATAATTTTTTCTATTGTCAGTATACTGTGGACTGAAAAAAAAAAAGAATAATTTCAAAGAATAATTTCATTTTGGGCAAGAAATAAAATATTAGAGATAATTCATTTTACCCAGGTTCAACAAATATATATACATACATATAAAATATGTATATACATGTATACATATAAGATACTTCCACAGTGTAAAAAGGATGAAATGTATATACATGTTCAACAAAAGGCATTAATAGAATGTTCACTGGAATACTATTCATAATAGTGTCAGTCTGGAAACTACCCAAATGCACCTGAACAATAGAATAAATAAAAATTATATGTTCTCCCAATGGAATACTTTATAGTCATAACAACAAAGATATTAGCGGTATATGTAATAATGTGGATGAATCTCACAAACAAGAGGTTGAGCAAAAGACGAGTAAACACAAGCAGGCAGAAGTAACATGCTGCATTAGAAGTGAAGACAAGGGTTATCACTCTTTGGATTTTGACTTAAAATGGGTGAAAGAAGGCTTCAGGTGCCTTTTTGCTCCTTGATCTCAGTGCTTTTTACACAGATGTGTTCACTTTTCAAGACTTCAAGAACTGGACATATGATTGGTGCATTTTTCTGAACATATGCTGTACTTCAAAACAAAGTTGTAAAAATGGCCTCTATGTCTATTTGTTTTCTATATTCAATACTATGGAAAAACCCATTGTGGCAAAATCACACAATTTATATTTTAAAGAACTAGTCATTAGGAGGATCTAAATAATATGAAAAGGTTTAAAGATTATATAAAAACTTATGAACGAAAACATGTGTTTTAGAGACAAACACTAGCAATGAACTCTGGTCATCTTGATATTATTTTATCTCATTTCTGCTGAAATCCATGTGCACTAACAACTAATTATAGATCTCTTTTAGGTTTGTTTTCATGCTGCTTTTAAAAATGTTGGCTTATTTTTCATGGGATGTCTGGCAGAAATTAAACCTCCTAGAATTTTTTTAAGCACTTTCATTTATGGATAAAAGTATACAGCCATATTATTGAGCTTCCAAAAGCCATCCACTTATCCAGTAGAGCAGGTGCACCGATTTAACAGGCCACAGCCACAGTCATTCAGATAATCTCTATGCAAACAAAAGCCCAACTGCCAGATTCTTTATACTTTCCAAAGCCAACAGAATAGGTTTGGATATTCCTCCTGGAAAAAAATTAATACTGGACCATGTAATTGACACAAAAATATAATTTTTCAAGTACTGGCAGCATTTTTCTGTTACAGAAGTCGGCAATATTCTTTGAAAATGTCCAGATAGTAAATCTTTAGGTCTTCCATTCCATATGGTCTCTGTCACAAGTACTCCACTCTGCTCTTATAGAGTGGAAGCAGCCACAGACAATATGTAAACAAAAGAGTGTGGCTGTGTTCCAATAAAACTTTATTTACAAAAAGTGAGTAGGCCAGATTTGACCTGTGAATTATAGTTTTCAGCCTTGGTTCTAGGAGAATAAAAAGGTGTTTTGATTTGTTTTATTTTGTTTTCTCTTTCCCTACACACCTATCAAACCAGCAGAGCTATATATTGTTATCATTCAGTGGTTCTTAATCTGAGAAAACTAGATTTTTGGATGTCCTTAAACTCTTCCCATTATTAAAGTCTGATGAAAATAATCCATTTATCTAGCATGCAAGACTAATTCAAATGGTAGTCTTTTATGCTTTTGGCTGGAATGTCCCCAAATTTTTCCTTCTGAAATATTTTTTCATACTTTTTCCTAATTTCTATTGACCCTTCAAAATTTAGCTTAAAACTCTACCAAAAAAAGGCATTGCCCAACACCCCAGGCTAGGTCAACTCCCCACCCTACTCTCCTCCCCCACCCCCACCCCATTATTTTTCCTTTATGTCACTTATCACAGTTGATAAGCCACTTAGAGTAGTTGTTAATATCCCAGACTCTAATGCAAGACCACCTAGGATTAAATCTCAGCTCTAAAATTATTAGTTCTGCAAGCTCTGATAAGTTGTTTACTTTTCTATGCTGTGCCCTCATCTGTAAAATGGAGATAATAGTAGTAACCCACTACATAGGGTTGTGGGAAGATTAAATCATTATGTACAAGTAAAGCACTTATTAACAGTACCTGCATAGTCAAAATTAGGTGTTATTTGTAATAGTTAATAGTGGAACATTCATCTACATACTTGTTCAAAAAATATTCATGTGGCAACTACTATGCACCATGTCTCCATTATAATCTAAGCTCCAAAATATAGAATGAATAAATTTAGTGGCTTATAATAACATAAATTAGCTCATGGTTTCATAGGTCATAATCCACTGAGATCTATGTTCAGAGCATCACAAGACTGCCATCAAAATGTCATCTGGACTCCACTGTTATCTGGAGACTGTGAAAGATTCTACTTCTGGGCTTATTCTTCCTCACTCCTATTACTGGCAGAATTTAGTTCTTCGTGATTTTAAGACGGAGGTCTCTTCATTGCTGGCTGACAACCAGGGCCTATTTCAGCTCCTCAGGACCATCTGCATTCTTTCCCTGGGAGCCCCTTTTCTTCAAGCCAGCAATAATGTATCAAATCCTCCTCATGCTTTGAATCTCTCAGACTTCTTCATCCACCAACAGAGAAAGCTCTCTGCTTTTAAAAACTCACGTGACTACACTGAGCCCACCAAAATAACCTCCCTATTTTAAGGTCAACCTGCGCCCTATAGGGTAACATAATCATGGGAGTGACATCTCATCATATTCACAACTACCAGTGATTAGGGCATGGAGTCTTTGACTAGGGATGAAGGGTGTAGGCAAGGTTAGAAACTCTGTGTGCCACATAATGAAAACTCAGTAAATATCATGAATGAACCATAACTTCACCTCATGTTGACCACAGGCTCACACTGATTGAAAATAAATTTATTACCAAATAAATTATGTATTGTTGTTGGACAAAAATTTTCTTAGTATCTATAAAAGATACTTAATAAAAGATTCTTTAATTAAGACTGAAAAGTGGGAGCAATTATCTTAACCAACTAGCACCCACCTGGTAAACAATGAGAATGAACTCCTTAGTCATTCATTTACCCCACAACTATGGACACTGAGCTAAAGGCTGATAGAAAACAGCAGCAAATACTATTAGCAAATATACAGAAATCCTACTCTCACAAAACTCATGTTAGTGGAAAGACTCAGGACAGTGGTTAAGAATCTGGAGCCTGGTTACCTATCTTCAAATACAGGCCCCTGTATAATCTTGGGAAGTTACTTAATACATTTTACCTCAGTTTTCTTACCTGTAACAGGTAAAAAAACAATACTATATGTTCATAAGACCATTGGGAAGATTAAATTAGTTAACAAAATTAGCTATCTAATATTTATTAATGCAAATACTTAGAACTTTAGCACAGGATTTCTTAATCTCAGCACTGTTGACACCATGGGCAAAGGAGTCTTTGTAGTGGGGACTGTCCTTTACACTGTCAGATGTTTCAAGGAGCCCTGGCCTCAACCCAATAGATGCCACTAGCACAGCACCCCCACGCCCCCCACCAGTTGTGACAACCAAAAATGTCTCTAGACATAGCAAAAGGAGCACACACAGGTGATTAAGAACCACTGATCTACAACATAGTAAATTTCCAACACATATTAGCTATTACTATATTTAATTTTTACCTGACTATGAAGGGTAAAGGGAGAGCTTTCTCATAGAAGGCAACTCTTAGATGGAGTTATGACAAATCCCATATGTGAAAAAGCATGCAGTACTATGTTGTGCAGACACTAAATCGTAGTCAACATTAATTTCTCTCTTTTCTCCACAATCCTCAAAAATGACTTAGAGTGCAGTCTTTCTCAGAATACCTTGTTTTTTTTTTTTTTTTATTTTATTGCTAAGGACTTCATTTTTAATTTCATTTTTATCTTCCACTTTCTAGTCTACTAGCCAGCTCTTTCAACCTCAGTTATAATCTTACTGCAAGTCATTTACTTGAAGGAATGGTTTCTTGCACAGAATAATATAAAAACTAGAATAAAACCACTCCTGAATGTTATGTTCTTGTGCCTCCCCATATTCCTGTAGGAATTGAAAAGTGACTTCAACAGAAAACCTTTTTGTGTTTATTTCAAATTATTTTTTGTTGAAAACCTTCCTAAGATGTATCAAGTTTTTGCTTTGCCATAGTAACTATAAGCTGATGGCAATAACAGAAGTTGTCTTTAATGACTGAAGATCATTCTAACGCTAGAAGCATTGTTGTTCTGGGCATTGATCTTTCTAATACAGGACTGTAGATGTAGAAGATTGGGGTGCTGAGCACAAATGTATGAAACTTTTCCACTCCAAATCATCAATATTGGTTTGTTGTCTTGTCACTGGCTTTATCCTCAAGTGTCAGAAATGTATCTGCTATTGTAGGTTTCAAATTAATTGTGCTGTTTAAAATTACAATGAAATACTATGTGCCCTAAACTACAATTTAGAGTAATCAGCTTTTACAAGTAAATATTAAACTCTGACAAGACATAAAAAATGATTAAGGGACTGAGTGTGGGAAAATTTTAATTTCAGCCCCTTGCAGTTAGACTTGGTCTTCATTTGAACTGGTCAGTGAAATTTGAGGGAAGTAAGGTATCTTACTCTCAAGCAGAAATTTTCTTTTTCTTTCTTTTTTTTTTAATGTTTTTAAAATTTTTAATTATTTATTAGTGTGAGAGAGAGAAAGAGTGATTGAGCATAAGCAGGAAGAGCAGCAGGCAGAGGGAGAAGCAGGCTCCCCACTGGGCCTGGAGCCTGATATGGGATTCAATACCAGGACCCTGGGATCATGACCTGAGCCGAAGGCAGTCGCTTAACCAACTTAGTCACCCAGATGTACCTCAAGCAGAAATTTTCAAGCCAATATGTGGTTCATATCACTGACCTCTTTTCCCTCTGCCAAGAGATCAGGAACATTCCAGATAGGAACTGCTCCAATTGTATGAATCTCAGTGTAAGGATAGTATAGAAAAACCATCTTGAGACAAACTTATGGCAAGAATGAGAAATAAAGGGGTGCCTGGGTGGCTCAGTTAAATGTCTGCCTTCAGCTCGGGTCATAACCCCAGGGTCCTGGGATAGAGCGCCAAGTCGGGCTCCCTGGTCAATGGGGAGTCCTCTTCTTCCTCTCCCTCTTTCCTTCCTCCTGACCACACTCTCTGTCTCAAATAAATAAAATCTTAAAAAAAGAATGAGAAATAAACCTCCAACTTTGTTTGTTACCACAGCATTACTCTGCATATACTAACTGATATACGTAGAAATAGTTATTCATTTATTGACAGTTGTGCACTTGTACTCTCTATATATGCCAGGCAGAAGAGTAGAAACTTGGAGTGCCTGAGTGGCTCAGCTGGTTAAACAGCTATCTTCAGCTCAGGTCAGGAGCTCAGAGTGCTGGGATGGAGCCCCATATTGGGGACTCAGTGGAGAATCTGCTTCTCCCTCTTCCTTTGTCCCTCCCCTCCCCACTCATGCTTGCCCGCTCTCTCAAATGCATAAGTAAAATCTTAAAAAAAAAAAAAAAAAAAAAAAGAGAACAGCTACTGAAAAATAAGGAAATAGAAGTATGCCTGTCCCTAAGGGAGCTTACAGTATAGTGAGATTAAAATACCTTACTAACTAGAAAATTAGATAACCTGAAAATTGGGGTACCTGGGTGGCTTAGTGGGTTAAAGCCTCTGCCTTTGGCTCAGGTCATGATCCCAGGGTCCTGGAATCAAGCCCCACAGCAGGCTCTCTGCTCAGCAGGGAGCCTGCTTCCTTTCCTCTCTCTCTCTGCTTGCCTCTCTCCCTACTTGTGATCTCTGCCTGTTAAATAAATAAAATCTTAAAAACAAAAAAAACTAAACTAAAAATTGCCTTCTGACTATATTCCCATTGCTACATTTTAAAATTGGAGGGTTCTCTATTTCAAAGCAGAAGAGATGAAGCATTATGTGAGGCAGTTAGATAAGAAAACCTTAGAAGCTGGGCAATTTGATGAACCTAATTAACAAGGTGGTTATCTTTTCTTTTGGCAACCACAAACCATGCCAGAAGCACGTATACAAATAAGGGCAGATTCTGGATCCAACTGCAAGGGAGAAGCCATGAGAGAAGGTCAGTTAGTGTTCCCTCCAAATGTCCATGCAGAGAGAACAGAACCCACTTGGCAGTCCATGCTTGTTCAGTTCTGAATGGGAGATGTGGTTCCCTGCAATCCCTGCTACTTACCCCACCACCCAGAACTGCTCTCTAGGGTCATCAGACACTACTGTGTACCACAGGACAGGGATGCCTAGTAAAGGAACACTACAGGAACACAAAGACCACTTTATTATTTGGCCATGGCTGGCATTTGGTTTTCCAAAGAGTCTGATGTATGGAAATGAAGCAATTGAAACCAGCATGATTTGGGTCTGATGGCTGTCCTCTTCTCCCCTAGCAGGAGTAGGGAGCATTTTATGGGCCTCATAAAAGGGTTTATGAGGCTTTGATGGGAAGTTGGCAGCCCATGCTGCCCACACTAACCTGATGAAAAACAGTTCTTCTCTGCACCTACATGAAGGGTTTATGGTTGTGGTTGTTTACTCAGAGCCCAGGTACAGCAGGGCCTGAGGCGTCAAAGCAATGGGTCCCAGAAATGAAAGTGGAGAAAGAACTTAGCTCTGGCATGTCAGAACTTAGAAAAGGCAGCAGCACCAGCAGGAATCCTGAACCAAGATCCCAGAGAAGCTGAGAAGACTTAACCCACTGAGCACACTTAGAGATGCCTTTCTTCTACCTCTCTGGTCCTCTCCTACTCTTGCTTAATAATGAGTAAATGAAATTATTTTGACAAAGTTCTCAAAACAATTCCTGGTACACAAGGACCATTGAGAAATTAATGGTCTAGGTTAGGTTTGAGACCTGCATCCTAGGCAGGTCAACTGACCAGACAGATTCTAAATTTCCTCACCATCAGTGTGAAAATGATGGAAGTGGGATGAAGGAATAAATTGAGATATTGAATGTAAACAGTTGGTAAATTTTAAGGTATAATGCAAGGGATGATGCAAGGGTGCAAATTCTCAAAAGTCCATTCTTGAGTAATAATAATAATGTTTAAAAGCTAATACCACCTGTGTCTTGTGTCAGAGTTGCTTCTAAGTACTTTATATGTATTTAATGCATTATCTTCATTACATTGATATGACCTCTCTACTTTACTATCTCCATTCTATACGATGGAGGATACTAAGGCAGAGAGGTTTAAAAAACTTGCCTAAAGGAGAACAAATATTGAAACTCAGATAGCCTGACTTTTCTCCTTACTACATTAATTTTTCTGTAATTTCTATACATATTTTCAAATTTAGATACACATTTTGAAATTGTCAGACATGCTGATGCGTTGTTCTTAATGAACCAGATGGCTGGTTTTATGTATGTGGTAAAGGTAGCTGTAGCTAATTCCACAAAGAGAAAATGTGTGGCTTATCAAGATTTATGTATTTTTTATTGGTTCATTCCACAAATATTGACTGAAGTCTTACAACATGGTAGTCACCATGGTAGACACTGGCAAATTTCTCAAAACATTTCTCAAAATTTCTTTATGAACTACTTACGGACCATTTAGTCACTGTTTCACACAACCTGACTTATTTCAATGTGGCTTCTACCAAAACCCCTTCAGTTAACTACATTCACAAATGTTACATTCTAGTCACTTACTCCAATGTTTCTGTGTGTGTTTTCACTCTGCCAGTTTTATTCGTAAGGTTTGCCGACTACATTTTATTTAAAATTCTACTCCCTCAGCTCATATATGATGACACTTTTCCCCTCTGGACAGTAGTTTCAATGACTCATTTTCTCCCAAGCCATTATGCATGGAACATTCCATGATGCCCCGCTGCTTAATAATCAAACTCTATGCCCTGGCATTCAATGCCCTGCAAGATCATATCCCATACTAATTCTCTAGCTTTACATCCCACTATCTCCTTCGTGCATGAAACCCTTAAGCACACCTAACTCTTCATTATTTGTCCCATCTCTGTATGTTTATCCAGTTTGTTCTCAGAATTAACTATCTTCCCTATTTATTTCAAGGCATACTTCTCGCTTGAGGCTGAACCCCAGCTAGAAGTAACATTTTCTTCTCCAACCCAAATGGTAATTTGCCATGCCACTCTCAAGACACTAACTGGATTTTATCCTGAACTACCCATTCTGAGATTGTCTTTAAGCCTCCAGGAAGTTGTCAACACCTTCAGGGCATGGACTAGGTCTTCATTCTATTCATTCTCAAACCTAGCACAGATTTGAACTCACGACAAATGTTCGGTAAGTTTATTAGAAGGTGGTCGGATGGATGAATGGTTGGTCACAGGCTCACATGACTAATAAACTAATCTCCTTTCTACAGGGCAAATGTCTTATGACATTTAGGATGAGAATGATTAAAATATCCATATCAGCAGTTGTCATCAGCTACAAATATTTTCACTCTAGAAAATATTCTTAATTTCTAATATGAGCAAAATTACAGAAAAAAAAAAGCTTTAAAAATAAAAAGTAAATGGTCCAATTTCATTTTTCTGCATGTGGCTGTCCAATTTTCCCAACACCATTTATTGAAAGGCTGTCTTTTTTCCATTGGACATTCTTTCCTGCTTTGTCGAAGATTAGTTGACCATAGAGTTGAGGGTCTATTTCTGGGCTCTCTATTCTGTTCCACTGATCTATGTGTCTGTTTTTGTGCCAGTACCATACTGTCTTGATGATGACAGCTTTGTAATAGAGCTTGAAGTCCGGAATTGTGATGCCACCAACGTTGGCTTTCTTTTTCAAT